>NC_141990.1:268536381-268872214 GCF_049901715.1 Pseudonaja textilis
TGGTGCCTTCATTCCTTTTTCTTTCCCATTTTCCCTCATTGCTTCATTTGCTGCATGCTGTATATCCCAAAGTGAAAGCTTTTCCCTCTCTGACTCCTAATCTGTAGTGGTTATGAAATGCAGTTAATGAAATGAGATCAGACAATAACTGCCAAAAGACCCTGAGGCTGAATTGCTAGAACTTCTGTTAGTTATGAAACATTGTGATTCTGATGCTTGGTGATATAACATCATCCTTTCCATGACAGATTCAAGAGAAAACAACTTCTCACTAGCAGTCGTGTTTTTGTTATTATTTTCAAATGTATAGTGATACATTTAAAGCATTTCAAAACTTTCCCAGTATGCTTATTTTTCTTTTTACATTACAGTTTAATTGCTTATTCAGAGCAGTACACGGATTATGATCCCTTTATAACACCTGCGGAACCCTCCAATCCCTGGATAAATGATGACACCGTGTTTTGGGACTTAGAAACAAGGTAAAAAAAAAAATCCTTCCATTTTTAAAAGGGTACGTCATTCTTTTCTGTATTAAGAAGCAAAGACTTCCAGATTTCTGCATGTGACAAAAACTCAGATGTGTACTAGACAGCTTCAAGAAATTGAAATGTTCTATAGGACTTTATTGCTTCCAGCAAGCAATATCTGGTAAACCTACACCAGATCTCTTATGACATAACAATGGCAAGTTACATTAGAAGAGTTGGCATGACCAAACCAAATGCCATGTGACCCCACCCTTGCTAGAACTCTCTATCTATGACCATTTCAGTATGCTCATCTAATATTTGCTGTCATTTTATTCCGAACTTTTCAAAGAATGGTAAGGCATGACAATATTCATTTGCACAAATATACTTTTTTTGCAGAAAATAAGCCCCATGACATTTATGGCTTGTCATGGCTTGTGAGCTGTGATGTTAAAGTAGTTTAAAAACCTTGGTTTATCATACATTAGCTAATTTAGGTATCTTACGAATTAATGGCTAGTTTGCGCTTAAACAACTATTAGTCCTCCAGGTAAACAGTGCAGAGAAGAAAAGTATCTGCTATTGCTCCTATAGAGGGTATGGATGCTTTTATTTTGAAAACAGAGGTGACAGAAAATAAATCTGTTGGAATGCCAGCCAAAATTATGACTAAAAGCTCTAACTGGCTGTGCTCCGTCATCTGTGAAACTTCGATGGGTGAATACTTTGACCATGGTTTACATTAAGTCATGTTTAGCATGTTGTGTGAGGTTGATTTATATAAGATTGAATCTAGAGACCGTGAGGGCATGTTCGAGGCACAGAATGCTCCCACTGCAAGAAAGTTTAAAGTGGTCCCACACTCCCAGACACTCAGGAATCAGTAAAAGTTATTTCTCCACTTCATGAGGAAGAACTACCACGGATCAAAGACTCCGCAATCCATGGAACAGCAATTCAATATCCATGTAATATTGCATACTATATACAGGTAGTCCTCGATATATAACAGTTCATTTAGTGACTGTTCAAAGTTACAACGGCACTGAAAAAAATGACATGACCATTTTTCACACTTATGAGCATTGTAGCATCCCCATGTTCACCTGATCAAAATTCAGGTGCTAGGCAACCGATTCATATTTATGATGGTTGCTGTGTCCCAGGGTCATGCAACCATCTTTTGCCACCTTCTGACAAACAAAGTCAATGGGGAAGCCGGATTCACTTAACAACCGGGTTACTAACTTAACCACTGCAATGACTCACTTAACAACTGTGGCAAGGAAAGTTGTAAAATGGGGCAAAACTCACTTAACAAACGTCTCACATAGCAACATAAATTTCAGGCCTCTGTTGTGATTGTAAGTCCAGGACTATCTGTATTTATGACAGTTAATATCCACCTTTTATTCATAAGTACTACCGAGTCAATGTGTGTCTCTTTTCAGGTGTCATAAAAGGGAAACATATCATCAGTTTTCATACACACAGATTCCTTTCTTCTCATAAATCAAGCAGGAGTTTGCAAGCATTTTCTCCAGTTTCATTAATTTATTGCTGCAAGCAGTTTTCAGTTGAGCCGCACCAAATGAAAATTTGAGGATTTGACAAGGAAAAATATGCTGATGGTCGCAATGGTTTCCTCTCTGTCCTTTTACTTAGCAAAGAGCCTTCCCAACATCGGGTCAAGAGATGGGGCTTCTCAATAGATGAGGTGTTGAAAGATCCTGTGGGGCGCGACCAGTTTCTTCGATTTTTGGAATCAGAATTCAGTTCTGAAAACCTCAGGTAAGAAGCTGGAGATATAGCATTCAAGTGGTTGGTGGGGTGGGGGGGTGTTCACACCAGGGAAACACCAGGGAAGACTGAAGGGAAGAACACCAGAGGCCTCCCAAGGAAGAAATTCCACCATGGTCTATAGATTATTTAATTAACTTAATTTATACCCCATCTTTATATCCAGCTTTAGATCAGTTGGGTGAGTGTCATCAAGTCAGACTTGACTTCAGATAACCCCATGGCCAATTGCTTCCCATTCTGGTGTCCCTCCAGTAACACCTTACAGCACTTCCAAGGGCAGTTTGAAGATTCACAGAGTCCAAAATGGTATTTGCAACCATCCTTATTCAAGGCTATTTTGGTGGGATTTGGATAGACAGAAAGAAAGCTTCCCAACCATGAAGAGATTCCCAACAGTTTTAAGATGGCTAATAAGAACTTTCTGAAAATGATGAGAAAGTGGGCTTTGTGAACTTGGCGGCGTTTAAAAGGGTTCACCATGGTGGTGAGCGAGGTGGCTAATACCTTGTCTCCTAGCTTTCAGACTCACAGAAAAGGGCTATCCTGCTGTCTCCTCATGAACAGCAGCTGTCCAGAGTACGTGGTCAATCTCCTGTCCTCTCCTCATCTGGAAAGGTTCTATTCACCAGTTTCTTGGTCTTTGCTATGGTCTGTTTTTTCAGAAGTATCTTCAGTTTGCCATATCTCCTCCAGAAGTCTCCAGCCACTAAAAGATTTCTGTAGATATTCACACGATGCAGTGTTCCCTGTAAAAACCTGATTTTTCACAGTCTCAAATCATTTCTCCATTATGTGTTAGCTTTCAATGGTAAAAAGTACTTTCTCCTGATCAGCTGGGTATCACATAAAATCATTTGAATCCTCTTTGTGATGGCCATTGCCAGTGAAAGAGTTGGATAGTGCCAACATCTTCCAGGAAACATGGTCAAAGGAATTTAGAAGGCTAACACCTGACAGTATCTTTTCAGCAAAGAATTTGCAGAATAACAGATAACAGATAATCAGAGTCATAGGTCATCTAGTCCAACCCCCCACCCAAGCGGGAGACCCTACACCATTCTGACAAATGGCAGTCCAATCTCTTCTTGAAAGTCTCAAGTGATGGCGCTCCCACAACTTCTGAGGTCAAGCTGTTCCATTGGTTGATTGTTCTCACTGTCAGAAAGTTTTTCCTTATTTCTAGATTGACTCTCTCCTTGTTCAGTTTCCATCCATTGTTCCTTTCTGGCCTACAGGTGTTTTAGAAAATAGCTTGACCCCTTCCTCCCTGTGGCAGCTCCTCAAATATTGGAAGACTGCTATCATGTCTCCCCTAGTCTTTCTTTTCACTAGACTAGCCATGCCCAGTTCCTTTAACCGTTCTTCATATGATGGAAGGAATGTTGATTCTTTGATGATGGAAGGAAAGTTGATCCTTTGCCCTCAAAAAGAAAGCACAATTGACATCTGTAATAGACATCTTAAAATTGGAACCCCATCTGAGGTTTTCTTTAAGCCTTAATGAAATGCATGCAGCTTGTGCATGTAGATCTAACCTGTGTTGTGACCATAGAAAGAAGCAGTGGAATTTTGTATACAGGTAGTCCTCAACTTTCAACCACAATTGAGCCCAAAATGTATGTTGTTAAGTGAAAAATTTGTTAAGTTGTTGAGTTTTTCCCCATTTTATGAATTCACAGCAGAAGTTAAATTAATAACATGGTTGTTAAGTGAATCCGGCTTCCCATTGGCTTTGCTTGTCAGAAGGTCACAAAAGGTGATTACATGACTCCTGGACACTGCAACTGTCATAAATGTGAGTCAGTTGTTAAGCATCCAAATGTAAATCACCATGGGGATGCTACAATGGTTGTAAGTGTGAAAAATGTTCATAAGCCACTTTTTTCAGTAATGTTGTAACTCTGAACGGTCACTAAATGAACTGTTTTAAGTCAAGGACTACCTGTACTCACTAGCCGTATGTACACAACGCGTTAACCAAGTCAGTTGCAAACCCAGTGGCTACATTTATACAACATGCTAAGCTTGCTTAACTTTAGCATTCGTTAGATCTTTGATAGCTTGGTGTGCTATCTGAACACAGCATGTTCCATGAGTTTATAGTTTGATGTGTAGACCAGAAAACAGGACATTTAAGTAACCATGTTAATTTGTGCAAACACAGACTCTGAATCAAATTCTAATTCACAGTCTCCACACAGGCCACAAGGATCAAGGCCCTTTCCTCCCCCGTAGACCACGCCAATCATATTTCTCCCTTATCCTCTCCTCCCTGTGTGCCCTAGGATGGAGAGGGGATAGGCCTGGGTCTTCCTCTGACTGCCCAGCCGGCCTCTGCCCTTCCCCAGCCTCCTCCACAACACTTCCATTCCCTGTCGGCTGTTCCTCCTCTCCCTTGGAGTCAGTCTCCAACAGGGGCATGACATCATGTGACCATGGGGATGGTCCAACAATTGTAAGTGTAAAAAATGGTCATGTCACTTTTTTCAGTGCCATTGTAACTTTGAATGGACACTAAACAAACTGCTGTAAATCAAGGACTACATGTCATTGGAACAGCACAAACTTCATGCCCTTAAGTTTTTCCTATAGCTCTCCCCTCATCTTGCTATCTTATTTATCCTTTTAGTTTAATTTTGGCTTTAGCAACAGTGATAAGAGGAGTGCTTTTTAAATGCCTCCTATCTATGCAGTGACAGTGTGGATACAATTTTCTAAATAAAGAAACTGAGGACTGAAGTAAGATTAGTTTTCCCCCTGTCAGTGCAGAGTGGACCCAATGTATACCCCCAACTTCTGTATCCAATGTGCATCCACTAGAGTAGTCTTTCTCAAAATATATTATAAGGACATTTGGGGATCCCCCAAGACCTGCCCCCCACTGGTCTGCAAAATCAAAATCTTTGTTAGCTTTTGTTGAAAAGTAATACAGTATTCAATCCCATCAAACACTTATGAGAAGTGATGGTGACAGTGAATGTGCCAATTTTAACTTTCAGTATATTAACCTAAGGGATGCCTTGCCTTCAGACGTTATGGGTGCTCCATAACTGGAGTCTTTTAAGAAGAGACTGGTCAACCACTTGTCTGGAATGGTATAGGGCAGGGGTCTTCAAACTTGGCAGCTTTAAGACTTGTGGACTTCAACTCCCAGAATTCCTCCTCCAGTCATGTTAGCTCAGGAATTCTGGGAGTTGAAGTCCACAAGTCTTAAACTTGCCAAGTTTGAAGACCTTGGTATAGGGCCGTGATGGCATGTGTATGTGGTACACATGTACCTATGGCACGTGTACCACAGGTGGCACGCGGAGCCATTTGTGATGGCATATGAGCCGCAGGCAAACATATCTCACTGCACATGCGCATACCTCATAGCTAATTTTCAGCCTGTTTGAAGCCTTTTTTGGCCTCCCAGAGGCTTGAGGAAGGCCTCTGCAGGCTTTGCAGGTCGAAAAATAGGCCCATATTGTCACTTCCTATATTTCTGGAAATACCGGAAGTGACAAAATGGGCCCATTTTTCAGCCTGCAAAGCCTGCAGAGGCCTTCCTCAAGCCTCTGGGAGGCCGAAAAAGGCTCAAACAGGCTGAAAATCAGCTGTGAGGTGCAGTGCGGGTAAGGGGGCAGGGGGATTGCACGTTCATGCTCAGGGGGCCCAGGGCGTGTATTCCCTTCTGGGTGCTGGCATGTGAACCCGCTTGAACATGCGCGCGCACAATTTTTGGCACAGGAGCCCAAAAGGGTTAGCCACCCCTGGTATAGGGTCTCCTGCTTGAGCAGGGGGTTGAACTAAAAGACCTCCAAGATCCCTTCCAACTCTGTTATTCTGTTACCTTCAGTTAAATATGGATAAATATAATCCCATACAAGCAAAAGCTTTTTTTTAAATGTCCTTCAAAAAATTTAAAAATTGCAACAGATCTTAAAAGAGAAAAATTTGTATTTTATGTACAATACAGTTTAGCGTAGTGGTTAAAGTGTTTTAACTATGAGCAATGGGACTTGAGCTCAAGTCCTGCCTTAGGATTGAGTGATTTTAGGCCAATCCTCTCAGACTGTAGGAAAAAGGTACAAACACCCTAGTTCCACGTCAAACTGTAGATCACATGATGACCAGCTGTAAACTGAGGGCGTATACCGGTCCAGTGTCTGATTTTTTAAAAATATAAACAGTGCTGCGTTTCAATAGTTAGTTGGCCTAGACCCATGATGGCGAACCTATTGCACACGTGCCACAGGTGGAATGCAGAGCCATTGGTGCCAGCACACAAGCTGCAGGTAAACTTACCTCACTACGCATGCGCGTGCCTCACAGCTGATTTTCGGTTGATTTGATGCCTTTTTCGGCATCCCAAAGCCTTGAGGAAGGCTTCTTGCAGGCTTTGCAGGCTGAAAACTAGCTCCATTTTGTCACTTCCTGTTTTTCTGAAAATACAAGAAGTGACAAAACGGGGCTAGTTTTTGGCCTGCAAAGCCTGCAGAAGCCTTTCTCAAGCTTCTGGGAGGCCGGAAAAGACCTCAAACCAGCCATAAATCAGCTGTGAGGCACAGTGCAGTTAAGGGAAGGCGGGGGTGGGTGGGGATTGCACACGCATGCATAGGGGGTGTGGGGAGTACGCATTGCCTTTTGGGTGCTGGCACGCAAGCGCAAGTGTGCAAGCACACACACAATTTTTGGCACAGGAGCCCCAAAAGGTAGCCACCACTGGCCTAGACATTGAATATAGATTGTTTTAACATTTATGTTTTATTATGTTTTACTAATATAGATGAAATGTTAGTATATATTGCTAGTTTATATATGATATGCCATATGCTAAATAAATTAATATCAGTTCAAGTGTCACTCTTTCTCAGCTGGACTGATTCCATCCATCCAATCTGGTAAATTTCAACTATCATGATCACAGGTAATTCTCCAAAAAAAATACCTTTCTCCTTGTGACCTTTCTTCTGAGTTATTACCATTTCTTGAATTTGCTCAGACTTAGAGAACAGCTCCTGCAAATTATCTCAATCAAAGAAGTCTTCTTCCAAAATCTATCTCAGCGTGGTTTAATCACCCCCAGGTGGAAGCGTACTAATTATATCAATTCATTAATCCCCCCCCCCTCACAAAGTTCTTTTTTTAGGTCTAGCTTCAGCAGCCTTCTTTCAGCATTTTAATAGAACGTAGAATAACAGAGTTGCAAAAAGTTGGAGATCTTCTAGCCCAGGGGTCTCCAACATTGGCCACTTTAAAACTTGGGGACTTCAACTCCCAGAATTCCTCTGAAGTCCCCAAGTTTTAAAGTGGCCAAGGTTGGGGACCCCTGTTCTAGCACAATTTCCTGCTTGAGCAGGAAACCCTATGCCAGCTCAGATAAATGATTGTCCGGTCTCTTTTTGAAAACTTCCAGTGATGGAGCACCCACATGCAAAGGCAGCTGTTCCATTTGTTGATGGCTCTCACTGTTAGCAAATTTCTCCTTAGTTCTCTAGGTTGCTTCTCTCCTTGGTTAGTTTGTATTCTTTGTTTCTTGGCTTGCCTTTTGGTGCTTTGGAAAATAGTTTGACCCCCTCATCTTTATAGGAGCCCCTCCATATCATCTCTCCCCTAATCCTTCTTTTCATTAAACTAGGCATAGCCAATTCCTTCGTATGTTTTAGCCTCTGGTGCCATAATCATCCTTGTTGCTCTTCTCTGCATTCTTTGCTATGGGAAATCTTGGAGAGGAAAGGCATTAGAGATAGAAGGGAAGGGAGACAGGTTGGCTATGACGATTCAGCTTTCCCGTGAGACAGATTACCAGTACCTTATCAATTGACAATTCCAATGTGTTAGAAAAATAATTATGTTTTCTGAAACTTTGTAAGATGGCCTGCAATCTTTTGGTTGTGAGTCCAGCAATAGTACTGTTTTAATTCAGTTTTCCAAAAGAGTCTTTTTGAGGTCTGTTATACAGTGCCCTGGGAGACTGTACTACTCTGATACAATTTTGACCTTGTTTTGAGTCCTAATGTCAAAATGGTGTCCTTTAATTATTTTGTACAATGTTTTCCTATTTGCCCCACGTAGAATATATAAAGACTTGAGGGGTCCTTGGTGTTCTCTGAGTTTGGTTGTTTTCTTGCAGATGTTTCATTACCCAAAATAGGTAACATCATCAGTGCTAGTGCTAGAGAATGCTAAACAGACTTTGCTGACAGATAATGCTGATATCAGTGTAGAGAAATATCACCTCTAATCTTGTGCGTGAACTTGTTGGGGGGCCTGTGATAGTGCTGTGGGTGATAATGGGGAAAATATCTGGGTTTGTTAAAGGGACTAGTTCCCATTGTTCTGTTTTGTGTTTTTTTTTTTGTCTTTTATTTTGCTAGTGAGAATCTTCTTTAATTTGGGTGGTTGTCTAAGCTGTAGGTGACCATAAGTGTAGTTCTGCTTTTTTTTTCATTTCTGTAGTGTGCTTTTTAATAGACCTTTTCTTGGGAATTGGCTTGGCTCTATTGATTTGTCTATTGATCTTATTAGGTGGGTACTTTTCTCTTGAATAGCTGGTTAAATTGAGCATCCTTATCAGGTGGGTCAAAATAAATGCGGTTGTGGTGTTGAGCCTGGATATAAATGGTAGATTTCATAGCTTGTTCTGGGTGAAGCTGGGCGGAAAGATATGCAGTGATTTGTAGGTTTCCATATAATGTGATATTTATGTAATCATTGCATAGTTTTATGGTAGCATCAAGGAAATGGACTTATTCTGTAGATAGGCTAAGATTAATGCTGGGTTGGATGTTGTTAATGTCATGATCAAGTTTTATGAAAGAGTCATTTCCATGGGTCTAGATCAGGGCTGTCAAACTCATGGCCCACATGCCAGATGCATCACATGCTGGCCACGGCCACGCCCAGTTTAGCGAAGGGGGGGAGTCTTGATATGTCACGTGATGCTGCCGTGACGAGGAGAGTTTGACACCCCTGTTCTAGATGAGTTTTTAAAATGTCATCAATGAATATTAAGTACAAGAAGCTTCAGGTTAAGTATTGGTTTCAGTCAGTCATTAAGTTATTGGCGCATGAGACATTTAATGAAATATTGTCCTCAAAACAAGTTTAAATTAATTATTTAACTCTTCCCCACTCTTAAAGGGGAGTCAACACCAACTGCAACTTTCCCTTACCTTTTCCCAAAATGGAAGTTGTAAAAGAGCTGGAGAATTTTCAAGGAGCTCTTTAATTTTAGTCTTTAACCTTTCTCTCTGCTCCTTTTCACAAAGGACAAATTGGGCCTCCCAGTCCAGGAATGCTCTGGAGAAATCAAAGCATAGTTGCTGCCATAAACAATGCAGAATTTGCTGCCCCTGCACTGGTAAATCAAAGAGTCATGGCATCAGGCAGTATATACCTCAGCAGCATTTGGAGAATTAAAAGATATACGTTACTGAGTTAAAGGCAGATGGGTGAACAGCAGCAGCGTTAATGGACAAAGTCCAAAGCTTACTGAGATAATAAAACAGTAAGCACAAGAGGGGAGCAATTATGCTAGCACAGTTTCAGGGCCTAAAGATGGCCTCATCAAAATTCTGCCGCCAGGAGGACCAAGTAAGCAGTCGGCTGCGGGTTTTTGAACTTTCAGAATCCTGTGGGAAAGATAAGCTATTTCAGTATTTTGCCTATAGCAACAAAATGCCCAAGGTCAATCTTGAGGGGAACCTTCACCATCTGTCTTTGGACTTCTATCCTCTTTTGTATATCACATAAATCTATAGGATGCCGCAATGATTGAAGTTCCCCTTCCCTTTTCTTAATCTAGGAAGGAGCAATAATGTGACAACCTTGAAGCTAAGCAGAGGGACATTTGGGAATTTAAAAAAGGGAAAACTTTAAGGCCTAGCAATGAGAAAAGAGGTTCATTTAAATGGAAGACTGGAAGGGGAGTTTTATTTCTTCAGGCAATTTTCCTTGATTTAAAACAGATTGTTGTTTGTATCATTCTTTATTCTAACTGCTAACTATATTCTGAAAACATTATGAAGTTGTAAACATAAACGTGAAGCCACAGATCCAGATATGCACAGATAATATAGGTTTTCACTACCATTAAATTATTTCTGCTCGCTCAGTGCTATTTAAATCCTGTCTATTTAAATCCTTTACTTATGTATTCTCAGCCTTTTCTTTCTCTTCTTGCCCCATAATTTCAATTCTGAAATGTGCCATTCCACTGTAGTTATTTTATCACACCCTGGTCCAAAATATTTGGTGTAGACCTAACCGATATTCCATCTTTCTCAACAGTAGCTATTACAAAAAAAGGGGGAAGGCTATTTTGTGGGTGGCTTAAGGGAGACAATAGACCAAGCAAATTACCTCTTTTTTGGAACTTCGTAATATCCCTCTAAATTGCACTGTTAAAAGAGGAGATAAATGGAGGCATGTACCTATGGCCATGTATTCTTCAAGTTTATTCTTTCTCCAAAGAAATGTGTGGTTGTTTTGTCTTCTCAATTTCTAGACTGAGGCTGAAGTAGATGCAAGAAGTTTCAGAAATGATTAATTTGTTGGAAGTGTAGAAGGATGGAAAGGACATTTATGCATAAGATATGCATTACTGTATCAATTACAATCCATAATCTTGCTAATATGGCTTGGGGGATAGTAATACAGTTTGAGAATATGAATGGGATTTTGAATTAAACTCCAGATTTTGGAAATTAACACTATATGAGGAATTATGGGTTTATCCAGCAAATATATCAACAAGTTTATTACATTTATTTACATTAGAAAGATAATGGTACTCCAGTTTTACAATCTTTAGTTAATGATAGATGCTCATTCTCTGCTTATGAACACTTACTGTAATAGAAAGACTAGTAAATATTTTCCCATGTTCTCAAAGCTTAATACTATGTTTGAAAACTGAGTGAATTTTTATCTTTCATAATATGTTCTTATTTTTTATGTTTTTGTTTGCTTGGGGAGGGTTGCTGTTTTTTTGTAAATTCTGGCAATAACAATATTTCAAAAAGGAAGTTATTAATAGCGATACAGGTTCTGGGTTGCAGGTAAAACAAATCCATCATAGAGAACTCTGCATGAAACAGCCATTTTGTTTAAAACAAAGGTTTACCACAAAACCATTCAGAAAATATTCAGAAAATAATATGGAATATTCAAATAGATAAAATATGTACTTTCCTAAAACATTATCTCTGTCCATGACTAAAATTTTAAGCAAACGGCATAACCTGATATTATGCACATTGGCTTCTCTCAATAAATTGTCCTCCAGGTGTGATGGAATACAGTCCCTATCACCCACAGCCATTGGGTGATGGGTAATGTGTTCCAAATGAATGGGAAGTCACAGAAGAAAGATTTATCCAAGAATAAATAAATCAGACAAACGTTGCTATCAAGTTCCTTCAGTCTGAAATCTTACATAATACACAGTGTGGAACATACCCTTATCTGTGTGTTTGGTCATCTTCAAGTTATAAATTCATTGGTGGGCAGGTGGAAGGATAAAAGTTGGTAAAACATTCCAAAGTCTTTGGGTTCTTTACCACTAGAGGGGGCACATGCTCTATAGGGACTTATGTCTGCCAAATAGCAGTGAACATTGCATGATATTGAATGAGCAACATGATATCCCAAAGACTTGCTGCCAAACAAAAGCCATCCTTATTGCAGAATTACCTGCAAGCATTCACAAATGGGATGAAAAAATGTTGCTTTTAAAATTCCTAACAAAAAACATCCCGGTGCCTTAAGAATCCCTTGGCATTTGAATACTGAGCATGACTGGCCTTAAGGCTATTCTACAGCTCCAGCAGACCAGACGGTGCGCTTTAGGTTGGCTAAGGATTATACGATTGAAGCCTACCTAGGAGGGCACCTAGTTAAAGACAAACTCAAAATGGTTGACTTTGCACATTGTGCTAAGCTTTATTGCTGAGTTTTATATTGTTTTGGCTTTGCACAATATGCAAAGTCAGCCAACTGTAGCTTGGTTGACACATCATCATTTAAAAAAAAAACAAGGCTTACTGCAACATGAAGTCTTCCCTTATGTTTAGCAGCTTTAAAGATACACAGCCAGGAGCTTAGAATCCTAATATCTTCTGTACATAATTTTCCCTTCTCACTGATAGCTAGATGATGCTCCAAATCACACCTTCGTTTCTTTGCAAGATTTTTTTGCAAACTAAAAGGATTTTTGTTTTTTGCCATTTAATAAAGCATTTTAAAAAGATTACTTTCCTGCTTCCTGTGTTCATAGTATTCACAACTTAAAATATTCCAAGAAGTACAGTATTTCATTTGTGACATCAGAAAATGCATGCGCAGAATTGGTCTATTCCCACTGAATTGTAAGAAGGCCTATTTTGGCTCCAAAGGTCATCTGGGAGCTATATGTCAACTGTTCAGAGCTTCACCGATCAAGTGTAATAAATAAATACATTTCACTGGAATTTTATGATATATAGCCCAGCCAGGTCAGAGAAAGTACAGTTTGTTAGGTTGCCCATTATTTGCAAAGACAGCATTGTTGGTTAAATAATTTATGTCGCTCAATATAGTGTGTGTGTGTGTGTGTGTGTGTGTGTGTGTGTGTAAGAGAGAGAAAGAGAGAGAGAGAGAGAGAGGGTTTCAGTATATGTTTATACATACATATATGTACACACATATGTACACAAAACATAAGGAATAAGTACTGCTTGGTAGTCGGTGAAGTCAAAATGACTAATAAGTATTTCTGTGTTCCGGAAAATACAACCGTAATTCACCCATGGAAAACAATGGAACTTTTAAACAAGCTTACTTTGGGTTGAGGCCAGCCTGCTCAGTGAAGGTCGAAGGCATGGGATTTGATTCTTGGTGAACTTGTTCTCTCAGAAAGGCAGAAATGGAAACAAGTTCTGTGTCCTAAATATTTACATATTCCTTTGAAAAGGGTAGAAAATCATTCAAGGGAGTGATCAGCAGAGCAGAAAATGCAGCTCCTTCTGTTCGTTGGAATAGGACTTCACAAACACTTTGTTCTTTTTCTTCCCGTTCTTTGGTACTTCTTGTCCCAAACAAGTATTAACATAAGGCCGCTTCTAGGTGTACAAAGTTCCTTAATACTCTTGTGAAGGTGCTAGTCAGGGATTATTTCAGAGTTTAAAAAAAGCATTTTTCACACTTCCAGACCTGTGGAGGAGTGTGCTCAGAAAGCAGTCCTTTTCTCAGCCACTCCATTTGGGTGCTGCATAGGAAGGAAATGTGCCAAAGAGGCCAATCAGTGGCTTCATATAGATTAAAACAGATGCCAGACATGTACTAGGTAACTCCTATCTCCTATTGTGAAAATCATGGTCAGGGACAGGCAGTACGTACAATCAGAGGTGGTATTCAGCCAGTTCTGACAGGTTCTGGAGAACTGGTAGCAGAGATTTTGAGTAGTTCAGAGAACCGGCAAATACCACCTCTGACTGGCCCCACTTCCATCTATTCTCTGCCTCCCAAGTCCCAGCTGATCATCTAGGTCTTCTTTTGTTGCCCTGCACAGGAGAACGGAGCTAGAAAGCAGGTTAGTGGGGTGGGGAGGGAATGGGGATTTTACAGTATCCTATCCCTGCCACGCCCACCAAGCCATGCCCACAGAACCAGTAGTAAACATTTTTAAATACCACCAGTGATGACTATCAACCACAAACAGTGAGTAAACTAGTGGGGACGTGGTGGCTCACCTGGTAAGGCACTGGGCCTGCACACCGCTGAGGTCAGCGGCTTGGTTCCTATGAGCGAATAAACTGTGTAAGGACAAGAAAGGAGCCTCCCCCGATTGCTTACCGGCATTCAGGCATCTCATGGGTAAAGATAACAGTGCCCAAAGAAATTCCTTTCACAGAGGCAGCCAGCCACCTTGGTGATCCCTGGCTAACACATGCCATATACTAAAAATAAAATAAAAAAGTGAATAAACTAATAATAAATGCTACAGACATTGTCATTTAACACTCATATTTTCTCCCCAGAACACCTGAAATAGCATTTATATTCTCCTTATTAGGTTTTGAAGCAGAACTGGATCTACTTTGTTTCTGTTCCTTCCTTTGATCCTCCAAGGACAGCAGACATTGTTGTCTCTGGTTTATGTTGTATCACATATGTCCCCGAGATGGCTTCGTGGATCACTGTTTTTTTCCTGGATTCTTCAGGTTGATATATAAGCCATTGTAATAACAGCACAGCTTTGTTCTGGGTTCTAAGGCCCCTTTCCTCAAATTCCTACTCAGAATGGCTGCCTGGGAGGGGAAAAACACCCCCAGTTAGGGCAGGTTATACTAAACACTTTATCTGGTACCTTCCCAAGCTGTCCCCAAGTTCTCTGCATTTCATTCTCCGTTAGCTGCCAAGAAAAGCTATATAGTTTGTTCCAGAACCTTCCGGCTTTTTGCAAATGTTTGCCAATCACGTTCCTATGTTGCAGTCTATGGAGGGATTCCTGCAACAATGTGTTTAAACTGGTTAGGGGATGGGTTGTCCACTGGTTTTAAGTTTTTGTAAATAGATAATATAAAATATCTGGATCTCCAAAGTGAGATGCATCATCATTGGCCACCACCATTGACCTCCGTACTGTTTCTTGAGTTGCTTTCTGGCTGCCATGGCCATGAAGGAGGAGGAGAACTGGACAGTTAAACTATGGACTGTTTTTAAAAGGCTGTGATAGCAGCCCCACCTGAACCTTTCGAACAATAGTTTTAATGCTGGTTTGAGAGATTGTTAAGAACAAGAAGTGGTAGCATATAGACACTTTTCATGTTTTTCGCAGTGAAAAAGCTTAGGCCAAGCTAGATCACTGGCTGACTGGGAAATTTTTTTTCTCACTGTTAACAGCAGTGAATGAGGTCCATAGTTAAATGGGGGATTTAATGTTCTACAGGAGGATAAAGAAAGGATCACGATGAAGTGAAGTAACAAGACTTGGATAAATATTGCTCCTGAGATGCATACAAAATAGAAATCTCCCAAGATTTTCCAGGTCCAATTGCTGGTTTAACATATATGGATAGTCACCTAAGGGTTGTTATGTGCGAATGATTAATCTCAGATCTGATACCATATTCTTACCATATTCTTGTAATGCTTCTGACTGGGTTTATATGACACACAATGTGGTTACTGAATGAACTTACTTTTACTTTTATACACATACTAACCAAATGGGCAGTCTTCACAAAATGCTGAGCTCTCCCACCCTTTGTCCTCCCCCCCACCAAAAAACTAATCAAACTTGAAACTGACCAAGCTTTCCATTGCAACAAATGTATCAGCTCAATGTTTGACTGACTTGCTGTGTGAATACATCCACAATTTTATCATAGAGCACGTTTGTATCTAGTTGCCAAGAAAGGCGTAATAAGAATTCATAAATAACTAGACAGATCCACGAAGCAAGATAGAGGAAAGAGAGAAAAGCTTAGGTGGATGTATTCATGCTTGGCATGCCAAGGATGTTGGGCCCAACTCCTACTCATCCAAGTAGATAATGCCAGTTCAGAAGGAGGAAGCGTAAGTTGTCATGAATGGGGCAAAAGAACCAGTTGCTGTGAATGTCCACTAGGTGTCAATATAGCTTTGTGTATGCTCCCGTTAAAAAAAAACGCTTCCTTGGGAACCAAAAAAAAAAAGACATTATATCTAATGTAAAACTTTTGTGAGGAGTGCATTCAACAAAGAGCGAAAAACGCCAATTATGTAAGATAGTTTTCTGCAAAAATCAACTTCTAGCAGACTGGCCTCACATACCTTCAATACCAGTTTAGAGACAGATCATCAGGGCAAAAATCTCTATGGTCGCTGAGAGTTGACAACTTGATGGCAGATAATCAATCAATCAATCTATCAATCAATCAGAGTCCCCTGGCTATGATATTGCTCTAGTGATGAAGAGTTTTCCTTTCAAACTTCCTTTGCTTAAGTAGAACAACATAGGATTAAACTCAAGTGATCTTATTTTTAAGCAATGTTAAAAATATTAAACTGAGTTTGAGCTAGACCGACTAATTTATGCTTGAAAGAATTCCTTCTCTTCATTGATTACTCTGGGATTTGACACAAGATGCTTGCTGGAAGGAGGAAATTGGGGAGACTATATTTCAGCTTGTTCTTAGTAAGCACATCAAAAGTATATTGTCTGGAAAATAGCTCGATTTCCTGCTTCTAATTTCATGGGGTTTCTGTACATGATTCTAAAAGCGATGGAGAGGCTGAAATGTATTACAAATGCATGGAGAGGCTTCTAAAGTGTTTTTTTTTTAATTTCAGAATCACCCAGAAATTACAATATGGGTCTGGCAATAATTTGGATGTCACTTGTCCCAAAGGTGCTTTTTCACGAGTCAACTGGACTTTCAGGTTTTTCTTTGAAGACATTTCGACGTCTTATCCAAGAAATGTCTTCTGCTCTGAGTGGATGGTGGGGGAATGGAAGGATTTATACTCCTTGTAGAAAGTCCAGTTGACTCATGAAAAAGCACCTTTGGGACAGCTATGACCTGGATGATTGAGAATCTCCATAGACATTTGCATATCAGTTGAATATTGGCTATAAAAAGATTGGGTTAAAACTAACCTGAATCCTGGTGGTGGTGCAACTGACTTACTTTTCTGGGGTACATTTTCTTTCTTTGTTGCCTCAATGCAGGTTTTGGTTGGCTGTCCAAGATCTCAAAAAACAACCACTGCAAGATGTAGCGACCAGAGTAGAAGAGATCTGGCAAGAGTTCCTCGCTCCCGGGGCCCAGAGTGCCATCAACCTGGATTCTCACAGCTATGAAATAACAAGCCAAAACGTCAAAGACCCAGGGAGGTACACATATGAAGATGCACAGGTTCGGACTTGGATGTCATTTCTAATAGTGCACTAGAACAAAAGAGGGAAATGCAGCTTTAACTTATTAATATGTAAAGTGGGAGGTGCTTCAGTCTCAATCTGGAGCAGGAGCAGGAATTGAATAAGGAAATTTATAAATTGATTTAAAAAAAAAAAGATGATGACGTTTGCTACTATCACTTGTAGTTCCTTAGAACAGCATTCCCCAATCTTTCTGGGTTGGCAGCCCAGTGGGGCTGGGGGAGGAAGAGGGGGTCGTTTTGTGTGAGGGGCATGCATGCACACAACTTTGTGGGGCTTTGAGTGCTCATCACTCATAAAAATGGTCTGCATGCGCTGACCCACCGCACACATGGCCCAGTTGCAAATAGGCCATGGACCGATAGTGGGCTGCAGTCCACAGGTTGGGCTCCCCTGCCTTGGAGAATCTATAAGGTTATTATGAACATAAAAGGCTTTTATTGGCTTGCACCAGTGGTAGGATTCAAATTTTTTTACTACCGGTTCTGTGGACGTGGCTTGGTAAGGATGGTATGGCTTGGTGGGCGTGGCTTGGTGGGCGTGGCAGGGAAAGGATACTGTAAACCTCCATTCCCACCCGATTCCAGGGGAAGGATACTGTAAAATCTCCATTCCCACCCCACTTCTGGGGGAAGGTGACCACAAAATCCCATTGCCTCCCCACCCCACTAACCTGCTTTCCAGCTCTGTTCTCCTGTGCAGGGCAACAAAAGAAGACCCAGCCGATCACCTGGGACTCGGGAGGCAGAGAATAGTTGGGGCAGGGCCAGTCGGAGGTGGTATTTGCCAGTTTTTTGAACTACTCAAAATTTCCGCTACCGGTTCTCCAGAACTGGTCAGAACCAGTTGAATACCACCTTTGGCTTGCACCCCACTGATAGCCTTCTCTACACCTTATATGTGTTTGTGTGAGAAAGTCTTTTGCAAAGCCTTAGAAGGCCATCAAGTCCAGCCACCAGCTAAGTACAGGAGCCCAAATTAAAATCTTTGACATGCTTTTTTCTTTTTCTTTTAGCAATCATTGGTTCCTTTGATGTATTCATTGTAGAGTTGGGAAGTTTTTCACACGTTCAGATAGACGCCACCTTTTTGTAACTTAAACAGCTTGTTCTGTGTCCTGTACTTCAAAACAGCTGAGAATAATTTGGAGCTTAGCTGAAACTACCAAATGTTGTATTTCCTGACTATGAACATTTACAATGAGAACAGATATTACGGGTAAAACCTAGCATCCCCTGACTCAAATTGTGGTCTGAGTTTACATGTGCGGGCCTGTACACATACAGGCTGACACCCCTGTGGTATAAAGCGGGCAACATTACTAAAAGAAAGTATAGATATGCTAAGGAAGATAAGATTATCCAAGACTCTAAAGAGAGTAAGCCAACATTTTCCAGCTAGATACATTAAAAAAAAAGTTTCATTAGTGGATGATTTTTTCAAGGTGGGCCTTTACTTAAGCCACCACTTCCTTTGGCTCGCCCTCTTTTTCCTGCTGGATGCCCTTGCAAAACCCATCAATCTTTCCTGTTGCATTGGTCAAAATAAGGAAATCAGAGATTGAAGCAAGCAGGTAGCAATTGGAGTAGGCAGGTGAGCAATTACAGAGACTCTTTGCAATCACTTGCTCGGTTTTGGCTTCCAGGAGAAGAGAAAGGCTGAGTAATCATGAAAATGTGATGGAGCAATTGCTGCCTCTCTTACTTACCCCCCCCCCTTTTTTTTTTTCTGGATGGCATGGTGGAGGCTATTAGATTAATTGGATAGAATCACCATCACTATGGTACCTGGAGGGAGATCTCAAATGGGTGAGTGGGAAGATGAAAGGATTACGTCATCCGGTTCAACAGAACAAATGAAAGGACACAGTTGCTCGCACGCTCTCTTGGCAACATCTGCGGTCAGATTCACCGCAGCGCCCAAGAGAGAATGGACTTGAGGAGAAATAGTTGCAACTGCTACCTTTGTATTCTTTCCTGGTCCTCTTCCAGAATTAGCAATAGAACTTAGACTTATATACTGGTTCATAGTGCTTTACAGCCCTCTTTAAGCAGTTTGCAGCCAGTCAGGATCAAACTGCTGGCGGTGGGCAGAGTTAGCCTACAATACTGCATTCTGACCATTGTGCCACCACAATGGCTCTGAAACTTCGGAGAAAGCAGGACAGGCAGTGCTTGAGAAGGTTCTAGGTGGTATCTTTCCTGCTACCTTTGAGTTTTGCTGCAGGGAACTGTTTCATCCTGCAGTTTCCTTCAAATGGGCTAGTATTATAAATGTTGGTACGTATTTAGTATCGTATGAGGTTAGGGCCACCGTTACTGGAGCTATCCTATATTTTTCAGAAACTGAATCAGGGAATTGACTTCTCAGGTGCATCACATAGATGTGATGCAGAGCCACAATTTCTGCTCTATGGGTGCCAAAGGTGCATGAAGGAGCAAGCCTAGGATAGGTAACCTGATATCTGATAAATTCTGAAGAATCCTTCTTACCCATTGGCAGGTATAGGTATCAACAGAATCTGTTTATTGCCCATCTACTGCAATAGGTGGCTCTCCAACAGTGCCAGTAAAATTTCACCTCAATGTTCCCCCAAGGCAACCATCTACAGTCAATGCAACCCAGTCCCGCAAATCAGAGCCAATCCATAAGATGAGGAGAAAGTCCACAAAGCCAAAACATGGTCAAAAGTCTATGAGTGCCGAGGAAGTGTGCAGCACCGAAGCAAACTGTTTTTCCTTGCAATTCATCTTCTCCCAGCATAAATCATCCCAAGCCAGAAGTTCCTTGTGAGGAGGGCTGGCCTGCTTTCTCACAAGCAGCCTCACAGACCTCTTCTATCCTTTCTTCTGCTCCACTCTCCTTATCCTTGGATCAGGTAGGAGAGGCAGCTGTTCCTCTTCAGAGGGGATCTGTTGCCTTGGATCCCTGTTGATGGTTGGTAACTGATCCACCTCTGTTTTCATTAGGGCAGGCGTCTCCCCATCTGGTTGACTGCTGCTCCCAATGCCTTAGCCCCTGGGTTTCAGCTTCTCCTCCTCCCCCCCTCCTCCTCCCCCTCCCCCCTCCTCCTCCTCCTCCTCCTCCTCCTCCCCTTTCTCCTCCAAACAGGCTTCCGATGGGGCCCCTCACAAGGACAGTCCCTGTGAGTCCTACCATCATAGCAAGTGACAAGGTTGTTGGAAGGTGTTCTGCTTCTAAAACCTGTATGGGGACACCAAGTTGTCTAACCCTGCAAGGAATCTACAACTTGAGGCAGAGGAAGGACCTGCCAGTCTCTCCTATATGCCCCTTCCCACTTGCTAGTAATACAGTCATTCAGTCTCTAGCGTGTCAGTTTCCTGGTCACATTATCCAATTGAGTGAGAGAAAGTTACCAATGCCAGCAAGAGTCACAATGAAGAACCCTATGCCCTCAGTGCCACACAGCAGCAGCTCTGGGCAGTGGAGCAGTAGGATTGCCCCCTGTCCTTCCTTTTTCTCTCTATCCTAAACTTCTGTTCAAAGTTGCTGTTTCATTCATGTAATAGTAGATCCCATGTTTCCCCATTGGCTAAGAGGAACTTATTAAGATTTGAGCAGTATAACTGGGTCAGGACAAAGTAAGGAGGCATAAGGGAAGGTGGGTTTTGATTAAAAAAAATCAAGGGCAGTGTAATGTCTCTGCTGAGAAGAAAAACTGGTAATAGAGTGGCTAAAGGTCTCGGTGTAAGAATAGCTACAGCACAGCATGTTTTTTCAATCTTGACAACTTTTAAGAGGTCTGGACTTCAACTCCCAGAATTCCCAGCCAGGATTGAGTTTCAGCATTTCAGATGCAGGCTGTTAAACCAGCTTGCCAGCAGTCACTCCTTTTTAGGGGCTTCTGGAAGTCTGGATTCTTGGCAACAGATATTAAATAGCTTCTTCCCCTCTTCTTACAATTCAGGTTTGAGAGTTGAGGAGTGCTTGCTGACAACTAGTTCGGATGAAGTCTTAATGGCAAATGATAGCCAATACTGAGTGTGTTACAACAAAAACCGCTGCTGAAAGAGCAAATCAGGGTTTTCTTTCAGAACGGGTTGCCAAAAGCCCAGGTGACTCTTATATATATAGGCCATAAAACAAGAATGCTCCAAAATGCAGAAATGCACCATCCATCACATTGATTTGCGCAGTCACTCCAAGATAGCTGCAGCACCCAGTGACTTTATGGCATACAATCTCTCGACTTCACATCTTGAAGCAGCAGACACAAATCTTTGCAAGTCGTTCCCCCCCACCCACCCACACACACATACCCCTGATAAGCACACGTAGGCTCAGGCTCAAATGCAGGCTTGTTCTGAAAATAACTCTGCAACCAAACCCACAGTGAGGGCTGGCCCTGGGTTTCAAGGCATACAAAACCACATCTACAGTATTTTACTTCACATCTGTTCTTTTTTACTTAAAACTTCTGAAAGATGTGAACAAATGCATACCACCGGGCTGACAGTTTCTGGAAGGAGCTGACAAGTTATTGCTGTAGTGTAGAATGCTTGCAATTGTGAATAGCTTGAATAAGCCACATCCGGTCCTTCTACCTCCTCTCTTGAATGCCAAGAAAAAAGGAACAAGAGCTGCGAAAAAAAGTTGCCGTATTTCCACTGCTCTTAACTTTGCAATGAAATATACTTTTTTTTTTTTTGCATAGGGATATATTGGCAGAATAAGAGTCTTGGCTAGTGATAACATTAAAATGAGGATTCAGATACAAATGGAAGTACTGTATGAAATAGTTGGGAGGCCTTTTATGAACTGTATACATTATTTCTCAGTCTGGCTATATTTACTCAAGCTCTGCCCTCTGTTTCCTGCATCTTTTTCTTACTCACCATCCCAATTTTGGTGATCTCTCTCCCTCTCCCTCTCTCTCTCTCTCTCTCTCTCTCTCTCTCTCTCTCTCTCTCCATCTGTAAATGGCCCCTGTCAAAGAGCCATATGTAATGTTTTATTCCTTACATCATTGACTCTATCCATGTCTCTGTGTGCATATTTTGATGAGCATCTAAGCTCTATAATGAAACTAAGGCTAATTATAAAATAACCAATTTAATAAATAACCTTACTTCTTGTGACAGTTTAAAATTAGTTGCTCATTCTTTCTGTCTTGCCAGAAGTTTCAGGTTCTTGTTTGGAACCACACAAAAAAAAATAACAAAAAGAAAAGAAAGAAAGAAAGAAAGGAAGGAAGGAAAAGTAGAAATTGTCCTGGGAGCAGTTAGACTAGTGCCTTCCCATCCATCATCTAAGGTTGAATGAGAATTTGCCTATCTATTATCTAAGAGGGGAAAGGAGGAGGAGAGCCCATACTTGCACACAAAAGAAAAATGAAGAATGCTTTTGTTGTTGCTTTGCTAGGCTCCATTGACTACTCAATACAGCAGGCAGAGATAATGTTGTCTTATTTTAAAAGATCCAACTGTTTCCAGAATCCTTGTCTAGAATTTCCAAGATGCTGGACTGTTGGCTAAGTGCCCTTCTGTAACCTAGCCAGGGTCATCATTGTAGCTTGCTGTAGGAGAGAGAAATTGGACCTCTTCTTACACCGACATCGATGTGAAGTAGTTACTTTATTATTATAGGTTCAATTTTTTATTATCTCCCCTATCCCTATTTAGGTCTTAGTGAAATTGATAGTGCAAACATGTGTATTCCTTTTGTTCCAAGAATTTTGCCGAGTGTGTTTCTCATATTTTTTTTTTCTAAAGATGTGGCTTGTATTGTATGCAGAAGATGTTATATCTTAAGCAAGCTTGAACATACCACTTCTATGGTCATGATTTCCTTTTAGACTTTTCTTATTGTAGCATTATCACCTTCCTTATGCCCCCCCCCCCCCAACAGTACTGCTTGCAAATGAAGTCATTTTGTAATGCTACCCATACAGTCTGAAAAAAAAAAACACCACAGCATAGATTCTACAACTTATGAAACATTATTGTGCGAGGAGGTGAGCATAGAAAGCTAGTGAGCACAATCATCTGGCTGGCTAGGAATAGCATTTTTCCTAGCCTCCTGAATGATCAAGTTCAGAGGTGGTATTCAGCAGGTTCTGCCCAGTTCTGGAGAACCAGTAGGGGAAATTTTGAGCAGTTTGGAGAACCGGCAAATTATACCACCTCTGACTGGCCCTGCCCCCATCTATTCTCTGCCTCCCGAGTCCCAGCTGATCGTCTGTGTCTTCTTTTGTTGCCCTGGAAAGGAGAACGGAGCTGAAAAGCAGATTAGTGGGATGGGGAGGGAATGGGATTTTGCAGTAACCTTCCCCTGCCATGCCCACCAAGCCACCCCCACCAAGCCAAGCCCACAGAACTGGTAGTAAAAAAATTTGAATCCCACCACTGGATCAAGTTCACTAGCCTTTTAAGACTAGGAAGCATGAAAACTTAGGAGTGCAGTTGTTTGGAAATTAGGGCGCAGTTTGGAAAAGCACATGCCTGCAGAATGGTGCAAGATATGATATCCACTCTGTCTAGAAAGCCATGCTGTGCATTGGCTGGGCATGACTGTCAGCAGCTATAGAAAATGTGAGGGTAGGTGGAGCAATTTATGCTCACTGTTGGGCCCTGTAATCAATGGAGGCCTCCCCAAGAATGGTGGGATGGAGAGATGCCCAGATCTATTGCTGGCGGCAATTTCCATGCACTATGGCAGATTTCCACATGCTAGTAAGGCCCTGTTGTCTGTACCTGATCTCCCCCACTCTCAATGCCCTCCACTTTACTTAATGATCCGCATACGCACTTCACAATGGTAGCCAGATAAGCTGGAAGTGAAGTGATCACATGACATCTCACTCAATTCCGGACCCCCTTATGGTGCTAAGTTGAGAACTATCAGATCATATTTTTTTACTTATGTGTGTAACAAACATAAGCCATTTTTATGCAAAACTGTGTTGCCCTCATTTCTTTTCAAAAATATACTTATTGAATTTTTTTCATATAATAACAAACTAAAAAAAAAAAAAAGGTGGGGGGGAATAGAAAAGTGCAAGAGAAGAAAAATAAACCAAAGTTAAGAAATATAGATTACCTACGACCTTTTTTTGTTATTGTCCTTCCTTCCTCTTAAATGTTTGAAAAATCCTTTTAGCCCTTCATTTAGTTCTCATCTTTCTTAGTCTTCAAATCCTTCTTTCAGCAAAAGTCTATATAAGGCTTCAAAAAATTTTTTTTTAATTTTTGTTTCTTTTGTGACCAGATCAGTTTTATCATTTCTACAAATTTGGACATTTTCATAATCCATTCTTCTACTATGGGAATGTCATTATTCTTCCATTGTTGTGCATATAATAATCTTTCTGTAGTCACAATTTAGAGTGTCAGTTTACCATGACTTCCAATAAAAAGTTCTGATTTCTTAGCAATATTCATCCTTCAAGTCCTTTTCATCATTATATGAATTTGAATTGAATTTTTTTTAGCTTTCTCACTAGTTCACCATGCCTGAAAAAAATGACCCCTCATGTTTTTCACATTTCATGCCTGGTTTGAAATACTTTTATACTTTTTTTAATAATGTCCCTGATGTCACATACCAATGATATATCATTCTATACAAAATTTACTCTTAAATGACACAAAATGAATTTAATACGCATTACCCATAGCCTCTCCAAATGTTCCTTTTTATGTTATATCCAAAATTAGCACCTCATTTTGTCTTACTGTCTTTAGCCTCTTCTTCTGTTTAAACCTTACATTTATATATATTTTGCTATTACATGCTCTTCATTTGTACATAATTCCATTTCAGACTGTGTATTGTATTTTCAATTCCACCTGTCCCTTTATCCATATTGAACCTTTCTTTCTTTTAGCTGTGCATATGAAAACCATTGAAAACTATGTTCTTCTCCAATTGTTCTTTTGACCTCATCTTAATTTCTGATTCATGCTGCATTTATAAAACTTCATAGAGTTTCTCTCTGCTGTCTCTCTTCTATAAAATGCTTCCCTGTGCTGAGGTCAATAAAAGTATCTTTGGGCACAGCCTCAAATTGTACTTATTTCATATTCTCAATATGGCAACTCCTTCACATAGTGATTTTTAAAATCACATTAATTTTAACTTTGTCATGCCATAAAAACCCATGCCCTTCTTTCTGATGTCGCCTTCCCTGGGTTTGTGACCTTCTACATAGGACCTTCTGTCCACAAAGGAAACCCAACCATTTTCTTTTCATCCCATAAGCTTCAATTTAGGGGGAAAAAAAGATGCAGGAGAGGCTACCATTTTCATTGGAAAAAGATATAACTCGGTAGTGCCTGATTTACTGGAAGGCTTGGATAGATCAGGCACTTCCAATGCTTTGGGAGTTGTCTTTATTGTTCTGACCCAGCCTTTGCAAGCAATGAGAAACCACTTATTCACAAGTAAAACAACCCCCTTTATTAAAAAAGGGCAGGAACAGTCTTTACTCACATGAAAACTCAAGATAAAAAGTCCTTCAATGATTGGCTAAACATAGTAAGAATTGCACCTGGGTGACAATTTTGAGATATAGAAATATCTCAAAATGACAGACAGATTGATGTAGGTCTCCAAATATAGACAATCTTTGTAATTTGTGGGTTCTATATTTGCAAATTTGCCTACATGCTAAAATCTATTTGCAACTCAAAAATCAATATTTACAATGCCTTTTTAGTTATTCATGGTCATGCCTGTCTTCTCTTAGTGATTTTGCTGGTTAAAATGGCCATCAAAAGTGAGGTCTTTTTAAGGATTTTTTTATTTGTCAAAAAATGCATACATTAAAAGATATGTCATTAAACAGAAACACATATTTTAAAAAGGTTATGTATTGAATAGTTGACAGAAATATTGTGACTAGAGCCGTGGTGGTGCAGTGGTTAAGAGTGCAGTACTGCAGGCTACTTTTGCTGACTGCCAGCTGCCTGCAATTTGGCACTTCAAATCTCACCAGGCTCAAGGTTGACTCAGCCTTCCATCCTTCTGAGGTCAGTAAAATGGGGATCCAGATTGTTGGGGGCAATATGCTGACTCTGTAAACCTCTTAGAGAGAGCTGTAAAGCACTGTGAAGTGGTATATAAGTCTAAGTGCTATTGCTTTAAAAATCTAACCCTGGATTTGGCTCAATACTACCGTAGTTATAGTTTGATAGATAGATGATAGATAGATAGACAGACAGACACACAGATAGATCAAACTATAGCTATATCTATAGCTATAACTCTGTGTGTGTGTGTGTGTGTGTGTGTGTGTGTGTGTGTCTGTATGTGTGTAATCACTATCACTCTGAATGATAAAATAATAGCCTATTACTTTGTGACAGTGTTAGAATTAATCTCATGAATTGTTGAAGCAGAATCATTAAATTGATGTTTACCTGTTTCACTGGGAATCCTTTTCCAAAGCACTTGCTTATGTCTCCTCATCTGTTTTTCCCTCTATTTTCAAACACTAATTGCTTCTTTTTCATGTGGGCTGCAAGCTCCACATATCTTATCATATCAGCTATCAGCAGATACAACCAGCTCCATAGGCTAATATAGTGAATTATCACACGATAACATATTTCTAGCTACAGCCTGATCAGGTGCATAGTATATGGAAGACTAAGCTATTACTGAAGGCATCATTCAAATTGGAGCCATTGGAGACAGCAGATCCATCAGGTCCAGGAAAAGGAGCAATGTTGAGTCAGGGACAGTTGGATGTCCTTCTCAGTGGGTTGCAAAGAAGATTGCAGCTACCCTTCTAAAATTGTGTTCATGCAAAAACCATTACTGCCATACTTGTGTCAACATTTTGTCTAAAAAAGTGTCCCTGAAACTTTGCACTCTGAAACTTTCTCTAAGTCATTTGTTGATTTCCTTCTAGGCCTTTTCTTCATTAACATGCCAAGCTTAATAAAGTGGTAAGCAATTTAGAATAAATCCATTTTAAAATCTATTTAAGAGAGTTGCTGTTTAACAGTTCCCAGATGTTCAGCTAATTAATGTATAGGTCTGTGCATGTAGCTATTCATCATATGGATCTACATGCATGAGCACACTAATGAACAAGGAGAGACATGTCAGACAACTTGTCGAAACAACAAAGCTGGGGCCAGATTGGAACACTGATTAGAGTCTTTGACTGGAATTAGGAAGACCAGGGTTAAAAAGAGCTTCAGTCTTAGCTATGTAGAACTTCCATGGCAACTGACTCTTAGGCCAACCTATTTACTAGGTTATTTAAAGATTACTCCATATATTGCTCTTCAGGCAGACAGCTGGTTATAAAATCAATAAATCTGGTATGGCTGGTATGGCTACAGCATCTTGTAAAGGTCCATATTTGATGCTTGTCCTGGCTCTTCTTGAACAAATGCATTTAACCATCCTTTCAATTTCTCTTAATGCATCTACATTCATGTCAAATTATAGCAGTAGGAAAAATAAAAAGGTTGGGAAAGATCCAGCATGGTTAGATTGGTGGTATCACATCAAAGTAAATCCAGCACAGTCTGTTTTTAGACCGAAAAATGCCATCCAAGCCCATTCAAAGCTAGAATGAGATTCAACATAATAATGCGCATAGAGCAATTTTTCAGCTATAACATGATCACAAGCTTCTCATTATGTTAGATGGAACTCATATAAATTGTAATCTATAAATCTAGATTAAAGTACCAGATGGCCTGTCCTTGCGATATCATAGGAGATTGGTCAAACGGTTGTGCTAATTTTATTAAGGATATTATTATGCCTATATTATGAGTATTGGTCTAGGACTATGAATAGTAGTATGGTAGACCAATGCTAATTTAATCTTGAATGCTACATGGCTCATAATGATATCTCTTCAGCTCCATCCAACCATGACTTATTCAGTCTTCTCTTTCCTCTCAACCCATTTACTTTTCATTCAAATGGCTTTGCAATTCAGTTCTCATTAATTCTGTCTATATAACCAAACCACTTCAACATATTTATTTTATACTGGACTCAAACTTTTGCATTCAGACCATAATCATCCAGTATCCATTTTAGCTTCAGTCTTTGTAAATGCTCCAGTCCAGTTCATTCAATCTCATTTCCAGATAACAAAAATGGGCAAACCCACTTTTTTATAGACAGGCATTTTAACTTCTTTCAACAAATATTTATTCACTGTAATACAATACTGTACTGAACCACATACTCCGGTCTATTTTTCTATCAGCATTTGCATACCTTAACATTTCTTGCTCCATTTCCCCCGCTTTAGTAAACATAGTACACAGATCCACCTATTTGCTTTAGGTTCTTTTGTTTTTGACATTTAGCTATAACTTGCAAAAATTATTTCATTTTCCCTGTCAAAACCAATTCCCTATTTCTTGTATGCCTTAACTAAGCTTAACTAAGCTTTGTGCAGATCTCAGTGTGCATATGTGTCACCTCCACATGTGTGCACCTAATTTTTTTTTTTATCACCAACTCCTCAAATGATCTAATTTGGGAACTAGGACATGTTTCTTGTATTAATACAATCAGTGGAGAGCAAGAGGTTAGAATCCTACTATCTCACCTAAGGTGATTCTAATCTGCATTAGAGATTCTGAATACTAAAAATGAACATCTGAAAGGCAGTATTGTGCAAAAAAAAAACCCCTTTTATTTAGCCCTTTGGATTGAAAGATGGCAGAAACCTTCGATTACTTAAATAATTATTCCTTCCATCCTGAAACAAAGCCAGGCCAAGGTTTCTTTCCATCTGGCTGATAGTCCATTGTGGAACATCTATCGCCATGTTTTAGAAATTTGTGGGGAACTGTTCAATTATGCTTTGATATTTCACTTTTTTTTCCTCGTAGATGCCTGGAGATTGTTGAACAGCGTCCCAAAGCAAATTTCACCCTGTCATTTCTTCTCTTCCCACAGGAACATATTTACAAGCTGATGAAGAGTGACAGCTATGCACGTTTCCTCCGTTCCAATGCTTACCAGGACTTGTTGCTGGCAAAGAAGAAGGTATCTATCGGGAAGGACATGCTTGCTTCTTCAAGTCCTTCTTGACTCCTGCCTGCTGCTGCTTGCTGCTGTGTGGACATGAATGTTCTGTTCTTTGTTATGGACCAAGGCTTGTTCTCTTTCCTTCTTCTGAGGACTGAGAAAGCGTTTTTCTCTCTTCTTAAAGCTCCATGTTTGGCATCCGAATAAACCACCTCAGTGTTCAGTGGAACTGGACATCCTTTGATAGGGAGATGAAACTGAAGCAGCTCTAAGCTGGGTGACATGATTTGTCATGAAGCCTTGTGAAAGTCTGCCCATCTTAGCAGATGTCCATAGATTCTCCCAACCTTGCTGTCCAGCATCTCCTAACTTAAAGTGTCCCGGATTAACATGACTGCCCTCTATCAATGAACTATGGCTCTTCCACCATCTTTTAACATTAAGTTGCAAAAGGCCACTCTAGGTATTTGCAGGGCACAAATGCCATCCAGTTTAATAACATATAATCTTGTCATACAGCGTAGCAACCGTTGGGAAGCAGGGCAGCACCCCCTTCTGTTTAATCTCATGGTTGTTCTTTTGGATGCCTTACGTGAAGCCTTCCTCTTGATTTTCTATCAGCTTTTGATTTTCTGTGAATGCCATTCCCTTCCACCATCACTCTGTGTATATAGACTTTTGTTATTATTATTTTATTTTAAACGAATACTAAACGCTCCTCTGACTATTCCTCTATCCAGCCACATCTTATTATTTTCTTTTCATGTCAGCATGCTGTGCTGTGCTCATTATTGTTTTCTGTCCTTACTATATAAAACAACAAAGGGCTTCTTGTATGGACTCAAATCCTAAATCAGGCATTTAGGAATAAATGGGGCAGAGACCTGAAAGTATTTTAATTTTCATCTGTGACTAGGTTTAAATAATATATAGTCATCTGAAATGATGTCCCACTTCCCATATTCAAGTGTGTGTGTGTTTGTGTGTGTGTGTGTGTGTGTGTGCTTTTGTACAGAGATTTAGAGAATGGGTCCTCCGCTTTTTCCATTTGGCTCTCTGCTTTCCTCTGCTAGTTGCTGCTTTCCCATGATCCCATAATTCAATCAGCCTAATCAAATCTCTGCTGCAATTCCAATAGGATCAGAATTCTTAGAACCTATTTCTGACAAGCTACTGGTTCCCTGTATGCACAGGAACTCTGAAGCACAGTTGGTGATCATGAGCAAAGCTTTGATGCTGACTGGATAGGGTCACTCTCTCCTGAGCAGTGGAGATCTTTTTGGCAGTGGAATAGAGATGTACGCATGAGACTATTTTTGGTACAGGTTTTTGCAAGAAGATTACCATCTGCATATTTCTATGGTCTCATCAATAGAGAACAGCTAGGATGGATAGAATGTGTAGAATACTTCCGTGACACTCACTGAACCCTTCAGCACTTCTTTTGCACCAAGAGTTTGCAAGTATTTCTCAGAGTTATATTTTACATGCTGATTGCTCTTGTGGGAGCCATATAGAGGCTCTGAAGCTGAAGAGACATTCTCACATCCAAGAAATGGAATTCAGAGGGCTTTCAACAGCAGATGTGTTATTAAGTCTGGATGGAATGGGGAAACAGGAGCCAAAGGCCCTTAGACCATTTTTACTTGATCTAGTTTGGTGGTTCCTCTCTATACTGATGTTAAGCTCTTGTACAAGCCTGCATAGCTGGTGGTCGGTACTCAGTGTTGTGGCTGTGGTTGGGATAGGATTGTTTCAGTGGGTGTCTTCAGTGCTTAGGTGATTGGTCATAAGTCCTGTTGACTTTCTCTGTAATGGTCCCATGACAAAGAAATATCAGATTTCATTCAATGAATTTAACATAGTACTTGGGCTGGATATCTAAGAGTAGCCCAAAATCCTGACTCTACACCAGAGGTGGTATTCAGGTTCTGACCAGTTCTGGAGAACCAGTTGAGGAAATTTTGAGTAGTTCAGAGAACCGACAAATACCAGCTCTGACTGGAGATGACTGAAGACACACCCACAGAACCGGTAGTAAGAAAAATGGAATCCCACCACTGCTCTACACAGTAAATATTTATAGATAAGCATCTTTAACACTGTTGTCTTATGGTGGTTATGAGTAGATTGGATTCACTAGCTACTGTCTTTTTCAAAGATAGGATTATACACATCCCTTTTTATAGAGCAGCATAGTCTGAATATTGAAAAAAGTCTTCATGATAAGAGCAATTTAGCAGTGGAGCTCTTCTCCAGAGGAGACATGGCTCCCCCCTAGTGCAGATGTTCAAGCTAAGGTTGAAGGGCCATCTGTTAAGATGCCTTAACCTCCTGCATGGAGGGGATTAGACTTTAGATGGTCTAAATGGGCTCTTTCAACACTACTATTTTATGACTCTTAAAAAGAAGTAGGAGGAGGGATTGGGGAATGCTGCATTACATGGATTTGGCTTTCCAGGTGCTGTCTTTTCATTTTAGTCCCCAAATGGAGAAGGGTGTATGTGAGTATTACTACAGCAAAAGAAGATGTATTTAGTCTCTTAAAAATGTTGAAAAGACTCAGGTCAAAGAAGAAAAAGAAACCAGTTCAGAAGATGTTTTAAGTTTGGGTCAGACACCCAACCCCTGAATCCTGACTGGCAGGAAAAATGTTGAGTTAGTTAAAATGGTTGACTCCCTATTGTTCTGAAATGGTGATATTTACCTTTCTTGACATAAGGGTCAAATAGGCCTCATCCAAGTTTGTCTCATCTATCAGCATGTGGAATTGAAGACTCTAGCAGTGATGAGACTTCACATGTAACGCAGGCCTGTTGATGGGATGCAACTCAAGATTTTGCATCATATATAAGATAACATCATTTCACAAATAATGTAATGATGGCAGTGACATACTTGTATAGATGGGCAATGAACATTTATGAATAATAGTCAACTTCTCCAGGTTAGCCAATTAAAACAAAATTCCACTGTATTTCAGACCATGTATCCTTTTTTCCTCTAAGTGTAGCATTCACTCATTGTGACCCCCTTTTTCCCTATCTATACATGGCTTATTCCTTAGATTAGTTCCAATTAATTGCATGGGTTGGGTTTTTTTCATAGTAAGGTTTTATTGCTACTGCAAGCTCAATTTTAGCCCTAGGTAGTTTTAAATCCATGTATTTATTTTGCTTGCAAGAATGTCCATATGTGAGGTAATGACTCTTTGACAATAGATGCTTTAAAGGACTCAGTGCTGGTAGATTAGAGCAAGAAGGAACAGAGAACAGAGGGAAAAAAAGGAAGAATAAAGAGCTAAAAAGTAAACATATGGCTCCACATATTCTCATTTAGTTTCCCGCAGCTAACTAGAATGAAGGATTTCCTAATTATTTTAACTCTAAGTAACCATGCCCAACATGCCCTTCCCTTACATTTTACATTGTGTCTGGATTCTATATTTACAGTAATTAAATATATTCATCCAGGCTTCAATGGATAGAATTGTTCTGTTTGTAAACTTAAGGATCTATAGTCTTTAGGATTAGTATAGTGTTTAGGGCTGTAAGCTCAATACGACTGTTGCAGATTTGGAATCCTATTCCCCACCCCGCTTTCTACTTAAATGCTTTGTAAGAAGTGTTAGGAAAGGGAATATGAGCACACTGGCTTCTGGAAACAGAACTTCAGAAATGTTCATGTAGCTTTGGCCCCAGCAACTAAATGTCTTATACATAAAATTATATAATGACGATATGAGACAATATGAGAGAAAAATTCAAAAATGCAATGATTTCACATTCCTCATAATATCATATCTGAAAGTCCATAATTACTGCTTTGCAGACCTCTTTTCTAGTTATGTCTATGCCAGACTGGTTCCATCAGTTTCATTCCAGGAATCAAAAAAAAAAAAATTCATAGACATTTAGAGATTTGATAAAGGTGTCCTATAATTATTTCCCTAAAAGCAGCTGTGATGAAGCATTTATGTTTCTTCCATCTCAGTCTTCCTCAATCTGTGTCAGACTACAATTCCCACCATGATAACTGAACATGCTAACAAGAAATTCAGAAAATTTTAATAGGTTACATCCAAGGCCAAGACAAGATATTCATTTAAGGCAGATCAGAGAATCAATCTTCCATCTCCTTTTTCCACTCTTTTTTTTTTTAGTTTTATTTGGGTTTTCACACACACACAAAAAACATAATACAAGTAAAACATCTTTTTTGAAAATAGTATGGTCCTGGGTTACACTTCTTTATACAGACACAAACTCAATTTCATGCTCATTTTTGTGTTCTATTCCATATCTTATTACTATTTTGCATTTTCTATATAGTTTTTCCCCTCTTTTAATTTTCTCAACTTTATTTTGATTATCTCATCTCAATTCAAATCATTATATTTATACTTTTGGCTGTCCTGTTTCAATTTCATATTATCTTTTCTCATTAAACAAACTTTCTCCTGTAGTTACTAATTGGAGTATGACACCTTTATATCTTTTAATTTTATCCATTCAGCTCTTATTTAAACTTCAATGTATACCTTTAGGTTATAACATTAAATATAATACATAATACATAACTTCCAATCGAATTCTGCTTGGTACATTCTTAAAATACATACTATATTCTTTAAAAAAAGGATTATAAATATATATAATTAAAACCCTCATTCCATTCCAATTCAGTTCTATCATTAATATTCATTAAAGTCTTAACATCTTTAACATTTCTTTTCAATTAAATACCATACTTCCTTGGAGACGCGTATAATCTTTCCATAATCAATTTTTCCCCTATTTCTTTTCACTTATGTTTTATAAATCATTAAATATTCATTTTATTACATTTATTTATTAACAAACATTCCACTAAATTATGTTAACTATTTTATCCATCATTTTAATCATGCATTGTTTCATATTTTCTGAAATTATTTCTATTTCTAATATAACAATACTATCTTATGTACCTTTGCGGAATCCGTTTTTCAATTAGATTTTCACCCATTATCTCTAAATAGGCCCTGTTTCTCTATATCTTGTTTCTGTCCTTTATAACGTATTTTCCTTTCTTTCTTCCCTCTCTTCTTCTCCCTCCCCTTTTTACCCTCTTGTCTCTCTACTTCTAATTCTCTCTTCTGCATTTCCCTCTTCTGTTGCTTTCTAATTTTATACTTATTTTTCAAACTATTCTTTTTTGGGTTTGTTTTTCCAAATCTTAAACTTTTCATTCTCTTTCCCCACTTTCCTTTTTTTCCCCCACATAAAATTACTTGTTCATTAAAGATGGCTCCTTCTTTGTCCCAATCTTCTTATTCTGCAGGCATTTTTTGTTGTTTCTCGTAATTCCAAATCTCCATTTCTAAGAATTGAAATATGAAAGCCAAAAAAACCTCTCCCTTCTTGTGCATCTTCTTTGTACTTTTAAAGTTCCATTTTCAGTTCTTCTAAAAGTGGTGCCATTTTAAACACTTTTAAACAACCACCCGATTGATTTTAGTCATTCAAATGCAGTAACCAAAAATCTAGAAGTCACCAAGTAATCCAAATACTCCCAAGCTATTTCTTCTTACTTCTTTTTTCACTTTCTCTTCCTGGGGTTTTACTATTTTGTTGCCATGTTTCAGTTAAAATGTATCTTTTAGAAGTCTTGTTGAGATTTTACTGTAAGTTCTTTTTAATTCCAGGCAGTTTCCTCCTTCCAGATCCTGCCCTTTTATTCTTTTTCTCTCCTTTCCTGCTTTCAAAAGCTTTTAAGTATCCAGAAATCTTTATTATCCCTTTGACATTTTATTTTCAGCTTAAATGCCTATTGATGTCAGTGTTTTTTTTTTTTCAATTTCTTGCTTAAGTCTCTTAGCTGTCAGTATAGGGAAAGGAAGAGGAGAAAAAAAAACCAAATCCTTTCCCTTTTCTTTCTCCTTCGCTGCTTGAGAATCTTCTTTGGGAACAGTGTTTTTTTTTTATAGTTTAAATTCCAGGGTACCTTATTTGTTGCTTTTGCTGTTTGACCCGGTCAACCAAAACTTTCTCTTCTTATCTTCCTCCTGCACATTCTTTTCCGGTCCAGTTCTTCTTTGGGGTGGCCATTTCTGACCATCGCTACAGCCGCCTTCAGGAAAGGGAGTAATGTCCAGCTGAGGAGGAGAGATGCAGCTTTTCTCAACCCTGCAGGCAGTCTCCCCCCTCTTCACCACCGCTATGAGGTGGCTTAGCCCCAAAACCAGCCAGCTCAGGGCGCTCCAGCAGCAAGCACGGATCAAAACCGTGCAGAGTCGCGGTTTTGGTCTGTCGCCGAAGAAGCTCAAACCGGAAGTTCCCCTTCCTTTTCCACTCTTGTTCCACAAGAACCTAAATAAAAAAAAATGTGTATCTCTCTCTCTCTCTCTCTCTCTCTCTCTCTGTGTGTGTGTGTGTGTGTGTGTGTGCGTGTACACACACACACACATACCTTCAATCTGGATGAGTGTAATAGTAGCCCTGAAAAACAAGAAAGACAATTTTCCGAAACACTTAGCTTGTACAGATACTCCTTGGTTAATTATAGCAATTAGGAGCAGAATTATAGCAATTAGGAGCAGAATGTTACATGATCATTTAGCAACAGAAATTATGGCATTTCTGGTTGCCATCATTAAACGAATCATCACAGGTTGTTAAGCAGGCATATCACATTGATGCCATTTGTGCTCTCCTGCCAGTTTTCTTATTGACTTTGCTTATAGGAAGCCAACAAATAAGTCTTCCTCAAATAAATATCCACAAATGGTCATCATATGACCACAGGGACACTGTGATGGAGGGAAAACGATGAGGGTCAGTTGTAAATACCACTTGTTCAACACTATTGTCAGTTTAAACAGCTATGCAAGTAGTCTCTAAGCGAAGACCACCTCTTGTACTCCGTATATTTTATAAACCCATTTATTTCCAAAGAAAAGTGTTTTCTTTTACTTTTTTTTAATTAGCACACAAAGAGAAGCTTTGCAGTTAGAGCCACTATGCTTTTCCCTGGTTTTATATACCATTGCTTTTTTTTTCTTCCCCTGAGAAGGTAGGAAAAAGAGAGTTGGTATTTTAAAGTCCTGGGAATGCAGCTTCAGTTGCATTCCCAACCATGAAAGCTGAGTATGTGTTTAAGCCACTAACTTTCTCCAAATTTAACATAATATGTTTTGAGTTGGGTAAAATTGGAGGAACTAGCAGTGAAAATGAGATATAAATTTGAATAATAAGTAGTAAATGAACAGAAATTGGGAACTAAAATTGAGTGCTTGTTTTTCTGTTCATTAAAAAAAGTCTGTGCTGATTTAGTAATGATGCCAAATGTATGTACAAATCCATCTCTCAACCCCTGAAACTTGTGAATTGACTTAGGTCATATCTTGATGGGTTTGCCCCTGAACATTACAATTCTTTTATTCAACTAAATGGCCTGCTTGCTGGGAAATTACCCTTTCATTCATATTTAATAAGATTTGTTTTATGCCAGATGAGTTGAATCATGTTTCTCTGGAGGACAGTAATACAGCTATAGTGTTGGTGAATTTCTTATTATAGTAAAATTCCTGTGTTTTATAGTTACAGCTTCCAAATAACAAAAATAACAAATAGTAATTTGATTGTTTTGTATGCAGCCTGGCAAAACCTTTATGCCGACAGCAGCCTTATGCATAATTGCTTGGGAGTAAGTGTAAGGGGATGACAGAGAAGGAGGTGGCTGGATGGAGTCACTGAAGCAGTTGGTGGGAGCTTAAATGGACCCCAGGGGATGGTTGAGGACAGGAAGGCCTGGAGGAACATTGTCCATGGGGTTGTGATGGGTTGGACATGACTTTGTGACTAACAACCACAAAGTCTAACTGAGCATACAATGGGATTCACTTTGAATAGTACACCACAGCAAAGCAGAAAGGAATCAATTTTCATATAACATCCAGCACATCAGAAAGGAATATCATTTAATTTGTAAGCCTCCTGGATTTGATTTTGTCATTGAAAGGTAGAAATAGAAATGTCCACATAGATAAATTTGGAAAGGTGGAATAGGACCAGGCTCATCATATCCTCTCTTATTCTGTTCTGTTCTACCTCGGGCTATTCTTGCATACATGACAGAGACAGAGAGAGTGGATGATTCCCTCATAAATCCAGACCGCTATCTTCTGACTGAAAAAATGTTGATTTTTAGTTCCTGAAGACTTACAGACACGCGACAGCTGCAGAATGCATCATTATATCCAATTTTCTTGATATATGTAACTTTGGCTACGTGTCCATAGCTATATTTTTAAAAAGAAGAGCCACATTTCCCCAAAGAAAAGCAGCTACTGAATGATTGCACCAAGTTCTTGCTTTGCTCTTGCAAACAGCACTTGCCCTATGTTTTGAGATGTTTAATATTTTTTTTTCTTTTGCTAACACTTCTAAAGCCGAAGTAAGCTGAAGGGGTTTTTTTGTTTGTTTGTTTGATTTCTTTTTGGTTTTGGCATTTTTTTTCCCCCCTTCTTAACTTTGTTTTCCCCTTCTAAAGCCCGAGAATGAGCAAGGTCGTAGAACTTCCCTAGAAAAATTCACTCGCAGTATGGTAAGTTCATTTGTTTTGGTTATGTTCGTTTTTCTTCCCTCTTCTGTTTAACATTTACTTTTATTTTGGAAACTTTTATTTTTTTTAGCTCCTCTGTTGTATCCTTTGGTCATGGCAAGGCGATAAAAAGAGAGAATTTCAAGATCCACATTTAAATTAAACTGCCAGCTCTCCCACAAAACAGGATAGAATCTGGTTTTCTCTCTCCTTCCCTTGCTCAGAGAGTCCCATTCCCATGATATTTCTCCCCCTTTTCAAGTTATCATTGATGACAATAGAGAAGATGCACACATAGCTTCTATTCTCTGTAATATCACATACAATGTTGGTATCATGCACAATGCTCCACAGACATTGTCTTATATAGAATAGAATAGAAAAATCAAATAGAAAAAAAGGGTGGGATAGTTTGGTTGAGAAGAAGGAGCGGTCCTGCAAAGGATCAGATTTCTGTTTATTTCCATAGCATTGATGCATGATCTGTTGTGGATTCTTCTACATATCAAGTAAGTACGTTCTGGATGTTAGTTTACACAGAACAATGACTTTAATGCATGGAGTAGGATACAGTTCTTTCTTGGTGTCTCATTTTCATGATGTTTTACCAATGGTTAATGAATTATTTCCAACCAGTCCGCTAATAATGGCCAACTAAATGTTTTTATTAGTTATCAGCTCAGAGTACAATTGTGTTGTTAAAAATCTATTACAGTTCTGTTGACCATCAAATATTTTCATAGAAGGGAATCCAAAGGACTAAAGCATGAATACTATGACCTATTGTGGGCAAAGAAAAAAAATGAGCTTCCACACATTTAATTAAAAATACTTTTTTCTGCTGCAGTCGCTTCTAGAGCCCTTTGGCAAATTGTTTCAGAAAATGACGTGAAATTCTATGAAAACAGGAGATATGTGAAGCATATACTGAATTTTACTTATGCATTATTTGTTTAGCCGATTTCTGTAGCCACCCATCTCAATTCAGTTGACTCTGGGAGACAAACAATACCCCAACAATTAACCATAAAAACAGAAAAAGATATAAATAATTACATGCAGGCAAATGAGAATCATAATAATTTCATAAAAATTAAGAGTGCAAGGAGGTTATGGATTCCCTAATGGTTTCAGGTCCCTAGGGACCTAGCTAGGTCTTTAGAATCTTATGAAAGACTGGGTCAGGCCCATCCTGGAGGAAGAATATTCCCCGGGGCAGGGGCTTCTGCTAAGAAAGCAGAACTTTTGGTTTCCATCAGCCAACATTCCTTGGCTGATGAGGCTCCTAACATCCCCATCTGCTAGACCAAATTGGACAGGTAAAAATTATTGAGAAGAAATGGTCCCTTAGATAATCTGATCCTAAGCTATGTTACTTTTTTATTCAATTTCTATTGGATGGACGGGAGAGAGGGGCTAAAAACTGTGCTGTATTGGAGTAGTTAAATTACTGTATGGATTTAGACAGCCCTAAAGATTGGGGGAAACTATTTATTTATTAAGCGCACAAGAAATTTGCTGGACCAGCCAAGTCAGAAATATATGCCTCTGATTTTAGAGATAGTATATGGATCAGATTTTATTAGCTTTGGGATCTTGAAATATGTCAGACTTCAGTTCCCATCATTCCCCACAATTCTGAGGTGCTCAAAGGTAAATAGGCATAATAGAGATTTATAACCCTGCTCCTCTTTTAAAGAGGAAGCCATCACTGGCCCGTTGACAGTAAATATCATGACAACCTAATATATTCATTTTACCAACCCTGACTCTCCCTACATCTCACAGAAACAGGGATGAGAGAACTGTCTCTCCATGGGACTGTGTTTCGGTTTCCAACATTTCTCATCATTAACAATGTGTCCAGGTTTTGCTGGAGTGCCATTACGTTTTCCACTTATAGCTTGACAAAGTGATGTCTTTGTGCCTCCCACCACAACACTATATATTTATCTTCATTCTTTCATTTCTTATAATTCATTCTCATTGGTCTGGATTACCAGTAAGGAAGCTTTAAAATGCATCTGCCCTATAGTATATAGTTAGGAATGCTGGAGTGGGGATTGCACTCAGGGAAGGTCAATGAATGGCTTAGGGCCAGTTTTATGTCTTAGCCCAACTTACCCCATAGGATATTGTTGTGGGTTTTAAAAAAAACCCGGAAAATGAAGTGCTTGTGGCAATTCACTACAGGTGAATTGACTTGACTTACAACTATTTCTGATGCTAAACAAAACATTTGTTAAGTGACTTTTGCCCCATTTTATGACTTCTCTTGCCATAGTCCCTTAAGTGAATCACTGCGGTTGTTAAATTAGTAGCATGGTTATTAAGTGAACCTGGTTTCCCCATTGACTTTGCTTGACAGAAGATTGCAAAAGATGACCAATGATCCTGGGATTCTACAGCGGTCATAAATATGAGTCCATTGTCAAGTATCTGAATGTTGATCACGTGACCATGGCGATGTTGCAACCGTTGTAAGTCTGAAAATAGTCCTAAATCACTTTTTTTCAGTGCTATTGTAACTTTGAACAGTCACTTAATGAATTGTTGTAAGTTGAGGACTACCTGTATCCTGTTTTAAAGTGTACCTACAGAGCAGTAACTCAGAATGAAATTATGCCTCTGATGCTGAAGTTATGGTTGTTTAGAGGCCTTTTAAGATCCATGATATAGGAGCAGGGTTGTGTAATTTTTTCCAAATACATCCATAGGTATTCTGTGCTGTGCCAATAACGCACACACATACACATTTGCGAACAACATGACCTCCCAAGGAGCACATAAACAGATGTGTTTTTTTTTATAATTATGTGGACATGTTTACATATTTTACCACAGAAGCAGCTGATTGACTAAAATAACCCCTATGAATCACATAAAATAAATTACAGTTTTTGGAAGTGGGCGACAACTCTATATACACAGTGGAGACTGTGTGGAGACAAAATGTCTTGGATTCTGTCACAGACATTATACATGGTCATACTTTAGAAACATCAAACCTAACTGCAAGAGCCTTTAAGTAGCATTTCAAATGAAAGCTACCTTCTTCCGAAACGACCTAACAAACACCTGTATGGCTCTTGAAATGAGCTAATAATTGGACTATTGCAGTTAGAGAAATAGACATATTTTCTTTTAAAGTAGTATTCAGTAAACAAGCTTTCAGTGTATTTGCTTTGCTTTTGTTATATATATATAAAATTTTGTCTGTCTTCTGTTTTCATTATTTCTTATTCTGTTTATATTAATTTAACACCTTTAATCTTTTTATGTAGATGCATCTGTGTGGATTTTATGTTCTTTTGCCATTATTGTTGTTGCTTTTGCTGTTATTTTGATTTCTGCTTTAAAATCTTCTGTTTGGCATTAAACCTCTTTCTCAGTTTATATTGCTCTTTATGTGTCTTCAACATGCATCTTTTCTTTCTTTTCTTTCTAATTCTAATAAAAGACTGTTTTAAAAGGATCTGGCCCTTAGTTTTGCATCAAAATCATATGTTAAAAACAAATGGGAAATGCGGTCTGTTTCGTTTCTATAGCATGTGTGTCATACCACATTTAGGTTTTGTGTTAGTAAAGTTTCTAAGCCCAGTGCAGTATCTGCCTGAATTAAGGAATATAAATATAATCCATAGGTTTCAACCCCAAGAAATATAATCTCTTGATATTCTTAAAATATCCAATTTTATCTTGATGATCTTCAGAGCGGAAACATGTCTCTGGGAGCTCGTCCTCAAAAGAATAAACTTTAAAAATAAGATTGGATAGAGGCATACCTTTTATTTTATTTTATTTTTTTGCATTGGATGTAGAATGGCAGTCATTGCAGAGTATGAATTTAAGGAATGTCTCACCTGAAGAGACATTAAATAGACTCTCAAATCTGAAGATTGGATAGAGGCATACCTTTTATTTTTTATTTTTATTTTTGCATTGGATGTAGAATGGCAGTCATTGCAGAGTATGAATTTAAGGAATGTCTCACCTGAAGAGACATTAAATAGACTCTCAAATCTGAGTTGAGAGAACATGAGAGAGAGAGAGAGAGAGAGAGAGAGAGAGAGAGAGAGAGTATACAGCTGTATCGATATCTCTTTGGGACATAAGCAATGCAAGATTTGAAGTTGCACTTTCAGAAGATTCAGAATTTCTGGACTCCATTAATAACAGCTGCTTCCTAGAAAACTTTAAAATAAAGGCTTTTCCTTTTCTTTCATCAGACTATGATAGATTCACAGAGATTTTTAAGGAGTTCAAAGTTGGCTATAAATGAATCAAAACTAACAAGACCATTTGGAAAGCTTCCATATTTGAGCCTGTGATCACTTGGAGTGGCAATCATACGGTAGATTGTCTAGTCATGCAACTGCAAGTAGTCCTTGACTTACAACCATTCATTTAGTTCAGGGCTGTCAAACTCATGGCCCACAGGCCAGATGTGTCACATGCTGGCCATGCCCACATCTGGTTTAGTGAAGGGGGAAAAGTCACGATACATCACGTGATGACGCCATGATGCCACGAGTTTGACACCCCTGATTTAATTCAAGGATACAACAGCCTGTATAGTAAGACATTACAGTACCACAAGAAATGTTTTTTTTTAAAGCTACTGCAACCTAGCAATATGTTGGTCTTCTGAATCTGCTCTTCAAGACACAAAGAAAAGATAAATTAATTGCTTATTTTGTTCTTTCTCCTGTTTTCTAAAATGCTGCCTAATCCATTCTGTTGGACAGTCAACAAATTTCTGGATACAAAGAATTAAAAAATAATAGCAGAAGGCATCAGGAATAACTGTCTCACACACAACTCCCATTCTTTTTTTCCCAAGAAGATTAAAGAAACAAAGGCCAGCCTGAGTCTCAAATACTTGACTGAGTCTATTTGTAAGATGTAAGAAATTCAGAATGAGAGAATTTCTTTCTCCCTTTCATGCAGTCACTAAGTGCCATATCTGGCACGTACATCTATTCTCTGGCTGGCTAGCAGATCTTTAACATTCAATTGGCAAGCTGAGCTAATGATTGGGATCCAATTAAGAAAAGAAGGATGTACACTGATTTGGAGGAATGAAAGCATTATAAAGGATATATAATGTGACTTTCCAGGTCTGTCTGAAGATAAGGTAATAAATTCTTGTGTGCTGTGTTATTTTGTGAGCAGCACTAGCTGCATAAACTAAAATAGAAATGAAGGTGGAAAGAAATAGCCTTTATAGGCATTGTGACCTCAGAACAATCATTGGGGGCAGAATGCCTTGAAATGTTCTGCTTGAGTTTTCTCAAATTGAATTGGAGAGAGGCTGATCTCCTCGTCCAGGTAGGAACTGTGGTAATTCTTGAAAGCAGAAGAATGAAGAAGTGTCAAAGAATGCAGACCTTGCTGCTCCAAAGCCTGGATGCTTTTCAAAGTAAGGCTATCTTATACCTGGCTGATCTTATCCCTTTCTGTAATGCCTGAACAAAGCTTTTTATCCCCATTTCATCCAGGTTTTTTTTTCCTTCTGCTTGATTGTATCTGCTGGAGAAGGGAGGTGGGTTCATGGGGGTGACATACAATAAATCAATTTTGTAAATTTTACAGGCAATTTATTTTACTTAACTTTTATTCATTCCTTACCCTACCCTCCTGTCTTTTTTAAAGTGGCATATAAGTGTGTCAGTTATACACATATAAGTGTGTCAGATATGAAAGTATTGGAGACAAAGAAGATTCACAATTGCCAATTGGCAGCTTGACAATATGAAGGAGTCAGCCATTGCACAAGATTTTTTTTTTTAATCTCACTGTTCAATTTCCCCCACCCTCTAGTTTGCCTTTGGGGAGTTGATACCTGAACATTGGGGGTCATTCCTTTTCAATGAATACAGTGATAATGGTACAATGGTAGATTCTACAATAATGGTAGAATCTTTTTATCCTGCTATGTAACCAACTAAGCACTTACTATGGGAGTATTTACTGAAATATTTTAGTACATACAACATTTAGTTTTGTATGTCACCTGTAGTTCTAAATTAACCATTCTTGAGAATTTTGGGTGTTTACAAATGCCCTCGGAAAAATATGGATCCACCGATGGGTCGGAAAGAACTTGATGTAGTTACATCAATGAAGCAGATCTGAGCCAGACCGGTATCTCTGGATGTTGATTACAGCAACTGGAAAAAAAGGTGGGATGCAAATGCAGTAGAGGCTGTGGGAAGAGAGGAACCAGTATGCTCATCCCAAGGGATCAAGCATATAAGCATTTGCAGATGAGGAAGAAGAGTTCCCCAAAACCAATGTTCCCTATTAATGCATATAATGGAGCTGCCTGGATGCCTAAGTGGAGTGAATTTATTTATTGATTTGATTTGATTTCATTTGATTTGTCAATCCCTTACAAGATATTGGTATAAGAATAAACATAGTTTTGAATACATGAGATGGATACGTATAAGAAAAATAAAAAGAAACAATAGGACAGGGATGGTAGACACGATTGGTACGCTTATGCACACCCCTTACAGGCCTCTTAGGAATGGGATGAGGGCAATTTTAGACAGTTTAAGGTCAAAGTTTTTGGGGTTTGGGGAAGAAACCCCAGAGTCAGGTAGAGTATTCCAAACATTGACCACTCTATTGCTGAAGTCGTATTTTCTGCAATCAAGTTTAGTGCGGTTAACCTTGAGTTTGTATCTATTGTGTGCTCTTGTATTGTTATGTTTGAAGCTGAAGTATTCATTTGCAGAATTTGTACAAGACTTCCAAGTTGTCATTTTGGGACATAGTTTCCCAACAGTGCAAATCCTTACATGATTGGGTAAAATCAAGGCCACCTTGATCATATTTGTAAGTGCCATAAAATTGGTACAGAAAATAGTTCCACAGGGAAGGCATGACCTTGATTATCTTTCCCAGGGCCCAAGTAATGTTTATCTAGGAGAAATATAGGATGGCTCCACCTCTTTTATCCCCACATGTGTCAACACAACTATCTTTCATTCAGCTTCTGAAAGTCACCGAGCAATCTGCCCTGCATTACTAACTAATCACAAGATGAATTCATATCCTTGGCTTCCCCTTCCCTCCCCCCCCTCCCCATTTCCCCTTTGTTTGTTCCTCCAGGGAAAGTCACTGGCAGGCAAGCGTCTCACAGGCTTGATGCAATCTTCTTGACAACATCGTCTGGCCTAGCCGTTGCTGACATCTCCGAAAGACCGCTGCACCCCACCATCTCCTCCTCGGCCAAGAAAAGACATTGCGGGGGGGGGGCATACAGGTCACTGTGAGGGGTGGGGTGGGGGGTGTAGACAAGAGAGAGCACATTCAGACAATGGAAGAAACATAGGGAAGGAAAAAGACGCCGGATGGAGACTCTGACCGACTGGGAGTTCCTCTTTCTGTAGTTTACACCGACACTTTTCTTATACCGCTTTGTAATGGCACTGAGGTCGCCAACAATAAGACTCTGTTTCTCATTTGATTCCAGAGGAACACCATTGCTGTCTAAAGGAAGCAGAGAAAGAAAGAGAGCGAGAAAGGGCTATCAGTGTTATTTTACGTTCGATCCTAAGAGAAATTTAAAGGAAGGACAGCTGGTTCAGATCAGTCTTCATAACGCAGGCGCTTTCTCCCACTCTTTGCTGCTACTGCTGCATGTGCACAAATATCTCTTATCAGTCTTTCACATATCTAGGTAGGACCAACATTTCATTCTGCTGAGCAGTAGATTAATGGTAATCTCTAACTTCACACTAATGGCTGAGATTTGGCATCCTTCCCAAAGCCAGAAGATTTCCCTTTGCCTTGAAGGAAGTGTCATGTGAAGAAGGTTGCCATCCTAGAGCTTAAATGAAGATTAAGAAACATAATCTCAATAATTGGAAGGAGCACCCAATCATCTTTTCTCCACAGCCACCTGCAAATTTACTACAGATACACAAGTTATTTGTCTTCTAACTGTCTAGGTCCAATAAAGTAATCGCTAGAATCTGCTTAGACTTGAGAGAAAGAACCTGCCTTTAGGAGAAAATATGCATAGGAGTTTGTTGGGGTTTTTCTGTTTTGCTTTTGTTTTTTGCCTTCTTTCTTTGAAACACCTTTTCAAAAGATGTTTGCAAAAATGGCTTTAGCTCTTCACTGATAACCTGAGCTGTTCCAAATATGTTTTGGGATACCACCTGCATGCTATGGCCAATAGGACTCTGAGCTCCATATGAGCAATTGGATCCTAGTAGAGTTGATTTGCATTTTATATACGTGAAACAATCATATCCAGCAATATGGTCCAAACGTTATGCCAGGCATCCACCACTTACATGATCCAGCTGTGGTACTGCAGTGGCCAGGAATGGCATCCCTTCTGTTTATTTCATAATGCCAGGAAAGTGTTTTGTAACCCAAAGAAAGTTTCTTAACAGATTGATTGAATCTCTTGTTTGCAACATACCACGGCTGGTGGTTAGCTGCTTTTAGCTTGGTGTATGACAAATTGCACAGGTCTGTTTTATGCATCCATGTTATATAAAAACACCTGGTTTAAAAAGGTGACATTTGATGGGAGTGGAATATTTACTGAATTCTGCCCTTTTTTTGTTTATTTTCCCACCAGGCTTAACCTACAATATTAGTCATATAGAGTAAACATATTTGATTGAATATGTAATACATGTTTACTGCATCGAGCATAATAGCCTAGAATCAGTGGTCAATTAAGCTGTTAAAATCTTAGATCATTTAAAATTTAATTATCCAGGAATAAATCGAGGTTCAATTGCTTGAAGAAAGAACATATTCAGAGATTTTTTTTAAAAAAAAAATCCATGTAAACACTTCAATCTGGCAATTCTGGAGTCTTGCACAGTATAAGTATCAGATTTCTTTTTTCACAATATGGCAAATGGGTGAAAACTTTGTGGGAAACTCAACCAGGAATGGAAATGATCCAACTAATTGCTCAAAATTGTGTCCAGTGGTTAGATCTGAGTGAAGGAAATTGCTTAATCAATATATTATTTATGTAACTCCCCCCAAATAAACTAAAAGACCGGAAAACCAGTTGCAATGGAAAGTGGTCTGTAGGTTGTATGGACAAATATTGGCTAGAATGTATATGGGATCATACGGATGGCCTTGGCTGGCTTCTTTTGAATTAAAGTGAGAATTCCGATAAACATACGGTATGCATTCTAAATACATCATCTCATTTGAATGCAACAGTGCCAGCACAACCATTTTTATTTGTTTGTTGATTCTTCAGATTTACCGTAGAAAGCTGTCCAGTCAAAATGGGCAGCCCTGCGAATGTGATTAATAAGTAAATACAAATAAATAGTTGTGCTGATATTTTTGGTCAACTTAATTCCCAAAGCACCAGAGGGTAGGACAAGAAACAATGGATGGAAACTAATCAAGGAGAGAAACAACCTGGGATTAACGAGCAACTTCCTAACAGTGAGGACAATTAACCAGTGGAACTACTTGCCTCCAGAAGTTATGGGTGCTTCATCAATGGAGATTTTTAAGAAGAGACTGGACAGTCACTTATCTGAAATGATATAGGGCCTCCTGCTTGAGCAGGGGGCTGGACTAGAAGACCTCCAAGGTCCCTTCCAACTCTATTTTGATAGATTCTGACATATTTAGATATGCATACGGGTTACCAGAATTCTTACTTAACTTTAAACGAAAGCAACTTTGAAAACAGTATGATGAGGTACATGTGCACAGTTCCAGCTACATGTTTGTTTGTTTTTTTATTGTGGCATGGAAGTTCTTATTTATGCTGTGTTTCTTTATTGCTGCACTCATTATCTATAAAATTCTACTATGCTGCCATTTGCCCTGTAAAAAGCCATTGTGATTATGATATTTTTTTTTATCATGTTAAGCTGTATTTCTCAACTCCTTCCATTTAGGACAAAATGGGATGACCTTTATGCAGTTGGGGGCCACATTTTATGCAGTCCAAAAATTGAATTCCAAGGACCACATTGTTTCTCCACATAGCAGTAAAAATGTCAGGCTTATTGTTGAAGGGGGAAAGAATAACAGAAAATTGATATGCTAAATACAGTGGAGACTTGTACACTGATTTTTAGCCTTCAGAAAAATCAGGTCAAATTAGTAGTACGATCTTCAGAAGCGCTGGGCACGTTAAAATGGGACCGAAGTGTAGGTTACCCATTCCTGGCCCAGACTCATCAAAAGGTGAATGATTTAGGGCAGTGCAATCAAAAATCAGCAATTTTTTGTCCAAAAAGACTTGTAGAATATTCATAGGGAAGGCTATAAAGAAAGGAAAATAGAACAGAAGCAAATGTCAAACAATGAAGAATAAATATGTGGCTCTGTTCAGTGTGTTTAAGGCCAGTTTGAGAAAGGAAAGGTCTGAAAAGTTTAAACAAAGAACTTCATGAACAATTTGGATTTAAGGACAGACCTGAAGAAAGAGGATGATAATGAGATAATTATTCATTTATGGGCACATAAACCTTGATCCTTTTCAATTAAGTATTTTCCTCATAGCATGAAAATGTTGTACAAGTTCCCACCCTAAGCTGCCTGTCGATTAAGTACAAACAAAATGGCCAGGCACAAGTTTACTGTTTGTCAGCCAGCTTTTTAACTGCTGTTTATTTCACAATTTTCTTCTTCTTCTTCTTCTTCTTCTTCTTCTTCTTCTTCTTCTTCTTCTTCTTCTTCTTCTTCTTCTTCTTCTTCTTCTTCTTCTTCTTCTTCTTCTTCTTCTTCTTCTTCTTCTTCTTCTTCTTCTTCTTCTTCTTCTTCTTCTTCTTCTTCTTCTTCTTCTTCTTCTTCTTCTTCTTCTTCCCTACCCAAGTAATTAAATATCTCTTTTTGTCCTGAATTGTCTTTTCCTAAATTCTATTGTAGCATTAGGGATGCCATAAATGTTAACCAGAAACAGGTGTCAAATGTGAAATTTAGATTTACAGTGAGATAACTAGTAAATCTTAAACAAGTGACCTGATCCACTGGAAATATTTCATCAGGCTCACATGCCCCAACAGAACTGAATTGCCTTATGTAAGTCAAAACTAGTCAAGTAGGCACATAGCCAGGGAAAGAGAAGGAACTTCAAAGAACAGGGAACCATTAGGCTCTAAAGATAAAGGACTTAATCACATTTGAACGGGTTAGAAAATGATCTGTTATTGTTGTCGTCAAAGATGTAGCAATGATCTCATTATATCGAGTAACCTAATCATGGTTCTTCTGTCCCACAACTTGTAATACACCCACCCACAAACAAATGCAGTTTCTCTCCAACCTTCCTTCCCATAATGTTATATTATTATACAATTAAAACAATATATGCTGCCTCAGTTGAGATTCTTTCCTCAATTACAATCCATTTCCCTCTTCTTGTATAAAATAAGTGCTATCAATGTCAACTCATAGACAGACTTCGTCCAGGATGAGCTGTCTCCAATGTGGTCCTTCAGATTCAACAGTTTTATGTAGAACATAAAAGGAGTAAGAGTGTCGAGCCTTAAGGCACCCCACAAGTGAGAGCCATGGCTTGATCACTTTCCCACTGTCTATACTGACTGGAACTGGCTACCAAAAATGGAGGAGAACCTCTGCAGAATGGTATTCCCATACTGCACAACTAGTCCAGAAGAACAATGTGGTCAGTGATATTGAAAGCCCCTGAGAAATCAAGAAGCACTAAGATAAATGCACTTCCCCCCTAAATTGAAAAACAAAATCCAGTTGATTTTTTGAAAAAAACACCTTTGAAACACCACCATAAATCTAAACAGGCTTTGGCTCTATGAGAGGCTGCTTCCCATTTATAGAGTTATATTCTGGAGTTTCCATCTCAGAACAATCTACTGCAAAGGCCTGATCAAAGAGAGATGGGAAGATGGGGATACTTTTTCACCAAAACCACCTCAAATCTTCTAGGTGAACCTTCTAGAGCAGGGGTGTCAAACTCACGTCATCACATTGTCATCCCATGATGTATCATGACTTTTTTCACCTTCACTAAAATGTGGGTGGGCATGGCCATGGGACACAAGTTTGACACCCCTGTTCTAGAGAAATTACATGGAGGTTGTTGATTTGCAAGGGTCCAATTGGCCTATTAAGGGATCATACTCCCATCTTGCCATAGTTTTTTTTTCCTTGGGCTGGAGCCAGTTTTCCTTCAGCTTACAGCACAAATAGAATTGATCAACCACCAATGTTTTACCTTCTCTTCTCTGGTAGGAAGAGTGACCTTGAGTCATATATTCCATAAAGTCACTATTCCTACTGGTAACCTCCTTAACCACATGCAATTCATTCTTTTCCTCTCTGGCCACTCAGCTCTGTGGCAGCATCTATGCTGCTATTGTTACCCCTTGCTTTCTGGAGGACTCCATAGCTACAGGGGGGACTTTCAACAAAGGATCTGCATTTCGTGAGTGGCAAGGAGATCTCCCTTCTCATTCCCCTAACAGCTTCAACAGAAACTGTGCTGTTGCCACCCACCAACTTACTATGAAAGCAACAACATTGCCAGTTTCATTTCTGAGCTACTCTTGTAGGGGCAACGGTTTCTCAGGTGGCAAGATTTCTTCCTGAGAGAATCTAACCAGAACCAAGAAACATTTCCATAAATGAGTTTTTGTGACATGACAGAGAAGCAGTAATGTACAAGAGTGATGCACCCCCACCTTCTATTATTTCCTCTAGGATCACCACACTGCAGGTAAATCCTAAGGTAAAGGTAAATGTTTCCCTCTCACATACATGCTAGCAGGGGTGGGATTCAAAAATTTTAACAACTGGTTCTGTGGGTGTGGCTTAGGTGGTGGGTGTGGCTTGGTGGTCATGTTATTGGCTGGGCATGGCCAACTCAATATCACTCACATTGAGGCACGCATCTCTTTGCCTGGCCTCTCATGACTGTGGGGATGCTGCAACAGTCGTAAGTGTGAAAAATGGTCATAAGTCACTTTTTTCAGTGCCATTGTAACTTTGGTCATTCCACACAAGCAAAGTACCAGCAAAGGAGGGGGAAAAAAACTCCAGAGAAGTTCCAGAGACAGGAAGTCTAGTCATGCCAAGAATGTAATAAGGGTTAGTGGAGAGGCAGTTTCTGTAAGCAACACCAGAATGTTTCCTTCCTGCCTTCCTTACAGGATTAGGCCAGTAATTTCTTCTAACAACCGGTTCTCCGAACTGCTTAGAATGTTAACAACCAGTTCTGGCGAATAGGTGCGAACTGGTAGAATCCCGCCCCTGCATGCTAGTCATTTCTGGCTCTAGGGGGTGGTGCTCATCTCCCTTACAAAGCCGAAGAGCCAGTGCTGTCTGAAGACGTCTCCGTAGTTATGTGGCTGGCATGACTAAATGCTGAAGGTGCACAGAACACTGTTCCCTTTCCCACCAAAGTGGTCCCTATTTTTCTACTTGCATTTTTACCTGCTTGCAAACTGCTAGGTTGGCAGAAGCTGGGACAAGTAACAGGATCTCACTCAGTTACACAGCGCTAGGGATTCGAACTACTGAACTGCCCACCTTTCTGATTGACAAGCTCAGCATCTTAGCCACTGAGCCACCACGTCCCTTTTAGGTAAATCCTAGCTGGGTGAAAAACCTGGTTTTCAGACATGGAACATTCTGAATTGTGGCAAGAACATTGTGAAACTCACTCTAGAACATCTACTTCTTGACAACTATGAACTACCTCTGCAGTAACTTGATCAGGTTTTATATACATACGCATGCAGAGAGAGAGAGAGAGAAAGAGAGAGAGAATATAAAATATTCTGGGGCAGAGCATTATTAAAATTTAATTATTAAACATTTACCAGTTATTAATCTGGACATTTGCTTTTAACACAACACTGCTTTTTAAAAGGAAACTGGCTCAGTATGTAGAAGAACAGTACATAATGTCTTCAAGCAAGGAGTTGAATATACCAGTCACCAATAAGTTCTTAATCCTAAGAGTCAATAAGTATACTGAAATTTTAAAGGAAGTTCTGTTTAAGAAACTGGTCCTGAGGCAGTTGTTAGCCAACAAATCTTGATGAACCTGTATATCTTTTGTTGCTAAAGAAAAAATAGAATAAGTACAGCCTAGGAGAGAGTTTTATCAAAGGGGTGCTGCTACTAAGAATAATACTCATAGCGACAGTCGGGAAGTAAACCACTTGGTAGGATCACAAGCAACACAACACACACACACACAGCTATCTTTGATGTACTGATGGGATGGTCTTGGGGAGTAATATCAATTCCTTAAACTGGGTTTTGTAACTCATAGTCAGAGTGGTATTTCAGCAACAGAGTTGTATAAGTCCCACTTTGCAGTGGGATAATTTGGTAGCTACATTCTGCATAGAGATTCCTGAAGAATAGTTCCACAAGCAGCACATTTCATCCCCTCATAAGTTTCTTCAGAGTGACAGAAACAGTATTATGGGCCAATTACACTTCCTGTGGAATGAAGAGGACTTTTATAAAACAGTATTATTTCTCAGAATTTTGGTTAAACTAAATTATTTGAGATGATTTATCACATGGGCATCTAGAATAAACTAACAACAGAATAGAATTATTTAGAATAGGGTAGGATAGGATAGGATAGGATAGGATAGGATAGGATAGGATAGGATAGGATAGGATAGGATAGGATAGAATTCTTTATTGGCCAAGTGTGATTGGGCACACAAGAAATTTGTCTTGGTGCAAATGCTCTCAGTATACATAAAAGAAAAGATACATTCATCAAGAGTCAAGAATCATAAGGTATAACACTTAATGATAGTCATAGGGTACAATAAGCAATCCAATCATACTAGGAAACAGCCAATATAAATCATAAAGATACAAGTGACATGTTACAGTCATACAGTCACAAGTGGGAGGGGATGGGTGATAAGGATGGATGAGAAGATTAATAGTAATAGTAATGCAGACTTTGTAAATAGTTGGACAGTGTTGAGGGAATTGTTTGTTTAGCAGATTGCATCTGGGGAAAAAAAATATTTGTTTAGCATGATGGCATCTGGGGAAAAATTGTCCTTGTGTCTAGTTGTTCTAGTGCAGCTTCTAGTATTAGAGAATTTCAGATTGCATATATCCAAAGGTTTTCATTATCCAAACCTCACTCTATAGCAAATTAGCACATCAAAGATAAATTTACCAACTCAATCTTACCCAGAAACCTTATTGATACCTCTTCCCTTTTTCATGATCCCTTGCAACTTTAGGAACAGCTAGATAAAAACTTATGGATTTTACACAGTATTTATATCAAGGAAGTGAATCATTATATATTTAGTTTATGATATGGCATAAACCATAAGCCACTCATGACTCAGGATCAGACACGACTGAATGGCTGATGACAATGACAACAGATTAAACTGTGCCCTAATTAAAGTACATAAGGGGATGCAACGTGTAGCTTCCCTCACACATTTAGAGTGACACTGCAAAACTCTAAGGCCAGAAATTAGAACCTGTGAATCAGGATTTGTTGAATTACAACTCCCATCTCATTGGTCCTGCTAACTGCAGATGATGGCATCCATAATATTTACAGAGTCAGAGATTCCTCACTTCCAGGAAGTCAATGGTTGGCCTTCATCGATTACATCTTTCTCAGTGAGACGTGTAAGCTCTCTCTCCTTGGACAGTGCGTATGTTCCTTATGTCACATGTGCAAGCTGTTTATTATATATGTTTTGCCCCTTATTTTCCATTCAAGGTTATCTCCAAATGCCTCTCCTGTGGTTTTAATAGAAGGACAAGTTGCCCAGCAGAGACCTTGTCCAGCCTCTAGTAGAGCGAAAGCAGCTGTTGGCCCGTGAGCTATCTCTATCAGCAGACAGAGAAATTTATAGATGATTTACCATTTGGCTCCTTTAGGCAGTATATCCCCCAGGCCAGCTGGAATGCACCAATATACAGCTGTGCCTCCCACTCCAAGCAACTGGGTAGCAGACTGTCTGTTTTGGAGCTGCAGGAAAAATTGCATGTGTACAGCAACAATAGAGATCAACCATCAGAGCATCTGTGGTTTCTACCTTTCTTCTGGAGGTAAATTAGCTCACGGCCCTGAAATCTGGACATGTTGTTAAATGATAAAAAAGCATATCCAGTTGCAATAAAATAAAATATAAAAGCATAAGACCTTGTATGTGTTCTTTTCAAGGAGCTAAACTTGCGAGCGTTCCAATTTACTCCTTTTTTCATCATCAGAGAGAGCTTCATTATCACGCTTCCCTTGCTCCCTGGTTTTGTGCACATCCTTCAACACAAGCTGTTGTTTCTGCTGCCAGCAAAAAAATGAAATAAATACTTACCCGTCTTCTTAAGTTGGAAAGCAGCAAACTCATACAGCCTTGAAATCTTTGACATAAATCAAAATGGATTCCGAATTCTGTATGTATGTGACATTTCAGATGTCCGTATTTTACAAAGATCTAAGGTTTGCTTTGTGCTTTCAAACAACTGTCTGTGAATTGGTATCCTTAGGATACAATGAAAATCCTGGCTGCTTTAGTGCCAACGTGTTTAGCAGACATCAGACTGGAATAAACTGTTTTAAACTTAACCAACAAACCAGGGCAACTGATGATGTGCTCAGTGCCATGTTTTTCAAACATTCATGTGCTCTTTCTACAATATGTCCTTGCCTTGGCATGGCTTTTTAAAATATATATATTTATATATATATACAGGGAATCCTTGGGAATGCTCACTTCTGCTTTTTCTCATGTTCCTTTCTTCTTAATGCCACATTTACTGAGTTTCCTTTAAAGGAAATGGAATAAGACATTTTAGCACATCTGTCTCTAAATCAAGCAAAATCATGCAAAAATCGTGCCATATTCAGAAGTGCCCCTGTGTTTTACAGAGAATAATTTTCTGCTCCAGGCTCTGAATCCCAGCTCAGAACTGAAGCTGTTGACCCACCGTGTACAATAATTTTCAGCTCCATTAATCAAAAAGTTTTCTATATAAATAGTAGTGCCACCTATACAACATGGAAAATTTGAGTAATTTTTTACAAAGGTTGGGTTGTATTGTGGTTTCTGTGACTCAGTGTATTATGTAAACCCAGATAAGGCAATCAATTTATGTTTGTGTTGCGAAAATCCAATCCACCAGGTAAATTCAATCAGCCAAGATTAAAAATTACTCACGTTAGCAGGTAGCACAAAGGTGATGGCCACCTTGGTTCATTTTTCATTCTATCCAGAGAAACGTCCTCAAATTTCATGAAACCCTTCAAAGATGATGAGGATATCCATTTAGTTATGTTCAGCTCTTGATGATTCTGTGGGACAGGTCTCTCCACGCCTTCTGATTTTGCATTATTTATTTGAGGTTTCTTTTTTTAATGCTCTGGTTGATATCAACTTTCATGCTGTCCAACCATAGTGTTTTTTTTTTTTTTTTTGGCAGCCTGGTTTCCTTTTACTGCTAACTTCCAAACATAAATACTTTCTCCAGTGAAAATTGTATTTTGCTTATTTGGCCATGTCATGTGGGGGAATCACACGACATGGCCAAATAAGCAAAATACAATATTGTGATTTTTTTTTCCTTTGAATGACATGTCTGGTGTTATGCACTCCAGTCCTTGCTTGTGACCAGCTTTGCTGCCCAAGGAATATGCAGGAGTCTTCTCCAGCATCACAGCTCAGATGAGTCAATTGTCCTCCTGCCTTGCTTTTTCAAAGTCCACCCTTTAAAGAACATCAACATTTAACATATTTTTTTACAGTTGCACACTACAAGAGTGGTAGTACAGAAACTGACACCTATGTCCCAACATCTAAGTCTTCCATGCACTCCTTACTAGCATTGATGTTGTTATCTAGTTAGGGTAATGAAATGCCTGCAAGTAAATAAGCAAGCTCAGAGAGCACCAAGGACCCCTCAGGACTTCCATGGCATGTCAAAATCTTGTAATTTTATTTATTTATTTGATTTGTCAATCGCTTACAAGATAATAGGTATAAGTATAAACATAGTTATGAATACATGGAATGGATACATATAAGAAAAATAAAAAGAAACAATAGGACAGGGACAGTAGGCACGATTGGTGCGCTTATGCACGCCCCCTACAGACCTCTTAGGAAAGGAGTGAGGTCAATAGTAGACAGTCTAAGGTTAAAGTTTTTGGGGTTTGGGGAAGAAACCACAGAGTCAGGTAGAGTATTCCAGACATTGACTACTCTGTTGCTGAAGTCATATTTCCTGCAATCGAATTTGGTGTGGTTAACTTTGTGTTTGTCTTTGATAGCTATGGTGAAAAATTCTGCTAGAGAGAACTTGGAAGGTAGAGGGTAAATGAAGTTGTCAATTTTGGCTGTGTAATCAAGGGCCTATTTCTAAGTATATTAGTGCCCATAAATAGCAGTTATGTTGCCATATTAGCTTTTTTTTTTTTACCCCCTGAGATAATCCTAGAAAAAGATAAAAACTGCAATCATATGTGAGAAGAGAAATCATATGGGAAAGGTATTCCGGGAACTATATAATCCAACAGAACTTTATTTCTACCCTGCCTAGCAAAGCTTAATGGTTCCTTCTATGGATTGTATGGATATCACTTGTTGGACTACTTTCTCTATATTTAGTTTGCTCATAACGATTTTTTCATCAGTTCAAACTTATTAAGTCTTTTCAGCTAAACCTTTGAACTGGTCATCAGAAAATTGGCAACCTTGTCTAAATCTGTGCCATTCTAATTAATGTTTCAGTTGTTTTATCAGGGAATTCCACGTGTTAACAATATCAAAAGTATAGATAATAGAGAAATATTGTTTGACCACACAGAGAGATATGCAGTTATTCTAGTTTTCCTTTTCCAGTCTCCCAAAGTGGCAAATTACTAAGCCATTCATTTGCACAGACAGGATGATCTGAATCCCTCCTTTCAATCTGGAAAAAAATGTATATGGGGCTTCCACATCCAGCCCCTGAGCATCTTTACCCTTATTTCCCAGAAACTGTCACAAATCTCCAGTTGTCATTTGAATTGCCACAGATCAGTAACCAGCAATAAAATCAGAGCCAACATCTTTTTTTCCCCTCCTGGAATGAAAGGAGTGGAATGGCACAGTGGTTAGAGTGCAGTACTGCAGGCTACTTCTGCTGACTGCCAGCTGCCTGAAATTTGGCAATTCGAATCTCACCAGGCTCAAGGTTCATTCAGCCTCCCATCCTTCCAAGGTCAGTAAAATGAGGACCCAGATTGTTGGGGGGCAACATGCTGATTCTGTAAACTGCTTAGAGAGGACTGTAAAAGAACTGTGAAGTGGTCATATAAGTTTAAGTGACATTTGCTATTTATAGCTAAAGCAATAAATGGAGATCAGTTGGCTTCCTTGTGAATGGTTCTCCCTTCCACTGCCTATCCTCTGACTTGACTCTTGAAATCTTGATTTATCACAATTATATATTAAAAATAAGCCAAACAACAATGGGCTTGTTGGTCCACTATGAAAATAAGTCAGAAATACATGATTGCACATTGCCTTTATTAGAACAAACCAAAAGAAGTATTCTGCATTCTTCTTCAGAGCTTTATCAATGAGATGGCAAATGAGGGGCAGGAGGAGCAAAGGCATTTTATGGTAGTCCAGGTGTTTTAATCATGAGATTTCATGTTTAGTGTTTAGACAATGCAGACAATGCAGTTATGTCTAATTATTGTTACAAAAACAGTGATCTGTGTTGGTGTAAAAAATTTCAAAATGTCAGTAAGACAATAGGTTTGAAGAGCCAACTTCTGCAATCTCAGGAGACTGGCTGGAGCTCTGTGGCCTCAGAGAACTAACTGTCCCAGAGAAGCTAATTGAGACCCAGGGAGCGAAGTAACCATCCGTAATAAGAAGTGTGAGAGGTAGATGATTCTTCAGCACCATTTTTTCAATTCAGCAGTGTAAAAGTTGTGTTTTTATTGCAGTCTTTTTTTGGGGGGGGGAGGAGGAATTCTTATCTATGCAGGTAAGACCAACCTTGCCAGCTTGTTCACAATATTCCAGCTAAAGTTCTTGTGCAAGTAAGTCAGAAAAAAATTGGCTGCTGGTGGTGTCCAAAGTTTGCTGTTTGAAAGCAAAAGAGGCCATGTGAAGAAATACATCAATGGGACCAGGCTGCTTATCTCGCATAACTGACAATGCAGTGGTTTGATATTCTATATCAGAAATTATTGCTTGTGGGAATGCCAAACCAGCTGAGCTTTTCTCACATCCACCTTTTGTTCTGCTACAGTGTTCATGTGCATCTTCTATTAGCAAGGATACATTTTGGTATTGCTAGGTCTCTCATTAGGAAGCCACCTCTTAAAACACATTCTTGTTCCTTTAAAATCAAAGCAAACTAGTACAATGACCTTACACTCCCTACCAGAAGAAGTACAGCATAGCACTCCCATTTCTTCCTTCCTTTCTTCATTCTCCAGAAAGGCAGCTGTGTTACTATATTAAGGTATTTCACCATGGCTTTGTTTCTAGGCAATCCTAAATCAAACTCTAAAGTGAGAGCAGAGCACCAGCCCCTCCCTTAAGCCTTCCCTCAGCTTTGGTCTGAAATTTAGCACTGGCAAACAGCCTCCTTCAAAAATTCCTCCAACTCCCAATATAATTTTGCCAGATCAGTAGGCTAACAGCTGGCCGTATCTCCCTTGCAGTCCTTCAAAACAGACAGCACAATATTTCTAGAAAATTGCTTTCATTCCAAGCCAACCTTTGGCGCCTGAAAGTTTTCCATCAGTTTAAACATTTCTCTTCTCAAAAGCCTAATATTTGGCTTAGGGTCACATAACAAACTCAACCTAGAACGACAAAACTCAGTAGCTGGATTCTCATTATGTACGATGCTTGAATGAAACATACTCACAACCCAGATGCCAAGCATTCTCACAACAGACAGAATCATAAATCCATTCCAGCCTTTACATGGGCTTACAGTTGTCTTCAAAACTCCTTATTTTTGCAAAATTATATATAGAAATGATACAGAAAAAAAGTCACTTCTCACCCCATGGGTGGTAAGTGTTTTCCTCAATGTCAGGTCCTCTACCAGAGGCCTGAGACTCTGAAGGTTTTGCATTGTTTCTTAGCTGTTCTTAGCACTGCAATCTTCTGGACAGAGAGATCTGATATTGTTCCTGAGTTCTGTTGGAGCCATTTGCCCAGCTTGGGAGGCAGAACCCCAAGTGCTCCTGCCACCACAGGGATCACTTTGATTTTTACTTTTCTTATCCTCTCATCTTCTTCCTTCAGATCCTGGTACTGAGGTAACTTCTCATACTTTTTCTTCTGTTGCTGTCACTCAGCACCACTATACCTACCACTTCTTGTCTTTGTCTACTACAGTGTTTGGTTGATTGGCCATTACTTGTACAGGTTCTTGGAACAAGGATGGAAAATGAATATATATATATATATATACATATGGCTTTGGGAAAAAAAGGTTGGATACTACTAAAAACCAGATTCCTCCTTAGCAAATTTGAAATATAGATGCCAGAGACTTGGGGGAGGGGCCTAAGGTAAGTGTCCCTTTTATCAAAAGCATGCTACTCCCCCTCCCCCCCAGATATGAGGAAATGGGAAGATCTAGGTGCTGGGATTTCTAGAACCTTATCAATCTTTTTTGTAACTTTGGAGGCCGGCAGGGAAGACAGGAGGGAAATTCCAGTGTCAGATTGCATATTCTATGGTCAAAGTCTTCCCTTTTGAGACTTTTACCTTAATAGAACGGGAATTGCTACATGCTGAGATGTGGCATTCCTCCATAGCTTAGCTTTGTGTGACAAGTTTTATAAAGGTCCGATAATGAAATTTAGGACTTGAGATTTTATTCTCAAGTTGGGTAGAACAAAATATAATTTTTCTCTTCTGTTGCTTCTCACAAACCACTGCCAATGGAAATACAGCCTAAAATACTAAATGTTCCTATTTTACCACCTTGTGTGTGTGTGGATGAAGATATTTTAAGGACTCTTCTTAAAGAATCTTGTTCTATATTTCATAGATTTCCTTATAGAAACATAGGATTCCAAAGAAGATTAATGATATAAATAAGGGTGTATGCCAAATTTCAACCCCTTTCCCACTTTCTGTCCAGAATAAAAACACATTTTTGGCAAGTGAAATGAGAATCCTTGCAAGCAAAGCTGATGTTCCTGTTGAGGTCCAGATGGTGCATATTTGGAGGTTAGACATTCAGATCAGTGATAAAAAACAGGAAGCTGCCAGCCAAGAAATGTAATAATGTCTCCGGTCTCAGGATTGGAGACCAGCTGGGCTCTCTGCTAGTAGCACAGGTGGAAGAAAGATAGCCAGGAGAAGGTGACATTAAAATAATTGGAATTGGTCACAGCAATGTTTGGTGGAGAAAGGAGAGAAATTGTTTTTACAGCTCTGTCCTAGCTGTTTTTAAAATGTCATTTGTTCTAAAGGGTCTCACGGAAATATTGCCATTTCTTTCTTTAAAAAAAAATTGTTTGCATTTGTTTATATTATCGACATTATGCGCCATATCATTGAAAGAAAATCTGAGGTCATATCAAATCAGCTACCAAGATTGTAGTTTGTTATTACACTCCAATACAAGCCATGAAAAAAATGAATCCCAGAATCTTTGAAATTATGATGGAGAAGACACTCACATGGCAAATGTTGTGGTTTGAAGGAAAGGAGAGGCTAGACCAGGGCATGCGGTTAACAATGTTTATTAAAGGAACGGTGGTTGTCGCGTCTGCCAGCCAACGGGCAGACTAGCGTGCGAACAACGGCTGGCTTGGCTTGACAGCCGGCTTTATATAGCCGGCTGTCAAACGGCGCCAGCCAATAGGAACGGTTAGTGATCCTGCTTAAAGAGCGGACCCGGTTGGAACCCCAACTGGTTCCCAAGACATAACACCCCTTCCCCCTAGATGGGAACACATATAGTCTTTGAGATACGCCGGTGGTCTGTGTTGGCGACCAGAGCGACGTAACTCAGGAGAGTCATTGGGCGAAGACAAGTTTGCGGACCCCTGGTCAGGGTACGTAGGGGGGCGAACAGGGCTCGGTGCAGGAACTGGAGCCAGGGAAAAGTCTCTGCCTTCGCTGGGGATAAACGGTGGCGCTCCCGGCTGGCAGTCCCGGTCTACTGCCTGCTCCCTCTGCTCCGTTGGAGATGGTTGGTCACTCTGGGGATCCTCGGCTGGACCTTGGTGTGGAGCCCGCGGCTCATCTGGTGGGGATGGGTCTGGGCCGGTCAGGCTGCTCCGTCGTCTCCGCAGCTGGTCCAGGTGCCTTCACCACACACGACCGTCTTCAAGTTGGACCCGATAAGATCTCGGACCCGTGACAGCCACGACCTTCCCGGCCACCCACAGTGGGTCCCCCGCGTGAGTTCCTAGCAAACACTAGGTCCTGAACTGCGAAATTCCTGGCCAGACTGTCAGACCCCAAAGGGGTGTCTGGACAGTAGTGGGGTGCAGCCTATCTAAGGTAGTCCTCAGGCGTCTCCCCATCAGCAGCTCAGCCGGGATTTGTTCGTAACTGTGCACGGTGTGGTATGCTGGCTTAGGAGGAAATGAGACAGTTTAGAATGCCAATCCACTTGGCCGAACCTGGCTAACGCCTCCTTGGCTGATCTGACTGCCCGTTCAGCCAACCCGTTGCTGGCGGGGTGGAAAGGGGCCGTGAAGACGTGTCTGATGCCCAGATTGGTGACATACCTGCTAAACTCGTTCGAGGTGAACTGGGGGCCATTATCGGAGACCAGTGTGTCAGGGAGTCCATGAGTTACGAAAAGGCGAGTCAGGGCTTTAACAACTGCCTGGGTGGTGGTCGTGGGAAGTAAGGCCACATCTATCCATTTTGAATATGCATCCACGACCACCAAGAAGGTCTTGCCGTGCATTGGCCCGGCCAGGTCGATGTGAAGCCGTGACCACGGGGCATTGGCACTTTCCCACTTTGTGGGTGTGGTGGTTGGCGGGGCTGCCCTAGATTCCTGACAGGGTCGACACGAGCTTACCCACTTGGCGATCTGATCGTCCATCCCGGGCCACCAGACGTAACTTCGAGCCAACGCCTTCATCCGCACGATTCCTGGATGGCCCTCGTGCAGCATCTCCAGGACGGGTATGCGAAGGGTGGTTGGTATGACCACTCTGGTACCCCACAATAGGCATCCCTGCAACTTAGAGAGCTCTAGCTGGCGAGTTTTAAATGGGGCGAAATCAACTGAATAGTTAGTTTCTGGCCACCCCCTCCCTACCCAGTCCAGAACCTGGGCGATTGTTCTGTCCTTCTTGGAATGTGACGCGATGTCGTCTGCAGTCACCGGCAGCTTGAGTTCGTTTACATCAAAAATGGCATGCACAGGAGCTGGGTCCTCGACTTGGGCTGGCAAGGGGCAGCGGCTGAGGGCATCAGCGTGGTTTAGATTTTTACCGGGACGATATACCAGTTTGTACGAGTAAGCCGCCAGGAATAAGGTCCATCTGGTCATTCTGGGCGACAATATCTGTGGGGTTTGCTTTTCCCCTGATAATAATCCTAAAAGCGGCTTTTTGATCAGTAATAAGTTCGAATTGGTGCCCGAATAGAAATTCGTGGAATTTTTTGACTGCTGCTACTGCAGCCAAGGCCTCCTTATCAACCTGGCTGTAATTACACTCAGTCGCTGAGAGGGTTCTTGAAAAGAAGGCAATTGGTGCCTCGGAGCCATTGGGGAGCCTGTGACTTAAGACAGCTCCTATCCCAAAAGGGGATGCGTCTGCGGCTAGGACCAATGGAAGGCGTTGGTCAAATTGTATTAAGACAGCCTCAGAGGTGAGTAGAGATTTGACTGCCACAAATGCTTGGTTTTCTTTGGGTCCCCAGTGCCATGGTGTGTTTTTGTCTAAGAGTCTGTGCAATGGCTCAGCAACTGACGCCTTGTGTGGGAGAAATGAAGCGTAGAAGTTCAATAACCCCAGGAAGGCTTGTAACTCGGTTTTGTTGGTAGGCGTGGGTGCCTCGTGGATGGCCTTGACTTTCGATTCCACCGGGTGGATGCCTGAGGCGTCTAGCCTGTATCCTAGAAAGTCCACCTGTTTAGTGGCGATGGTACACTTCTCCCGTTTTAGTTTGAGGCCATGCTGCCTGAACTTCTCTAATACTGCCCTGACTCTCTGGATGAGTTGGGGTCTGTCCCTGGCTGAGACTAAGATGTCATCGAAATATGGCACTACGCCGGGGAGACCTTGGAGGATTCGCTCCATCAGTGATTGGAAAATACCTGGGGCTACACTTACGCCAAACTGGAGACGCTTACATCTGAATGCCCCTCTGTGTGTAACTATGGTCTGTAAGTCAGCTGTTTGGTTATCCACGGGGAACTGTTGGTATGCCTGTGACATGTCCAGTTTGGCGAAAATGGTGCCAGGTTCGAATGTGTGTAACAGGTGCTGAATGACTGGGACTGGATATGCGCTAACCTGTAGATAACGGTTGATTGACGTCTTGTAGTCAGCACAAATTCTTAGATTACCGTCTTTTTTTAGCAGGGTGACTATGGGGGTCTCCCACTTAGCGAAATCTGTGGGTTCTATCACCCCTTGTTTTAGTAGTTTGTCTAGTTCCACGTCCAATTTGGGGCGGATGGCGAAAGGTACTCTACGTGGTTTTAAGCGAACGGGGACTGCCTGTGGGTCTACTGAGAAGGAGATGGGAGTGCCCTTATAGCAGCCTAACTCACTACTAAAAACGTCAGAGTAGTCTGTAAATAAGGAGTCAACATCAGAAGTTGAGACAGCATGGACTCCTTTTATACTAAGGCCGAGAGAGGGGAACCAATCCAACCCCAAAAGACTAGGGAGGGCACCATTAACAACCACTAAAGGCAAATGGCCTTTAAAGGTTTGGAATTTCACAAGAAACTTGCCTTTCCCGAGGACGGGGATGTTCTTTCCTTGGTAGTCTTTCAAGGTGAGATGGCACTTTTGAAGCTGGTTCTTTGTCAGTCTGGGCTGGATCTTCTTAAGCGTGTCCCAAGATATGATTGAGAGCGCTGACCCCATGTCTACCTCCATGCAGCAGGGATTACCTTCTAGTAAGACAGAAAGTGTAATTTTATTGGGGGTGTAAAGTGTGTGGTTGGCTTGGTAGCAAGTATGGCAGTTTTCTACTTGCCTTCGGGGAACAGGAGAGGAAGGAGATCTTTGTGGAGAGGTGCGCGCTGCCTGGCAGACTCTTGCGAGGTGACCTTTCTTGTGGCAGTTGTGGCAGGTGGCGTTTCTGAACCTGCATGATGCCCGGGAATGGGAACCTCCACAGGTCAGGCATAAAAGAGTTTGTTTTGGGCCACTGTTGTTTCTTGGCCTCGCTCCTACCTGCGGCTGTCTCATCGGTTTGAGGCGATGCACATCGGAGTATTCTGCAGGGTCATCCTCACTTACCGCTTCTTCAGAGTGAACGGAAGACGTGCTGGGCCTGGGAGCGGTGCCCTGGATCTCAGCTGCGGACTGTGCTGCAAGTTCGGCAGCTAAGGCTTCTTCAACTGCCTGGGGAGGTTTAGGTCTCTTCTAGCCAGCAATCGCCTCTGGAGTTTTAGATCCCTCACCCCACAGACGAGTTGGTCGAGCAGCATGTCGTCCAAATAGTTCTTGAACTCACATTGTAGAGCTGCTGTCCTCAGGGCTGCCATATATTGATTTATGGATTCCCCCTCGGCTTGCTTCCTCATCCTAAAGGCGAAGCGCCTAGCAATCTGAGACGGTTTTGGTGAGTAGTGGTTGGATAGCGTTTCCACCAACTCTGCCCATGGGACATTCCCGATTTCTCGTGGTGCCAGGAGTGCTGTGGCGGTGTCGTAGACTACAGCCCCACAGTAGCTGAGGAAGTAGGATTTCTTCCTCTGCTCGAAGCTTCAGCCAGTCCAATGGCATCGATAAAGTGGTTGAAAGCGATTCTTATCTGAATCCCACTTTTCCTCATCAGGTTTGAAAGGGGGGAATACTGAATTGACATTCATTTTGGACCCCTCAGTCTCTTGGTAGACTGGTCTGCCTCACTGGGTGCTGGTGGTCTTGGATTGATGCTGCCTGAGAGCATTGGCGGCTGTGGCTACAGTGCCTAGTCTCACTCTGTGACTTTGGCTTTCCTGAGGCGCTTGAATTTTCGCACTCTTTTGCGAGCGTTAGGCGGCTGTGGCTGCGGTGCTGTACTGACAGCGCTTTAAAATTCGAGCCCTTTTTATTTTTATTTTTTTGTGTGTGGCGGCTGAGGCGCTCGCAATTTTGCTTGGTTGCTTCTGTTAGTGACCTCTATAGTAATTCGCGCCCTTTTTGTAATCGAGGCGGCTGAGGCTCTCAGCGCTGTAGCTTGCTCTAGTGGCTGCAGCTCAGTGACAGCCGTTAGAATTTTCGCGCCCTTTTTCTGCGCGCGCGGGCGGCTGCGGCTTCAGCGCCCGACTTTCACTATCTGTGGTGCTCTAACCTTCGTGACTCTTACTGACAGCACCCGGCCTTCGCTACCCGCGGCAGATCTAACCTGAGCGGCTCTATCACTTTCACTTTCCCGATGACAGGCTTCTGAGTCCGATGCTCGGTAAGCAAAACGGCTGCGGCTTCCGTTCCTTGAGAAAATGCTCCTGACTAGCCTTCCAATCCCATCCTCATCGCCAGTGTTGTGGTTTGAAGGAAAGGAGAGGCTAGACCAGGGCATGCGGTTAACAATGTTTATTAAAGGAACGGTGGTTGTCGCGTCTGCCAGCCAACGGGCAGACTAGCGTGCAGAACAACGGGCTGGCTTGGCTTGACAGCCGGCTTTATATAGCCGGCTGTCAAACGGCGCCAGCCAATAGGAACGGTTGGTGATCCTGCTTAAAGAGCGGACCCGGTTGGAACCCCAAACGGTTCCCAAGACATAACAGCAAAGGTCTCACTTTTGAGCCACATACACAGATGGCCACGCACAAAGAAGGACCAGGAATACCTCCCATTCTATTTTTATCTCAGACTTTAGAACAATCTGTAGTGCTGAGATCATCTTACCTGCCCCTGTTTTCCCTCTGTAAGAATGCAGAAGGAAAGTCATATTAACCATATTGTTGCTCATATGGTCTGTCCCAGTGATGGCTTATCTTTCTGTCGTTGCATGCCAAAAGTGCATGTGTGGCAGCATAATGCAATGTATTCACGCTCCCTCCCACTTGCCCCCCCTGTGCATGCCCCCTGGACCCATGCGCACCCCTGCCTCCCCTGTACTCCCCGTGACCCCTGCCCCTTGCAAATGCACGTGGGACCCCCCGCACTCCCCCCGCCCCCCTGTGCATGTATGCAGGACACCCCTGCGGGCCCCCTGCACATGCGCAACCATCTCCTGCATGCACCCCCCCCCACATGCGTAGCAGATATCCGAAAATCAGCTGGCTGGCGGGAGGCTGGTGCGCATGCTCAGTGGAACTGAGCTGGGACGATGGCTCGTGTGCCCGCAGAGATGCCTCTGCGTGCCACTTCCGTCATGCGTCCCATAGGGTCGCCATCACAGGTGTACTCTATTGCCAGTTCCAGAAAAAGCAGCTTTTGATATCACTGATAGAAAGTGCAGGATCTTTCTAAGGGAGAGTGCCTTGGTGGTTTTCAGTGTGCATACAGTATATGAATGCCCCTAAATTCTGGACATTTCATCCTACCTATTTTGAGAATTAAGAACTGTTAATTAGACTGTTAGTAATTTGTTTGTTTGTAGTCAAAGACCGAAGAAAGATAAAGAATTAAAGACATAATACATACAGTTAACAACTCAAAATTTCTGCTACCGGTTCTCCAGAACTGGTCAGAACCTGCTGAATACCACCTCTGCCATAACAGGGACAGCTCAGCAATAAATGGACAACTGTCTCAATAGCTTCATCTGGGCACGAACATTAATGAAACACTATTACATCTTGCCTCCAGCACAGTGTTGGGATTCAAATTTTTTACTACCGGTCCTGTGGGCATGGCTTGGTGGGCATGAAAGTGGAAGGATACTGTAAAATCTTGTGATGACCCAGGGTAGGACACAAAACAAACACAGTCATGGAAAACAGGTGAAGCCCCTTTTATTCCTTCACTTTGTTTCCAAGCTCCAAATATTCTTGACGGAAGCCATAAAACTCCCACACAAATAGTTACAAGAAGAAGGGAAAAAGCAACACAAACCAGGCAAGATAAGGGCTGGGGGACGTCCACAAAGAGGAACTATAAACTAGAGATATTTACGTGCTTTGTTTCCAGCGTTCACTCATACGCAGGTCCGTACTCTTATTCAGTTGTCACAGCTACAGCCCATGAAGAGGATCAAGGCCCTCTCCTCCCAAGTAGACCATGTCTCTCCCTTATCATCTCCTCCCTGTGTGCCCTAGGATGGATAGGGGACGGGCCTGGGTCCTCCTCTGATTGCTCAACCGGCCTCTGCTCTTCCCCAGCCTCCTCCACAACTTCCGGAGCCACACTTCCACTCCCTGTTGGCTGTTCCTCCTCTCCCTCAGACTTAGTCCCCACCAGGGGCATGACAAATCTCCAGTCAGAGGTGGTATTTGCCAGTTCTCCAAACTACTCAAAATTTCCGCTACCTGTTCTCCCGAACTGGTTAGAACCTGCTGAATATCACTTCTGCTCCAGTAATATAAACAATAGGACATCAAGCCTCATTAGAATAAAGACTCTCATATGAGAAAAAAATTGAATATTAAAAAATAGGTATAGTTAAAAGGTAATAACAGAGGGCTCCAATGTAATGATTAAAATCTTAAATCTGCCTGCTTACACTTTTGAATGGACTACAGGTAGGTATTCCTCAACATTCGACCACAATTGAGCCCAGAATTTATGTTCCTAAGTGGGAAATATGTTAGTGAGTTATGAACTTTTCTTGCCACATTTGTTAAGTGAATCATGCTGTTGTTAAATTAGTAATATGATTGTTAAGTGAATCTGGCTCCCTCATTGATACTACTTGTCTGAAGGTCACAAAATATGATCACGTGATCGGGGACACTGCAACTGTCATAAATATGAACCAGTTGTCGAGCATCTGAATGTAAATCATGTGACCACAGGGATGCTGCAAGGGTCATAAATGTGAAACATGGTCATAAGTCCCTTTATTCAGCGCCATTGTAATTTCGAACAGCCACTAAATGAACTGTTGTAAAGTTGAGAACTAGCTGTACTCTTGTCTTTGGCCTTTATAATGATGTTTTTAGAGCCAAGCATGATTCAGCTGAAAGCCTTATTTATATCTTTTTTTCTTTAACCTTGAATGTAAAAATCTATCAATAAAGATAGACTGAAAGAACGCCCACTCCAAAAGATTAGTGTACCTAATGTTTTAAATGGCAGTTTCTCACACAAAATCAATAGAGGCAAAAACAAGTTCCAAGCAGAGAAATGCATTAGGCACACAGAGGGGACCTCAAGAAGGTTCTTAAAATCTTGACTGTCTTGCTTTCAGCCTGCTCAGGTCTTTATAGAGACAGGGCCATATTTCAAGCAATTGAAGGCTCAGCACCTTCGCCCTAACCAGTTTGGCAGCAGATGGAACACAATGATGACTGTTTCATTGGCAAAATTCAGTACCTCGTTTGAAGTCCCCTGGGTATTGATTGAGAAAAGGTCATAACCTTTGTATCTCCATACAGTGGATGATTGAACATAGATTTCGACTATTGATTGTTCTATCTGCAAACCACTGATGTTCTGCTTAGGCAATTTGCATGGCAGTTAATAAAAGATCCATGTTTGTTTTGGCATAGTTGGTATAACAGCACGTTGCAAGGACTCAAAGACTGTTCTGAGTTTATTACGGCATCATCAGAATACAGTTAAAATGAAAACAGGGTTGTCATTCCTAGCTCTGTGGGATGAAATTCGCTGAAGGTTTTTTTGATGGGGTCAATATAAAATATAAGTAGGACAAGAATTCACCCTTGCTTAACACCCTTAAGGATGGGGATTGGAGCAAAGAGCTCTCGAAGTGTTGAAGGAAATCGATGCTCCTCATGCAGCATCATATTTAACCTTCTGTTAATTATGTAAATGTTAATATCCTCCATAAGCGATGGTCAGATTCCTTCACAGCATCGTGCCAGAGATTGATTCAAAAGCTACTTTTGAATCGATAATGGCAGCATAAAGGTTCCTCCTGGGCAGCGGGAATATTTTTCCACCAAATGCTGCCATGTGATCGAATGTTGACTCTCCAACTGAGAAGCCAGCTTGTTTCTCAGTCAGCACCTTTCTCTGATGTTGACTAATCAATGTTACACAAGAAGAAAGGTATTATAGAGCTGCTAGCCATGCTCAGTGGACTGAGTAAGCAGTAACCGATAAGGTTAAACTTGTCACCTTTCTTAAAACTGGAAGTATTATTGATTTGACTGATTTTTAGACATCTGCAAAAGTGTGGATAAATAAGGGGGCCAAGGGAGAGAGCCCAACAGTCTATTCTGAATTCCAAGACTTCTTCTAGCATCAGATCCCCATCAAGCCCTTTATTATTTTTAATTGTGCTATGGGCTTGGAGACCTTTGAGATAGTAACAAGAGACCAACCAGGAAAGAGGAGAGGCTGTCAAGAAGCAGCCATGTGGTGGGTGCTACCATAGCCTTTTCCAGCCAGATGCTCTCAAGACACGACGAGACTATGTCTCTTAGGGTTCAAGCCTCTTTTGTACATACAGTAGGGGAAGATTATGCAGGTCATTCTTTTAACTTGTTATTTGCATATCCCTTTTAATTATTAAGATATCAGCTGGTTTCCTTTGCATGTCCAATGTAACACTTTTTTGCATAGCATTCTTGTAGTTAGTCATTTTGAAATCTAACTGTCTGGATCACTTATGGGTGATCTTAAATTCTCTCATTGTCTAAGAGGAATTATGAAAAATTGGTCTACTTGCTGGCTGTTTATTTTTCCATGGTTATCTTCAGTTTGCCATTTCTTCCCTGGAAGCCCACCTTTGGTTATCTTCACAATGGATTAGATTGATGTTCAGGCATACAACACATGTAAGTGCCTATTATCTATCATCCATCCATTCATCTATCTATCTATCTATCTATCTATCTATCTATCTATCTATCTATCTATCATCTACCTCTGTTTGTCTATCATCTAGCTATCTATCATCTATCATCTCTATTTATCTATCTATCTATCATCTATCTATCATCTATCTCTGTCTATCATCTATCTATCTATCTATCTATCTATCTATCTATCTATCTATCTATCTATCTATCTATCTATCATCTACCTCTGTTTGTCTATCATCTAGCTATCTATCATCTCTATCTATTTATCTATCTATCTATCTATCATCTATCATCTACCTCTGTCTATCATCTATCTATCTATCTATCTATCTATCTATCTATCGATCGATCGATCTATCTATCGATCTATCTATCGATCTATCTTCTATCTATCATCTCTAGCTATCATCTAGCTATCATCTAGCTATCATCTATCTATCTAATTTAAAAACTACCTATCTTCCTCACATGATTCCCTTTCAGGATAAGCAGCTTAAGTTAAAAAGAGAACAGGGTAATTTTTCATAAGCTAAAACGGCTTTAAATAAATAATTCACCCCATGCAGTTATATCAGCATGGCCCATTAGATCTACCAGAAAGAGAACAGTTAGAGATTGACATTTGGTGGTGGTGGGGGGTGTCCCAGGAGGCATGCCCTCACTGGGGTGGCATCCTCCTTATGGAACATTCTTGTCCCTGAAATTAAATTCACCCCCTCACTTTTTATTTACGGAAGGAAAGTCCTCAAGAGCTGGTGATGTCATCAGGCTGGGGTGTATGTGTGTGTTGTCGAGGTGGCCACTTTTGTGATACAAGAGTTCAAAAAAATCTATAGAGACATATCAATATTACACGCCAAAAATTAGCTAAATCACACAAGTACTGGAGACTTAGTAGATACGTTTCAAAATTAGGTGATAGAAAAAAGACATTCACCAAACTGTGTACGATAAATATCTGTGACAAGAAGATTTGACATTGGATAAAAAGGTTTTCATTGGCAGATTATGTGACAGGGCTCAAGAAGAAAGTCACCTAATGGCAGCCATCAATACCATCTCTCTAAACATTTCCATTGACGTGCAAAATGTGTTGAAAAGGCCAGTATAATAAAATTAAAAGGTGTCTGGGGACACAGTACACCAGGACTCAAGTCAGTCACAGGCAGAAATGACTTGTTATCGCTATGGATGCAGTGCATCAAATAATTACCTGTTTCTATCACAGAAAAAAAAATGACATTTCACTTGAGTTGGAACAAGAAAGCGTTTTTTATAACCACACTCAAGGAGCAAGACAAGAGAAAATGAGGAGGAGGAAAAGTTTGGTTATTTTGTGGATTTTGAAGAAAGAGAAAATTGTGATTTGTTTGTGAAAAGCAGCTAGAGATGGTAGACTTATTTGCAGCAATGGTGTCATGAAATAATTACAAGCCAAGGGTTGAATTTGTCAGCAAAAAAGGAGGAAGTGCCTATGACCAGCCTTACACTCTCCTAAGATTGAATTAATTTACAACTTTGGACAATCAGTTTGTTGATGATTTTGTATATGTTATCAAAAGAGAGTAAGAAGCCTCTACTTGACCGAATTAAAAAAAAAATTCCCCATTTATACTTCATATTCTTCAGAAAAAACAGTCTCTATGCAGGGATGTCAAATTGGCAGCCCAGGGGCTGGATGTGTCATGCACGGGCCATGCCCACCCTAGCTCCACAAATGGGAAAAACATTGCAAAATGTCATGTGATGCCAACATGATGCCACAAATTTGACACCATGCTCTACAGCAGGGGTGTCAAACTTGCGTCGTCACGGCAATGTCACATGATGTATCAGGACTTTCTTCTTTGCTAAACTGAGTGGGGGCGTAGCCAGCACATGATGCATCTGGCCCATGGGCCACCAGTTTGACAGCCCTGCTCTATAGTGTTTCTCAGTCTTAGCAACCTTTAGGTGCTTGGCCTTCAACTCCCTTGCTTGCTCATGAATTCTGGGAGTTGAAGTCCAGGCATCTTAAAGTTTCCAATGTTGCGAAACACTACTTTAAAGCAAGGGTGGGATCCGACAGGGTTAACTACCGGTTCGGTGATTTACGAGGTTCGATGATTTATGATGTGCTTCCCTGCACACTGCACGCGCCTGTAAATCATCATCAGCACGCTGCGTGCAGAGAAGCAGCTTTTGAAAAAACACTTTTTTTCCTGCTTTTTTAACTGCAGCTGTGCCTCGCACGAAAGCTGAAATTGAAAAAATCAGGAAATAAAGGTCAGACAAGAGCCCAGGTGCGTGGGTGGGCAAAAACATCAGCAGACATAGAACCAGTTCTATGTCTGCTGCTCTTCAGAGCTACCAGTTCTACAGAGGTGGACAGAACTGGTAGAAACCCACCCTTGCTTTAAAGGATATTGCAACTGCTGTTCCTCACTCTCAGAGTGAACTGGATCAACTGGTAGAACAACATAATCTTTTGTTTCAAGGGCTTGGACAAATTACTGAACGTTGTCAGTGGATCAATCTGTTGTGCCTATTCCATCAAAACATAGATCTTTACTGTATGCTATGGAAGAAGATGAGAATACTGAATTGGACAAAATGTTAGAGAATAATATTATAAAATGAGTATATGAAGATGCAAAAGGGGTAATCAATATATCCATTTGAGAACAGTAAACAAAGCAGGAGTTTGGGAGTGCTGTCCTGAATAAACAAATACATTATTTGTACGCTATGCAAGATGAACAGAGTTTTGCTAAATTAGATGGCCCAAAGGTTTTTGAAAAATAAAATTGAATCTTATTATTTAATACTATCAAATGGTACAGAGTTGAAGAAGTTTCTTGGCTAAGAAGCAAAACATTTTCATGGAAAAAAATCAAGAAAGGCATGTGTGGTGTATTTGTGGACTACCCAATATTTTTATTTGTGGGAGTGTCCATTTGTGCTGTAGATGAATCATACATTGCTCATTCTTATTTCAACCTCATAAAAACCCACAGTTTTGACATTTTTTTTTTCATAATCAGCCTGTCATTTAGTTATTGCAATCTTGCTGCTTTGTTGTTTGGCACATTTCTGAGGAAATGAATATAGTTGTTTCCAGTGGTGGGATTCAAACATTTTTACTCTCGGCTCTGTGGGCATGGCTTGGTGGGCATCGTGTGGCTTGGTGGGCATGGCTTGGTGGGCGTGGCAGGGGAAGGATACTGCAAAATCCCCATTCCCTCCCCATCCCACTAACCCGCTTTCCAACTCTGTTTTCCTGTTCAGGGCAACAGAAGAAGACCAAGCCGATCAGCTGGGACTCAGGAGGCAGAGAATAGATGGGAACGGGGCCAGTCAGAGGTGTTTCTCTGCACTACTCAAAATTTTTGCTACCTGTTCTCCAGAACTGGTCAGAACCTGCTGAGTACCACCTCTGGTTGTTTCCTTTTCACACTTTCCAATATTGACTCCAGATCAAACTCACCAGTGAAAGAATATGTTGATTTACCTAATGCTGGATATTGAGGCTTTATCATTAGGCAGTTTCAACTTCTTAGTAAGATTATTTGTTCCAGATTTTGATATATTGTTCAATCCACAAATGGTCACAAATATTCCCTGCTTCACAGTGACCATTTCAGCATGTTACTCAAAAATTTTGGTTCCATTATGATCTTTTACTGAGAAGTGAGCAGATTGCTGTATGTAAAGTGTACATATTGTTAAAGTTAGTTCTTGCTATGAGTCAAAGCATGGTGCAAACCAGAGACTGGGGGTTGTGTTTTACCGTCCTAAAAGAAACACAGGTGTGGAACATTTTATCAAATATTGTCCTTTCTCTGTGCAAACTCACCTCTTACATGATGCTATGCTCTTTTCCACTATTATCATATCTTTGGATGAAATTGGACATTGATGTTGCTGAACCTATTCTATATGTCCTCCTCTAGGAAAACCATATTCAGCTTTGCTGGAGAAAACGGTGTTTACCAGAAGCCTAGATTTACAATTCAGTCAGTGGTGATAGTTAGGCATGAATTTTAAATCAGATCAGGTCATTTTTCAGCTGCCACTCTAAAACAGGGGCAGGCTTGAATATTAAACATGTAAAATATAACAAATGCACTTAAAATATATTAGAGAGGAGGGAGGGAAGGACAGTAAGATACATTTGCATTTTGCAGTGAGTTCCTGAAATGTGTCCAAAATCTGATCAGATTTGTTTTGTTGGAATTAACTGTTTAACCATGTTAGTGAAGACATCTGAGTTCATTTTTTAAAATCTGGCCTATGAAATATGACAGATCAAGGATAATGAAAGTATTTAACTAGGAATAAAAGCAAGGATTGCTTTCGCACCTGAGCATCTTACCTTTCTCTCAGCGATGCTCTGAAGCATTAGAGTTACTTTTCCCCTGGTTTCTAGATGGCTTATTTGGTTGTTTGTTCAATTATTTATGGACTGCTCACTTCCAGAAGGAATCAAGGTGATATACAGCGTAATAGAAAGCAATAATTAAAACCATCCACATTCTGTGGCAGCCTTATCGAAAAGACGTTGGAGAAAGCTTGGAAAGGAATGGAAGGGCTCCCTACCTCAGTTTATCTCATAAATTGCTATTCAATCTAGGTGGGAAGAAAATTTTAGGAAGAAGCATCTCTAAGTTTTCAAAGAGACTTTACCTTAATTAGTGAGACTAGAAGAAGCCTATTGAAGTTTTAACATTCTGTATCTAATTAATTATTTAAATTTATATACCACCAAGCTCACTGTCAAGTGACTCTGGGTGCTTTACAAACATAAAAACAAAGGTATATTAAAACATTAAATATTACAATGAACAGAGTTAACATCTAGTTAAATTAACACTTAAATTAGTTAAGTATTAACTAAAGATTTTATCCCAGATAAAGAGAGCAGATGCCTGAATGAAACCTACGAAGTTTCTGCTTCCTGGGTTTTGCCCAGCTACATGCAGCTATATTTTTTGGTATTTGAATCTGAGCACAGCTCTCATTTTGAAATGCACACAACCAGAAACAGGATTTGCTCCAAATGTTAGGACACCCAGGACAGACAGCACTTTCATAGATCCTTTCCTGCATTTCAAGGTCCAGAGATTCTACCTGTGCTGTTTGCTGCTATCAACTGATCAGAATTTTGCAACCAGACATAGTAGTACTAATAAGCACACATGCACCAGGTTCTGCAAATTGGGTCTGAAGAAGGTAACTCTTTCAGCCTTTGAAGTCCAGAGTGTCTCGCAATATGGGAGGAACAACAAATATAATCAGTGTCAGAGGTAATATGAAAGGAGGTGCTAAGGATTTCAGCCAAGCCTTAGAAGAATGGCCGACAAGCAACCCAAAGACTATTGGTGGCACATCTGTGATTCAGAAATGAGAGTTAATGGGTATGGCTCACATGACACTCTCAATTCTTCCTTTGCAATGGGCTTTGGAAAATCTGGAAACCTCAAACAAGGATATTCTTTGTCATCCCAGACCACCATTTCCTTACCAAAAACTATTTATACAGTAGCTTGCCCTGTCAGTGTTGAGCTTAACTGGGTGTTGGTTGCACCCAGACAACCAGGGATTATTAACACTGGCAAACAATCAAACAGAAAATAATTTCCTAACCAAGAAACTACCAAGGAGAAAACCACACCCCCACCAACACTGGCATGGCAAGCACTGATGGTGTTACGTAGTCGGGTAATGAAATGTCTACAAGCAAACGAATAAGCTCAAAGAGCTTCAAACACTCTACAATCAGGAAGTATTTTGTCACAGAGGTGCAATGTATCTGTAGGAGATTTAATTGCTGAAACTGGAGGAATATCTATCTTTAATCTGAGCAATGACTCAAATCTCTCTTAAATTAATGAATTATGGGGATTCTTAACTCAAAAAGTACAAGTGGTAGAAAATGATGCTGACAGACAAGGATTAAAATTCAGAGAGATCCACAAGTTTATTGTAGCTACACAAACACACATGGGAAAGCAATAACTTACATTGCAGAAAAAAATATTAGTTAGCATGCCTACCCTAGTATGTGGGTTGGCACACGTATTATAACTATACTGACTTAAAAATAGAAAAGACAGAAAGGGGGGAAATAGTGTATCCCAAATATGGAATGGAAAGAGGCACTAGAGGAAAATGGGAATAGCTGCTACATCAATCAAAGGAAACTTAGTTGCTGGTGGAAATAGGGAGCTGCAGAGACAAAACGGACAAAGAAAACAGGACAAAAACAGTTTATAATTACCAGTTCTAGAGATGGGGGAACACAAAGATACATACTTCTGAGTTATTCACAAAGAATTAAGGACAAGCTGCCTACTCTCTAGCAATTCTCTTAAGTTGCATCCAAGCTAAAATAAAGTCAAAGGCCTTGATTCGTAACAGTGAAGAGCCCAACACACGACTATTCTGAACTAGATTGAAATTTTAATAGCAGCGATCAGAATACCAAACAGGCAAAGCTGCTGATTGGCATCTCAGATACAACTAGCTTGCTAAATTAGCCAATACTCAAAATGTACTTGATGTTTCAAATAACTTTTCCTGCTTGACCACCAAGATCATTGACCTCAAGATTCCAAGGTATGATTTTTCTCCTGGCACCATATATATAGCATTAAATAGATGCCCCGTTGGCTGTTACAAAGCCCGAAAAACAAATGGTTTTGTCTCATTTGATCAACCAGTTGTTCTGGGCCCAGCATCACATTAGTGTTGGCTCGTGAGTGGACTAAGTGTATTCAATCATACTAAAACACTTACAAGAGAACCAGTTCTGCATAGTGATTAAGGCATCAAACTAGAAACTGGGCAACTCTAAGTTCCAGGCCTGTCTAAACAAGCTGGTGATCTTGATCGCTCTGTCTCAGCTCTAGGAAGAAGGCAAGGGCAAACCACTTGTGGAGAACCTTGCTAGAAAACTGCAGGGACTTGCTTTCCCATGCAGTCACCAGGAGTCCATTCCCCCCCACACACACACACACAAAAACCCCCAACCCTGACTCAAAAAACTACTGCCCTGGCTGAAAGACAATTGTGAGCAAAAGCAATAAATCATTAGTACCTCCACATTCATCCCTAGGACGAGTCAGAACAAAAGAAAAAAATGAATGCATCTGCTGCAATTAAAAAGAAAGAAAGGTTTGTTTATTACCTTTTTCTTAAAAGGCAAAACGTCCTAGAAATACAAGGAATAATTTGAAGCAATAAGAGTTGTGAATTGTGACTCTTGTGAGTGTGTGTCTCTGTGTGTGTGTCCATATAGGCAGGGGTGGGATTCTACCAGTTCGCACCTATTCGCTAGAACCGGTTGTTAACATTCTAAGCAGTTCGGAGAACTGGTTGTTAGAAGAAATTACTGGCCTAATCCTGTAAGGAAGGCAGGAAGGAAACATTCTGGTGTTGCTTACAGAAACTGCCTCTCCATTAACCCTTATTACATTCTTGGCAGGACTAGACTTCCTGTCTCAGGAACGTCTCTGGAGTTTTTTTTCCCCCTCCTTTGCTGGTACTTTGCTTGTGTGGAATGACCATTCAAAGTTACAATGGCACTGAAAAAAGTGACTTATGACCCCTTTTCACACTTACGATTTACAGCACACTTACGGCAGCATCCCCACAGTCACGAGAGGCCATGTGAGGAGATGTGTGCCTCGATGTGAGTGATGTTGAGTTGGCCCCACCCAGCCAGTCACATGACCCCCAAGCCATGTCCACCAACAAAGTCACACCCACAGAAATGGTTGTTAAAAAATTTGAACCCCACCCCTGTGTATAGGCTCACAAGAGTCACGTTTCAGAACCCTCATGTTGTGGCCTGAGGGGGAAGAGGGAATGGAGCTGTCAGAGATAGAGACCAAAGTGGAGCCTGGGCCATCCGTCAGCCCGCAGATGTAGAGTCAACAGCCCCCAGGTCTGGAGGTGGCTGATGAGGAAGAGGAGGAACAGCTGGGTCCAGTGCCTGATGTGTGGATGCACAGCAGGCAGAGAAGAGAGCAGTGGAAATCTATGGGTCGGTCCTTGGGATGGAAGAGCTCCAACCTAGCTCTAGGGATAAAATTCAGGGGGCAGCGATGAATGAGTGTGACAGACAACTATTCATTTCCCTGCCAGGTAGACTTGATAACCTGCTGTGAGAGGGAGAGAGAATTTTGCTGGGGCTGCTGGCACGCCTAATAAAGGGAACAATTAGGTAACTACAGAGGGCTTGTCGGGTTTGGGGTTGCTTCCATACAGGTTGTCATCAACTTACAATAGTTCATTTAGAGACCATTCAAAGTTACAATGGCACTGAAAAAAGTGACTCCTGACCGTTTTTCACCCTTAAGACTGTTGCAACAGCGTCCCTGTGGTCTCATGAAGAAAAGGTGGATGCTTGGCAGCCGGTTGATGACAGTTCCAGTGTCTCAGTGATCACTTTTTTTTTGCAACCTCCCGACAAGCAAAATCCATGGGGAAGCCAGAGTCACTTAACAACCATGTGCCTAACTTAACAGCTGCCACGAATCACTTCACAAATGTGGCAATAAAGGCTGTAAAATGGGGCAAAGTTCACTTAACTAATGTCTCACTTAGCAACAGAAAATGTTGGCTCAACTGAGGTCATAAATCGAGGATTACCTGTATAGCTAGGTTCTAGATTAAAAGATCTCTTGTAATCGAATCGATGGAGGAAACACACATTCCTTAACTTAACAAATGGAGGAGACAGAGGAAATAATAATCTAAAAACTATTCCTATGCCTGTGCCCTGCAGACTTGAAATTTTGTGATGTCTTTTGACACAGAAGCTAAGGGTCAATCTATTCAACTGATGTCTGAAGCAAAGCACCAGACAGGGGAAGTGTATGAATAGACAGTGAGTGCATCCAAATGTTCTCCTAACCTGGTTCCAGAGTCACATGACTAATAATCCAACCATAACACTTCTACTTTTCCCATCAGCATATGGGATTGGGATGAAGCTGACTTCCGGACCTCCAGATTGCCCTCAAGCGCTGTTGTGTGAGATTATAAGGGAATTTTGCACCAAAATGAATCCTCTGGAGGGCCTACCAAACTTCCGTGCCGTATAAAATGAACTCCTTTCTAATGAGCAAGCACTACCTATTCTTGGAATAGGTTTTCAGATGGTTGCCATGCTACCTCAGTCTCTCCTGGATACGGTTACTGGGAAACATTTCAATCAATCGCCAAAACGCCCAGAGAAAGATAGGGGTCTACAGCCTTGCTACGTCTCCAGAACTTTTCAGCAGCATCGATCATGGTGTCTTTCTGAACAAGCTGTCTGGAATGAGAACAGTGGGTCCTTCATGTTGTAGTTCAGGGATAAAGCCCATGGCTGTCATGAAGAGATTTCCCAGTTCAATTTCTGGCACCTCCAAAATAGGACTTTTGTCTCAAACATGAGAGATCTGATGGCAAATGCATTACCATTACTGTGCTAGAAAAGCTAATGATCTGCTTTGTTTAAAGCTCTGTATGCTCTGTATGTCCATGTCCGTTGAAGTCTCCTGGCTCCATTGTCCCTTGATGGCTGGGCACAATGTAAGTACTAAAGGACTGTCACTGGGCATCAACAGTTATGGCATAAAGTAGTTCGTTATTGTGCCATCATCTTAAAGACACAGGTGAGCCAAGATGAAAAAGGGTCTTTGACTTAAGGATTTTATCTTGGATCAATTAAAAAAAAATACTTTCTACCTAAGGCCCAGGGACAGGAGGTTTGTTCTCCCACAACATATCTTTTTTCTCTTGCTTGCATAGCTTTGTATTGGATTTGTGAGATCCTGATGACAGAAATACAAATTTTAAAGAATTGATCCACTTTCCCCCCAGTTTATTAGGCACCTGTTATTCCACAAGGTGTCATTCCTGACATACTGCTGCTTGCCAGCCAGGGGATAAAAATATGTATATTTTTCCACGCTTTGCCATTCAAGATATTTCAGCACATGCTTCCGCCATTACATCAGGTGGACATTTTTAAAAAAAAAAATAGGAAAGAAAGTTGGTGCCTTAATCTCTGCCTTCTCCCCCTCCTCCTCCCTGGGGAATATTTTAATGAGACTTATGCAGCTGTACTATCTCAGAGTAAACATTAACAACACTAATTGCTTAAAGTTTAGCCTTTGATTTCTCTGTCAGGCACACCTCTGAGACTCGCTGCTTTTTCGAGGGCTTGGATCAGCTACCCAAATTTTGAAATGCAAGAGCTGGCTTGTGGAAAAACTCCGGCCACGTTAGCATGGAAAGCAGGCCTTTTCTTCTGAAAGAGAGTATTCTGACTTTTGTCTGAGCTATTCTGACTTTTGTCTGACCTCTGGTGGTGGGGGGAATAAAAGGTTGCGAATTGCCCAAATCTATGGAGGAAATTGTGTTGCCAGGCACCTTCACACTTTGGCTTAAGAAGGCCTGAATGAAACAAGCATGAGGGAAGCGAAGGCTCGGAAGGAATTAATTCTGCCAGAGAACTGCAGCTGTTAAATCCTAAGCTTTGGATTCAGCTGGGAGATGCAAAGAAACAACATGGGCATGGAGGCGCACACACCTATCTGCCTTGCTGGATTAATTCCAGGGCCTCTTTCTTATGCACCATAAGCACATCCCTTCTGTAATGGAAAGTCGCTACAGAATGGGAAATTGAACGGCTTTGCTGCCTGAGCTGGTCAGAGCCAAGGAAGCCCCCATCACAGGTGCTTAGTCTTGGAAATGGAAAACAGCATGCTACAGAAGTCAGCTTGCATCATGGGTTATGGCTGAGCTATTCTATTTCTCTGCCTGGGCATTTTCTCCACATTGTCTGTCGCCATTACAAGATCCAATACGAAAAGAGCACACTATAACCTGTCTTTCATCTGGCTGTTTGTTTTTCATCCATTAAAAAGGAACCTCTTGTTATACAGACCCTTTTTTCTTAGCAAGCTGGGCCGCTGTGTCCCTTTGCTATGATCACTGGCAAGGCGAGATTTCATACGGCGTGTTTAAATTACTCATTCACCGAAGGGGATTTTGACATTTTCTCTTTTTGTTGGAAGAGAAAAATCAAGATGAAAATAACCCTGCCAGTTGCCAATCTCTCCCCTTCTCCCTGGCACAAACAACACACGGAGGTACTAAATCAAAGACCTTTTCTAAATAATAAATTCTATGAATATCACCATAATTGCATCTTGCATCTCTCTGGGGATGCCATACTTTCTCCAGTTGCTCCTTTTTCATTATGAGGACATAATTTTGTGATGACTTTTCTTAGAAGCAACACTTTTACTAATTGGAACATTGGTTATTTCACTGATAAACTACAGGAGGAGCATCTTAAACATGCATTTGAACTATGCTTATGTTTTCTATCCTGGATCAGTTTCTCTGGAAGAACTTGTGCATGCACACGGGTGGGTGGGTTTTGTGCCACTACTATTGCACATTCAGAGTTTTAGGTTGTTATCTGTTCTGAAAAATAATTTGATGATTGGCTTTAAGGTCATTATTAGTAATTACTTCACTAAATAAAGCAGATTTAGCAGGTCTCAAATTCAATTTATAATCCTGCTCTCACCCAGAACAAAGAAAGAAAAGCAACCCCATCAATTTGATTAGACTGACCTACAGGATTTACTTCCCTTGAAAAAGCATTGAATGTTTACCATTAAATATCTAAAACTGCACCTCCCTCAAGATACCTTACATCTAAGAACCAATTCTCACAAAGCAGAGCTTTTTCATGTGTAGAAGCAGCAGTTTAAATCCAAGTCCAGCAAAGCTGGTTAAACAAATGCAAACATTTTAATCCCAAATTCTGTGCTTGTTTGTGAAAGATGTTCTCTCAGGACTTTAAAAAAAATGAATGGACATTCAGTTCTGCAAATGGCTTTGACCTTGTATGACCAGCTTACACAAGACCATTGTGATATATTGGCAAAGCACTGTAGCATTGTAATTCTGAAATGCTGGTCTAAGAGCCAATAACGTTGTTCATAGTCTAAGCACTTCATATTCTGGCTTGAATTGACTGTAGTCCTATTAAAATCAATGGAGTTCACACATGAGTGTATTTGGAGTATCACAACCCTAATTTTGGCATGCTAACTGTGCCTGGGCTTTTAATAGATAATAATAATTTATGTGTTCTGCTTGCTGTGCTTCCACTAAAGACTCAAGCAGCTTTAGGAGACAAAGTATGTATAACAACACATGATCTTATCATCCAACTCTAGTCATAATTTTGAAATAATCTTATCATTTTATAAACATACTCAGAATGAAACTGCAAAATGTATACTTTCCCTGGGAAAATTTACAACTGAAATCAACCTAATATAAAGGTGTTTAACCTTAGATGGGATGTGTCCTCATTTCTGAAGTGGGGAAATTATTGCACTTTCAAAATGTATTTTATGTTGTATATTATAGGTTGGAGTTGCTAGCAATTCTTTCTGCTTTAACTAGCTATTCTTTTTTATGATTTCAGTTTCAGCCTGACTCAACACCTTGTTAATCTACATTTGTGTATCATATACTGTTGAATGATTTTCTTAGCCATCTAGCAATCTTCTTTTTTAAGCCTTAGGGTTGGAACCATTATGGACAGGGTCAGGTGTCTGTACCCCCTTCCCCCCCTTTATCCACCATGCAAGCACAGAAAATGAAAACTAAAATGGTCATAGAGGGCCCCCCTCTCTCTCTCCCTTCCTCACGTACATCACAAGGGACATTTCAACCTCAAGTAGTTTATGCAGTGCTGGGAGAGAGGGGTGAGGGAGAGTTAATTGAGTTCCAAACTTACTACAATTTATTGAACAAACCATCATGACATAGCACACTCCCACTTAACACTAAGCCATGATAATTTTGAATATCGCATTACATCAAGCCAAAACCAAACCAACCACTTTATGGTATTGTGTATGTATCAGAGTGGGTGTGATTACTATAGGTACTAGCTTCACCAAAAGGATTCTAGCTGCCCTTGTATTTTACAATGGGGGCTCCTTTAAGTGCTGCAGCAGTATAACAAGTTATAAAACATGGCTGACAAAAATCCCATTCGTTGAAGCCAATCTGCTCCATGCCAGTTATGAACATTTTAGATTGCACCTTAAATCTCATGTTAAGCCTAAACAACAGAGCTGGAAGTGGAGGAAACAGCCTCTCCAGCACCTGAAGAGCAATGCAGAATAAGTATGGGCTTAATTTGCCCTATAAAATCACCAGCCCTTTGTACTGGAAGGCCTGCTGCTTGGTATAACAGTCTCAGGTTTAATCTTTGGCATTCCATATAGAACTGGGGAAAAATTGTATTGAGTCCTGAAAAATTGGCAGTCAGGGCAGGTAAGACTATTACATGATCTAACTCAATATGACTCAATCTGTAATATAATTGTATTACACAGGATACATGTGTTCAGCATTCCTTTAAAGTATTAGCATCAGGCTCGAAGCCGATAAGATACTTTGGGTCAAAATATTGTGCTTTGTCTAGATTCCATGTAAAGCAACAGTCTATGTTTTCCAATCAGATCTTCAAAGTCTCCTCTTACATACACTTTTAACAACCAAGAGGCATTGTTACTATCCGAGATCAGCTGGAGATAAAAAGTCTGAAGAGATGGACCAAAGGAAGGTAAATCACAGACAAGATTTTATATTCACTATTGCGCTGCTCTTTCTTTTGTTAACAATGTATACATTTTTTTCCTAAATGATTTTTCCCCTAAACGATTCCTACATTTAATGTCACTGTCACATTCAGTTTGAACCTAAAATCTAAACATACTGAGCACTATATTGTTTATGAGCAACTCTTCCAAGGAATGTATAATTAGAAAGAATTTGATTTTTTGTGGTATGGTAAGCAGTAATTGGATTGGTTTGGTTTTAGTTTGGTTAACCCAGCCATCATGATTCATTCAATAATCCATGATTTAACAAACTATCGTTTAGCATGTTTGAATCCAGTCATAATTTTGGCACCTTCAAATGACCTGGCCTTGATTGCATAGCATGCTCATCTGAAAGGAGGGAAAGATCAAGATTTTCAGGAGAAAATAGCTGACTGAAGACAGTGCTGCAGACAGGTTAGAGAGCTGATGATTGCAGCCTTGTACAAAGTAGCAAAAGCAGATCGGCAGCCTTTGATCTTCTCTGGATCAAGGTGAATGACACGACATTGCCCAAGCTGTTTTTCCTTATGGTCATTCCTTTTCCTCATGAAGAGACAGCAATCTTGGGTGGGGGGACTAAGGACCAGGAGGTGGGGGAATTCATCATTTTGCTACAACTGCAAATTGGAGCCTTTTGAGGACACCAACTTCATGTATTTCCCTTGCTAATGATCTTTGGAAATTGGATTTAAGGAAGTTAGACACCTCCAGAATAACAAGATTGGAAACATCAGGTGAGTGGGTGCTGTTAATCCTCAATATAAGAATATGAAGATTTAATTTTATAATTTTTAAGAATTTAAAATTAAGAAAGTTGGATCAAGTTTTGGCTACAGAAAGTTGTAAGAGTTTTAAGTGTGAAGCTTTGGATATTAATACTTTGAAACTATTTTTGAAACAATAAATGTATAAATGGAAAAGAAAGAATGTTTTTGAGTTTTGGAGGTATAAAACAAGGAATTTATAATGGTATTTGGAGACATATTTGAAGAACTGTGTAGGGATCTGCACCAAGAAATGAAAACTGTGTTGTGTCTTCTAGAGAACATTCTGTTATCAAAGATATCATAGAACAATATGTCTAACAAAATTTATTTGAAGAGAATATGAACTTTGAAGAAAAATACACTGGATGAGGTACTAAAAATAAAAAAAGAAATAAAAATGAGAATACCAGGAAATAATGCAATAATTTCCCTTTGTTGGATTTATAAGAAAGACTGTTTAAGGCACTAAAGAAATGTGTATAAGGATCAACAACCACATAGATGGATTTATATAAAAGAAAATTTAAAAAATTATAAAGTTGGCTTTTTCTAGCAGGGATAAATAGGTTACATTGTTATACAGGGTGATTCTTTCTGGAATAGTGATGTTGTGCTGGATTTGCTTAAAATGATATTATGTAAAATTTTCTTCCCAAAGAGTTATTTTATGTAATTATAATTTTATAGTATTTAAATTGGGTTTACATTTAATTGTTATTCTTCAGTTAAAATAAGGAAGTTTGGATAATTTTTTAAATAAAGAGAAATTATTTCTTTTTGCTATATCTAATTTTAGGGGTTTTTAAAATCTCTATTAGGATATTGGGATTATTATATATGTGAAAAGTGGAGGGTGAAGATGAGGAAAATGTTAAAATGTTATTTGAAATATTTTTTATTGGGGCTTGTCTTTTCTAAAGGGGATTTTTTTTTTGGTCATATTTAAATTTGGTGTTTTAAAAATTTTGTTTGCAACAGAATGTTGAGACTATTTCATGACTTAAATTAAATGCAGTTTTCTTCTAGTTAACAAATAAGGTGCGGAATGTTGAGTTTTGTATATGTTAATACAAAACAGCCAGAGTGGCGCAGTGGTTAGAGTGAAGTACTGCAAGCTACTTCTGCTGACTGTTGGCTGCCTGCAATTTGCCTGGTGTTCAAATCTCACCAGGCTCAAGGTTGACTCCGGCTTCCATCCTTCCAAGGTGGGTAAAATGACGACCCAAATTGTTGGGGGCAATATACTGACTCTGTAAACCACTTAGAGAGGGTTGGAAAGCACTGTAAAGTGGTATATAAGTTTAAGTGCTATTGCTATCACTAAGTAATGTTAAAATCTTAGAGCTCTGTATGGATCTTTTACTATTAACTGGATTGAAGATGATGTCACTTCTTTGATTTTTCTGTTGTTAAGAAAAGGGTTATGAGATGAAGAGTTTACAGTTGTTAACTAAGAGGAAGTGAAGAGATTAGGGAATTGTTTACACCTGCTATGAAGGGGGTGGAGTTTTTTTCTTCTCTTTATACATTTATTTTTCTCGTAATTCCTTTCTTTCTTTTCCTTAGTCTCCATTATCTTTTATTGTTTTATTCAAATTTTTAATAGGATTATTTGGGGGGGGGGATGAAAGGAAGAAGAGATCGACTAAAAGTAACAGGAGCTGCTGCATTTAGAGAGGATTAGTTGAAACCCAAGTCAGACCTGGATTTGTTTTTGATTAAACTAATGACCCCAAGTCAGCTATGTCATCCAAATATGGAAATGAAGGCTGACATAGCTGCCAATCTTCTGTTGCCAGAGACAAGAGCCTTGAATGACCCTGCATGAAACAGGCTGCTTGACTGCACCTGTGAGTGTAGGGCAGGGAAGGAGAAGGTGAGGAGACAATCTTTTGTCTGCAGGCTACTCTAATCCCAGATATGACACCAGGATTTTTTCTTTAAAGTTTTCACCCTTAAAGAAAAAGAAGACAGCCACTGTAAAGAAAGATATAATGTTCCCAAATGAATTTTGGATAGCTTTGCTTTTTTTGTTGTTGAGAGTCTGGCACTCCTTCACTGGAGTGTCATTTACCTAGGAGGAGCAACAGACTGGATGTGCTATGTCAGGGAATCTACCTAGACTAGCTGTGGGATACATTAAAGTAATGAAGTCACATCACCATTTTATCTCTATTATTAGGGCAATAGAGAAGTTTCAAGATAGATATTGCGTATACGCTTCTTTATGAATGGTTATTTTGGTTTTATTATAGAACTGTAAATAGCCAGATACTATTATCTGACATATCTACTTATAAACAGCAATTTCCCTTTAGAACCTTTCCTGATAAGTAAGGCTTAATATCCCACTACAGCCCTAGATCACAAACAATCACCAAGCACTCTAATACTAATCAAATGTTCTCCAGATATGTTGGGAATCTAACTCCCATTGTTTTCAGCTGTTGCTCATGTTAGTTAGGAATTCTGGAAGCTGCAGCCCTAACAGATCTGCAAGATGCCAGGCAAGGAACATGACTGTTTGAAGGATGGTGAATACTGATTTATCTGAAGGAAAGAGAAGATAAATGAAACCAGAATCACAATCCACACAATTTAAATGCCTAAATACCAACAGTTACAACAGCTCCCCTTTATGCTATAATCATAACACATATGAATCTATTACAACAGACCTGCCATCATGCACTGCAGGGGAAAATGATCCATTTGGAACACAGAATCCTCCCCCTTGCCTCAAAGATCTGCTCCTTCTAGTAGAACCCAGGAGGTCAATTCTTGGTGAAATGTAACCCTGGAGAAGCAAATACTGTGGATGCTTCTGTGAGTGTTCATCCTTTCATGAGGGCAAGAGTGTGTTTATGGTTACACATAACCTATGTGATGGATAATCATGATGTGCTGGTGCTACAGATTCAAGAATAAGCCCAATCCTTTATTCCCATCTAGGGCTGGTAGCAGAAAGCTGATGCTCTCTCTTGGAGTAGTTCTTGACACAAATGACAACTCCAGCTTCCTATAAATAAAGATATGGAAAAGTTTAGATGTTGAAAAGACAGTCTAAATCAGAGCTGTCAAATTCCCAGCCCATGGGCCAGATGTGTCACACGCTGGCCATGCCCACCCCTGTTTTAGTGAAGAGGGGAGAAAAATCCCAATACATCATGTGATGCTGCCATGACAGCGTGAGTTTGACACCCCTGTTCTAAATGATACCCAAGACTGCAGGTAAACATGCCTCGTTCACTTTGTGTGCAGTTTGAATAATAGCAGTAGCTTTGTTTCTTATTTTATTTTCCAACCAAATACTAGCCAGACTTGATTCTGTTAGCTTTTAGGGATCAGCCAAGGTTAGTTCTTCTTGTCCCCTGCTGTAGGCAATTTCTGTCAAGAGAGAAGTTATTTTGAAGGACATCAGAAGCTATACAAGTATTTGGAGGGAGGTTCCTGTAGATGTTTTTTATATGTCCTATAGTACAGGGGTCCCCAACCACCAGTCCCCAGACCGGTACCGGTCCATGGATCATTTTTTACCGGGCCGCAAAGCTTGGGCACCGCCATCTTGTTTCGACGGCGCTTCCAGGTTTTCGGTTGCTTCTGGGTTTTTGGTTGGAAAGTGCTTCCGGGTTTTCAGTTTGAAAGTGGTGTTTGGGTGCTTGCACCTTAGTTTCTTTGAAGAGAGGGGGGGCGGCTTCAAACAAAGAGCCGTCCCGATGGCGGTGGAGTCTCACGTTTCTCAGATACAGGTCCGTGGAAGAATAAATAATCGTGAAACCGGTCCCTGGTTCAAAAAAGGTTGGGGGCCACTGCTATAGTATGTCCTTCTGTTTTCATTAACTGCAGTGACTACTGCCCTTAAACTAACAGCAATTTATTTCAGAGGCAGCCATGGTGGGTTAAATTCATATCCATGCCTGTTTTAAAAGAAACTTGCAATCTTCATCAACTGAATTCTCCCCATCCTTTCCTCTGCAAGCAGAATGGAACCAACCAAGAACCCAAAAATGCTTAGAGGATTCATGAAATGAAGGGACATGCTAAGGGTGGGACATGACTTCAGTTCTCACCTGTCCCACGAGGAATTTCTCACTTGTCTTGTGAGAAATTATCTCAAGTTTCATTGCTGCTTTGGTTTAAACAAAGGGAATTGCCTTTACAAGTTTAAGTGTTGCTGTCTGTCATAGGAAAAATATTTACCTCATCCCCTTTTCTTACAAAAAGTTTATTTTTAAAGTGTATATGACTACACAATTTGGATTATGCAAAAAGATTCATAATTCTGTCCATGAGCAGAACAACAATTAAAGGAATACCATAGACCACTGCATCTCCAAATTGAGGATTCAATGAATAATCATATCACTCCAAGGAAAGGATACACTGGAATTACCCACTCAAACCAGAAAAAGCTGTTAGAAGTAGTAAAAATTTTCATAGAATTGGCAGGCAGCCTCCATTCACTATGGGTGGAGACATTGAACCCATTGGAGAATTGTATGATTTAATCAGCTGATTTCCCCAAAGTCTGCTTATGAGCCTCATCACACGCTTCAGAGAATTATTGCCCTAACTTCTACTGAAGAGGCCTAAAAACTATCAGATTTTTTTCTCTAATCAAATTAACCTTTCCAATCAATAATAATTACTAGTGGGGAAGAGAAAGAAGTGTTTTCTGAACATTGCAGTGAAACTGGATTTCCATTAGCTTATTATTGTTTTGTTCACTGCTGGTATTTCAATATTAACATTGATCATTCAATATTGATCATTTCAATATCTGGACAGACACTATAACTAAATGTGACCTAAGGAGATCCTTAGATTTGTTGAACCTATGAAATGAACAAGATAGAAGCATTGGAAAAAAGCAGGAACTGCTTTAAACAGCTTTTTTTTGCCATGATTTGCATTGTTTAAGCTACTTTGATTATAATTTCACATGGGGAAGTATGATATAGCAAGACAAACCCCACATGGGACAATTTTCCTATGCCTTCCCTCTGGCTTTGAGTAAACAACGCCAAAACACGTACATGAATATTTAAATGATATTGATTGTGCTATCGTGAAATGATTGATACTCCAAGCAACTGTACCTTCTGGGGGTTCAGAGACTGGTGGGTTTAAGCAATACATATGGTAACCACGGTCACAGTCATCACAGAAGAGCAACTGGTCCTGATCCAGAATTGTTGAGAAAAGAAAGAAAGAAATGTTATTCAATCTTGCTAAAACATGTAACCCTGCCTATTGTTGTACTAAAAAGTTACTGCATCATGATAAGGAACCAAAGAGCAAATCACTAACTATGGATAAAGAGACTACTTCCTACAAATGTTAATTTTGTGCTACATAGTCATGTTCTTGAAGTCTAACTAATCTAACATTGAGATAGAAAAAGAAAACTCATTTAGAGAGGTTAATCTGAATCTGAGTGGCCAACAACAATGCAAGTAGGAATTAAGGGTGGGGGAATGTTACAGAACTTCTGAGAACACTCAACCTAATATTCCTGTTCATGGGAATGTTATGATTTTCCTTCTCATTCTCAAATGCCTTCCAGAAGAGACACATTTTCTGAACAAGTCTTAATAAGAAGTGGGTGGGCCAAATATCCAAGAGGAGGCTATTCCAAAGGAGGAATATTCTGGACCACCCAGAAGAGGTCATGGTAGATGACATTCCCTTGGTGGAGAGTTTTTCCTCTCTGATCTCACCAGATGGGTAGATTCAACTAAAATCCTGAGTCACACAGTGTTTTACAAGTGACAGCTATTACCTCGAATTGAACCCCAACTAATTGGCAACTAATGCAGCTTCCTTAGTCATATCTTTGTATGAGCAAAATTTGGCTTGCACAGGCTGTAAAACCAACTGCATGTAAAACCAACTTCCAAATGCTCTTCAAGGGGTGCTCTGCATAAAGCAAGCTTCCTGCTCCATGAAGTACCACAGCTGGCACACAAATATAATTATGCAAAGGCCATTTTGACCATTGTTGTAGAATTTGCTGGGACCTTTAAATTGCACATCAACTCTTTGTGGGAGAGTGCTATCCCTTCTAGAAATAATGATGGGCTATCTCTGGAATCTACAGTCACTCCATCGTGTTGGGATTAAGCCTGATCCCAATTTTCCCCATCTAGATTCAGACAGCCTCCAGGGATCTCTGCAGCATTTCCTGCTCAGCCCAAAGTAAAGATATACAACTGGATGTCACTGGCATATTGATGATATCTCACCCCATGCTGAGAAATTATTTCTCCCTGTCTCTGCAGGTGTATATTGCTCAGAGCACTACTTAGGGTAGAACTACATATGCATGCCAATTAGAAAAAGTTTCTTTTAGATAATGCATCAAAAATGCATAGTATCTCTAAAGGTCCTTCTTTTATTTGAGGCTCTATGGGTCATCACTGTTCAAATCCAATATACTCTGCAGCAAAACCATCATTTTAGAAGAGCTTATCATTGAATGGCATCATCACAGCCTTGAGCTCCAGAACTGACTGATGTAGTTGCCATTAGATAGGGATTTGCCAGATTTGAAAAGAGACAACCTCTGAATAGGATTGAGACTTTTGCACCTGATATATTGTTAGAACAGCATATCTTCAAATTTGTTCAGCTTGTTGCAAGTCTGTAGTAAAAATGACATGATGGGCAAATAATGTCTAATAAAAGCCTTTGAGTCATATCATTTGAACCAGCACACAATCCTTCTGGGGAAGGAAGTATTGCTCTTAAAAGATGAATTGTTTCCTTAGCTGCTAAGATTCAGTCTCCATGGATTGGCCTGTGTATTGCCACAAAACAGATAGGTTTGGTCCCTTAAGTAATCCCAAGTGAGAACTACCAATTTTGGAGGGGACAAAAGGAAAAAAAGAATGGGCAAGTGTACTGTAACTGAGTGTGCATGAAGAATTTACAAAAAGGGCTCCCATCTACTCCTTAGATGTCTTGAGCTCAATGAATGAAACCTTGAAGATTGTGTACATTAGTTTGCAACTCATTATTACAAATGGCTAATTTAGGTCTTGATAACAAAGACAAGCTTACGTCATTCTCAGAAGTCCCACAGAGGCTACAGGATTTGCATTCGATGCATTGCCACTGATAGGTTTTGACAGCCTCAGTCATATTTGCTGTGAACTGCAGGCACGTTGGGTGACCTGGGGGAATGGGAAACACCTCTGCTGAGTAGGCTGTACTTTGAATGGTTCTTTCAATCAAAGTCATACAGCTCAGGAACAAAACAGACATGGACATGGACCAATCACAACATGGGTTCCAAACTAATGGATATCAAAGAGGAAAGCAAGCATTAACCCTTTTGCTGCCGGGCACAAGAAAAATAAGTCATCCCTTCCCATTGCACCATTGGCAAAGCAATTTTATTCAGAGCTCTTAAAAACTTTGTGGTTGTTATTTTCCTTTTAATTAGAAAAAACAAGACAACTGAGTCGAAGGAAGGAAGAAAGAATAGGCTTTTCCTCTTCCTTTGTCAATAAAGGATTTGGAGGAAGGGTTTTTTTTTCCATGGAAGATTTATTTGAACTGATTGAAACATAACTGAAATGCAAATTCATACATCAGAAGGGCAATGGGGCAAACTTATATTTTTAAGAGCTCTGCACTACTAAGGTTAGCCTGCACAGAAGAAATCAAACTGCACAACTAAGCTTTCAGGATCAACCAAAAAAATCCCCCCACTACCAGCCAAAACAATTTATAAAAGGAAGAGAAGTAGGAGAGCTAGCAACAGGGGAAGGGCAACTACTGCTGAGACTCTAGACCTTCCCTACATGTGTGTGGATGGTTTTGCCAAACAGCAGGAGTACTATAGCAGGACCAGCAACGGGGAGTTCTGGAAGAGGGGTGATACAAACAAACAAACATAAGGTAGGTTCAACGTTCTTTCTTTATAACAGGAAAACAATAAGGAAATAGCCCAGTTTGTTTCTCCACGATCCTTTGCCCTATCTTCTGTGTTTCTGCCATAAGTGAGTGGCATCTTCCTTCAAAAAAAAAAAAAAATCTTTTTCATCCAATGTTCCCCGCTCCCCCCCCAAATTTTAACATGTAGCAAAATATCCATGTGCAGAAGCAGAAAAGGATAGAAGACCCATGTGTACCTGTATACTAAATGAGGCATTTTATATTTGTGCTAGTCAACAAGCCTTGGGTGGAAAGTCATTAGCAAAGGATCTTTGCTCACAACAAAGACAGTTATAAGGATCAGCAACTGAGAATGTGTGATGAAAATTCCCAGATAACTTATTCTCCCTCTGTTATTCCCATTTTTCCCCTCATAAATGTAGGTAGGCAATGTTCACCTTTCTTTCTTCTAGTCTATAAAAGAATTCCTACAACCAACGAAGAAATAATGTCTCCGCTCTGAAACCTTTCAGTCTCAAACTGTATGTTGGCTTTAATGAATATATGAGGGTGGAGAAAATGGATAGTAGGAAAAAGATTAACTCAGCCTTCCTATCAACCATTTCTCCGTTTTGACTAACAATTGTCACAATCTTTTACATTTGACACCCAGGCCTGGCCTAGAAAAAAAGTTTCATTTCTACATGAAAGAGCAAAAAACACTTTTCTTAGTCTTCTTGGAAACTAGAGGCTACAACCCAAGACAGACCTGTGCAAAAGAAATGAGGCCTTCACCTCTGTCAGGATGTCAGAGTAAATCCTTTGATCTCTTTACTTTCCTTGGATATGGCTTGGCAAAATTGCAGGCAAATTTTGTCAAATATGGTACCTCTTATCATTTTTCTTTTTAAAAAACTTTCCTACTTAACCCATGAGAAAGAAGAAGAGATTTTTTTTAAAAAAATAGACAAACTATTCTTAAGCCTTTAAGTCATTCCACACATTTTGAGAAACTTTGGGGGGATCAGGATATGACAAAGTTTGAGTATTAATTATTAAATTTGGGGCTGGGAGTATACAAGTAGCAATGGTGGGAAATAAGCTTACTCTTCCCACTCCTCTCTTTTACCAAGTTTTATGTGGTTTACTGGCTACCTTTTATTCTTCACATCCCCAGGTAGAATTTAATTCTCAAACACTTTTCTGTTCAAAGATCTCAACTTTTCATTTCAGTGTATTCTTTACACACTAACCTATTGCTTCAATTTCCAGTTATAAATATCTCTCTTTTGTTCATTTCCTGTCTCCAGACCATTACATCTTCCCATCCTCATACATACAGTACGCTACACATTGCTTTCAATGGTTCCCCTTTAATAGTGCTACTCTGCAGCTGAAGAATTTGGAGATAAATTTTTTTGGTATAAACTCCTGGATTTCTTAAGATTCTCAGCTGTTCTTCTTCCATGGAGGTTATGATGCCATGATAGCAGTCCACTCTTCGGCCTGTCTCTTTTAGTAGTGGGGAGTGGTTTTGCCCTTCCTGTATACAAGTTGCTTCTGATTTTTAATCAATGCAGAAACAGATGCAGGATTATATTGAGGAATGAGACACAGATGACCTGTCAGTTTTTGTACCATCATTTTGGTTAACTGAAAGGAGTGCTCTTCAATGGCCAAGTTGTAGCATCGCAAGAAAGTCGCCGTGAGGACAATTGCAGGATGCCCTGAACTGATTTGTGAAAATTTGGGTGAAAACAGAGAACCCTATGACCATTTCAGTGATACTGAGTTGTCTTCATTCCTGTGTATTCTCTGGTGCATGTGCACATCAGTTTCCTTCTCTTGAATCTGGGCAGATCCATTTATTTGTATATTTCACATCTTGCATGTAACCGTTCTTCTGATCAACTTCGAGAAAGGAATTTTAGAAAAGCAGAAGATCTGCAGGCCAGAAAGAGCCTTAAATAGAAACATCCATGGTTTATATTTTCTGCTACTTGTTTTTCTTCAAAAAACAATTGCAAAAGGAAAAACAGGCATCTGAGCTGTGGCCTCAGCCCAGAGGACATACTTCTCCATACAGTAGTCCTGCTCCAAATAGCCAATTCCCAAAACTGTCAAAATTGTTACACGTACAATTGAGAAATTTTGTTGAACAACTTTTTAAATCTATACCTTAACTTATAGCCCTATGGGAATATTACACAGGAATATCCAGTAATGGGCAGTATTCCTAAAATTCATACAACAGTGAACAATGCCCTATTATCTTATAGCATTTGCACATCATATTGCCTTCTGCATTTTCATTTTGCAATGAATTTTATGCAGTTTAAGCATCACATAGATTTTTTCCCAAAGCAAGGAAGATCCCATATTACCACAAGCAAACATGCAATGAATTGTAAGAAGTTCCCCTGATGGAGCACTGCATTTGTGTCAGTCAAAAACAGACAACACACTGGGGTAAAAATCTATACCTGGTATTCAATATTCAGAATGGTCTAAGGAGACCAAGAAAGGAGAAATTTCAAGAATTTAAACAAATTCTTAAAACAATATGCAGTGAAGAGTGACAGTGACCATGTGAGCTTTGCAATGTATTTTTGCTGTTTTCATATTATGAGCCAATGAGTGATTAAAATACTAGAATAATACTGGAGAAACATTTGCTCTTTCTGAGCCCAAGCCTCTCCAGAAGGTGGTGGTTGTAGAAATAAATCAGAAAGGAGAGAGCTAACAATACTATCCTGTGTTCCTGGCAGAAAAATGAGGTAGTAATCTAATAAATAAGCCATGTTAGGGATTATGAGATCATGGAATGTGGATTGATGCAATTAAAGTGATATGACTAAAAATTATACAGTTTTGAACTGTTAGCTGGAAAAGGATATTTGTTAACTGAAAGAAACCCTTTCTGGGCTATAATTCTCTGCTCAGAGTCCAGTTATAGCTGGCAACAGCTACTAACCTTTCTAATATAAGAAATGAACCAAAGTTTGAACATGGTGAAGTGATTTAGTGTTTGGGGGAATAATGAGGCTCTAGTCTTTTAGTCCTGGAAGCCACAGAGAAGATCATGGAGAAATTATTCTGAGATAGTTTTAGTCATCCTGAGGAGCCTTGTTTCCTGATTTGCTAAATTGCAAATGATTGACTTTTTTTAACCCCAGAAACTCCCGGAATGAGTTTGGGCCAGCTATAATCTCTTAGACCACCAAGATTAATTCACAGGTTTGTTTCTTGGGGAAAATAAATCCCCTTTGCTTTGAAGCTGCCTTAATGTGAAAAGTCAATAATTTCTCTCAGCTGTAGATAGCTAACACACTTAGCTATGTTTAATTTAACTTTGATTTAATCAATTAACCCAACTTCCACAGTACAATGAAATCTAAACTGATCAGATAGCATTCACAACACTATAAACATAGTTTATTAATTAATATAGACATAGTCCTTTTAAAGTGTGTTTTTAGTATAAAACATATAAACTCTGTTACTAGCCAGGATTGAATAAAAGGCCTAGGACCACTTTCCACCAAAATATTACTCTTTTGTCATATGCTCCCTATTTCCATTTCCAATAGCAAATATCCTGTAACAATAAGGCACCCTAAGAACAAGAATTTGAAGTTCCAATCTGCAGTTCTTCTTATCAACTCCCATAATTCCCAGCCAACATAACCACAGTGGCATACAGTAGACAGATCCAGGGTATCAGTTCTCCTCTAACTAAAAATGGAAATAGTAATCTTCTTATAGTTGAGTTTGACTCCTGGTGGCATCAGGGACATATTTCTATGTATACCTATTTTGAAAATCAGTAAGGAAGTGGTGTGCTACTTTATCATTAGTGTATCTTTTAACATTAAAAGTGATCTACCTATGGAAAGAAGAAGCATTTTTGGAAAAAAAACTATTGAATATATTATTCTATTCAGAGACATTTGTGGAATTATTTTAATGTTTTGTATGGAAGCTGATGAACATCACTATCCTAATAAATGTCCATAAATTCTTAAATTCAGAATAGTTTTGGCATTTCCTTACTCTTGCTATACTGATGCCTTAGAGTGAATTTTATTTTTTGGCCCTTGATAGTACAGCTCCTGTTTTTAGGATTATCACATATGAAACAGCAATTGAGAAGGCATTTAATCTCCTTAAGAATTTTTCAGGCAATGGGTTAATATATGATAGTTTCCACTGATATGTGAAGCTTTTTATTTTATAAAATTTTTGGCTTAAAATTAAATTCTTATTTAATGTATAAGTGACTGGCATTTACCAGTTTACAGATCATTAAATGTACTATCTTGAAAACATTTTTTTTTTAATGTAACCAAGTTATGTTTATGAGGAGCTCACTGTTTTTCCATTCTTCTTCTTCTTCTTTTTTTTTTTGCAGTTCTACTTTAAAAAATTGCAGGCTTATCTGATACCACTTCTGTGCCTGAAAGATTAGTCCTTAGGAGGATTATGGAAATTTAGACTATCGTTGCATTATTGATATAATCCACTACAAATGAACAGAAGACATTAACTTGAATCAGGGGTGTCAAACTCACATCATCACAGTGGTGTCATGTGACATATCGGGACTCCCCCCCCCCTTCGTTAAATGCATGGCCGTGGCCAGCACATGACGCATCCAGCCTATAGGCTGGGAGTTTAACAGCCCTGGCTTGGATATTAAATTGTCACCTACAATTAAAAGGTGCTCCTTATGCCAATGGAGAATCTCCATTGCAGAAAGAGAAAGGTCATTTCCATCAACCCCTCCCTTGTACTGAAGCTCTGCTGAAAAAAAAATCCAAGTCTAGAATGTGTTCCAAAGATTTTCAGGCAGAGTAGAAAGAAGAATTGAGTAAAGCTCTTTCCGCTGATTTGGGTATTCTATGTGCAAAGTGCTACTTATAAGAGGCCTACATCAGCAGCCAGGAACTCAGCACTGTAGCTATTGATTACTTTGCAAAAATATGATTCCTCATCATTATCACAGTAGCAGAGAAAAAGCAGAGCTATTGCAATAGTAGAAGCTCCTGGTTATATTAGGAAGATCAATAGACAGTTTTGGACCTCTTCCTGCCAGCACTCACCACCAACTTGATCCTGTGAGGACCGCTCACAACCAGTCTTTGTAAAATACCTATCCCATGGTGTAGCATTTAAATCCCATCTGCTGGCTCACTATGAAGAGGGGAAAGGATATTACATATCTGAAGGAAAAAAAGAACAGACTTTTCAAAGGCTTGTTAGAATCTAAGTTTAAGCTAATCCATTTATATTAAATAAGAAATAAGTTGTTTCATATGTATCTAGTTATGTACAATTCTACCGCAAAACTTAGAAATCAAATACTTACCTCACTACAGACTTTACCCTACTTCTTTACAATTTTTTTCTTCAATATCACCACAGTTCTACCTTCTTCACTACTCTGAACATCAATATAATCTGATCAAAATCAAGAGGGCATGTCATTTGGTATCTGAAGGGATCTCACAAAAACGAATTGCTTTAATTTTTAGAGGTTTTTAGAGGCTATATTACTATTGGTATTGGTTTCTATTTCAAGTTTTAACTCTAGTTTGTCTTTGAGAATTGTGGATCGGCCTGAATAATTAAATACAATTTACAGATCTATAAATACTATACAATATCATAAAATGGAGGAAAGACTGGCCATTTTCTGAATTCCCTAGCGTTACAGGTATATTTCATTTCTAGTCCAATAAAATCAAGCCTCCTTCAAGTCAAACTAAAGTTCTGGTGGCTTTGCAAATGCATGCATACGCTCATCTTGACAAGAGTATGGAAGTCATTTGTGCTTGTCTTCTTCCAGAATGTTTTGCTTAGTCTTCCCAGTCTAGGTTTCCTATTCACATACTTTTTAATGCTGCTCCTGCTTAGTTTTCAAGTCAGCCATTCTCAGGGAGCTTGTTAATGACCATAAAGGAAAGATCCAGGGACAAAAAGATTTAGTATGGAAAGGCAGAGCATATCACACCAGAGGTGTACACTGGAGCAATGATAGCTCACTTTGAGAGCTGTCTCATAGCTCACCACATCAGCAGTCCCTCTCGAAGGATTCTTCAAGATCAGCTATTTAGAACACGTTTCTTGACCCAAACAATCCTATGGCAGAAAGCTTAAAGATTTCAACAGGGGTCCCAGATTTGAATCACCATCCAGCGAGCTAATTCTAGGTCACCCTTCGTGAAAAGGATGCCACATAAGCAGTTCCCATTTCAAATCTGCTACGCATGCTGCACTCCCTGTCATTTGTTCCAATAGTGCAAGTAGAACTGAATCTAGGTCAAGTTCTGAATTACATACTCCATAAAATAAAAGCTTTTTTTTTTTAACCAGGAAACAGTTGGGATTGGTCAGTCACCTGGTGGCTCATAAGGATTTTTTTTCTTTTTAATCTTGCATAGGCAACAAGAGCATGTGATGCATTTACTGTTATGATCATTTTTTCGGGGTTGCATAGAAATATTTTCTTTTGGAGGGAGAAATCCCTAGTCTTTATCCCCAGCTCAGTCTTTTCTGGCAGTGAAATGTTTTTATGACAAATTATAATGTTTTGGTACATGGCTTATATAATACTAGTTTTTTGAGAACTTACATTAGGTGAAGAGTTCTTGTTCTCAATTTTAAGAGAGTTGGAAGTACTCTAGATTATTTCATTCCCCTCAGCCCACCTCCCTTTTCTTTTTCTTTCCTAATGACACCCTAAATATTTTGTGGCTGTTAAATGTTAATGCCGTGCAATATTTGGATTTGATATCCAAGATATACTTCAGAATATACAGAGGTGTGAACAAGGCAAGAATATGCCAAGTCAGCTTTTATTTTAAAACAGTTCTTCAACCTCAGCATCTCTAAGACATGTGGACTTCAATTCTCAGAATTTCCCAACCAGCATGCTGGATGAGGAATTCTGGGAGTTTGTGTCCAGACACCTCAAAGTTTCTGAAGTTGAGAAATACCGCTTTAAAACATTGATCCAGGGTAAAGAGACAGCTGCTTTGAATTGCAGATGGGCACAATGTTTTACACTCCTATATACTCCAAAATGCGTTTTAGAGATCACCGCTGAAAGCACTACACAATTCTTGAAAATGAAAGGTGTATATCTATTTAAATCTTAAGTATCTCTAAGGGCACCAAATGAAATAACTATGTTCAAAGGAGGATTCCTTCTGTAAAACAAGGTGTACGTGGCAAAATAGTGAAGCAGCAAAACTAGTTATGCTCTGTTTGTCTATCTGACATGTGTTGGGTAGGCAGTAAAAAAAAAATCTTTGGGTTCTCTGCCAGGTACAAGGACAAAAGAGGTAAACGAATAAATGAAGAGGAAAAGGTGAATGTGCAAAAAAAAAAAAAGCCTTTAAAAAAACCTTGCATACCATGTCCTAATGTAAACTTTCATAACCTAGGACGTATCAGCAGGCAGGACACAGATTCACTGCCTAGTCAGCTTAAGATGAGGAAATGATCCGTCCATACCTCGAATGGATGTTGGGCTCCCTCAAGGAATTTTCTCCATGTTAACAATGCCCACCTCACTGCAAAGGCCTCCTTCCCCCAAACGGCCCAATTTCTCTCCCTCCACCTCCCAACATTTGAGCTCCTGACAACGAAGCACCTTTATCAATGTAAATGAGGGGCTCTGAGCTTTCCATTAAAAAGGATAAACTTTGACCCCCCACCCCACCTCTAGACCCTGGCACACAGCATTATAGACAAAAGTCTTAACCTGATAACTACCAGGGGGCTACTTACACTCTTCTCGTTAGGATAAATAATTAATTTTATGCTTTACCTTGTTGGCCCTGAAACTACCAGATGTTAGGAAAGCTACTTGCTCTTTGTTCATGAAGTCTTCTGAGAAAGAATTGTATTCATGCATCAGCCTGACACCATATGGGAACAAAGTAGGTGATCCAACCTCCAGAGATGCACACCATTAGGTCTCATAAACAAATACTATGGGTTATAAAGAACAATTGCCTAAAGTAGCTAATAGGAAGGAAATCTGTCTTTGCACATTCTATCAATTTGCAATACAGGGAAATTAAGGGTAGGAATATTTATCGGAACAGCTGGAATCTAAAGTAGTAGCGTGAAGTGCTCTTCAAAATAAAATAATCTCTTCTATTTTATAATATCAGCAATGAAAAATGCGCAGATTTTACCTATTTATGGTAAAAGCTGTCATTAGATATTATAATTCTACGGAGGGGGGTGCGGAGGGGACATTTCAATGTTTACTTCTCAAGCAAAAAATCAATAGAACACATTTGAAATTGGAAATCAAATCACTAGGCAGAATAACCAGCTATCTATACAAAAGCTATAGATACTGTATCTGTACCCATTTTTGTTTTCATGACATCTTCAACCAAGTTTCTCCTAAAAAATTTCTGCAGGGCTCAGAAATTTATGATTGGTTTGCCACAGGCTTTCCACCCAGACAGTTCACGTGCCACAAAGCATTCAGTTAATTGACAAGCTCACTAACCTTTTGAAAATGTGCAACCAAGCAAAAAAAAAAAAGACAAGGACATAGATGCAAATATGCAGAATGTCTGACGGGTTTTTTTAAAAAAAAAAACACCTTAAAATTTCCCATAAACACACAGGTACATTTAAAGTTCTAATATAATGCCCTCTCTTGACCTTGTTTCTCTTAACACAAATAGTATTATGATTTCATGACTTGTGAAACTGCTTAGCATATAAAAGAATGTAAATTCATACTTAAAATAAATGAATCTATGCTTCTGTACTACAGTGTCATCTCTTACTGGGAAATGGAAAAAGTTTCAAATGTACCTTTTATGACAATGTCTATCAACTGCAGCAATTTTAAGATGCATGGACTTTGACTCACAGAATTCGGGGAACTGAAGAGCACAGATCTTAAAGTTGCTGAGGTTGAGAAACATGGCTTTGTGATGACAGTCTCACCTGTACCTACCTACCCCAGTAACTTTTTGAAACTGAAAGATTATCCAAAAACTTAGTGATCCCTCTTTTGAAACAGGTTTATCTTGTTGCATATCATGCATCATTTTGTTTATACCCTCCTTTCCAACCTTTCCGAAGTAGATTATATTGGTATATTTGAATTAAAATATGTGAATATCTTTCAGAATCGAGAAATTACAGTTTGAGAAATCTAATGCAGCATAATACACCATGGAATGTAGTGTTGGATCCTGATTCAATCAGTTCAGTCAAACTTAAGTATGGTCGGCTGAATAAGCTACACCATTGTTCAGTTACAATGCTAAGCCATAAACCCATAAATTCTAAAAATATGTAGACCCAAATTTCCACAGGTTTCAGCAACATCAACACTAGCAGAAGAATTCTCAGAATTGGAATCCAAATATCTGGAAAGCATCCAAATTAGGAAGAATTGCCGTAAAGTAGGATTTACAAACCATAATTAGTCTGACAGAACAAGCTATGCTGCATTAATAGCAACAGGACTTATATACTGCTTCATAGTGATTTACAGCACTATCTGAGCACTTTACAAAAGTCAGCATATTGTCCCCAATAATCTGGATCCTTATTTTACCAACCTCAGAAGGATGGAAGGCCGAGCTAATTTTGAGCCGGTCAGGATCGAACTCCGGGCTGTAGGCAGAGTTAGCCTGCAGTACTACCTTCTAATCACTGAGCCACCAGGGCTCTCCTTATGGTTTGTTTGGTTTCAGCTTTCAACAAAGAAAGCATTGCCCTTTTGATGAACAGAAAGGGAATATATAGTATATTCCTTTTATATAGTATATATAAATATGTACTATAGCAGTGAATTAATATCTCTGGTCCTGTGATCTTAAACATACTTCCTTAAGAAGGCAGTATTTTGCATGTACCAGGAGTTAATTTCTAGCTTGCATAGACTAAGCTTGCCTAATTTATAGACATATTTGTAACCATGCTACTTAAAATCTTGATCAAAATACTTCCAGTATCAAAACACAATTGAACTGGCATGCACACATGATCTTTTCTGCAGATTTTCCAATGTAACGTGTTCCACACTTTATATTTCTCTGGGTCCACTTAAGCTATTGTAGTTATCCTGTATAGTGTTAAAACTATATAAATTTTATAGTTAAATAAATAAGACTTAAACTACACATTATGTAAATATACATTTAAAAAACAAGTTTATAAAAGCCACTTTTACTTTGCTTCTAAAACTCAGCGCTATCCAATATGAGTCTGAGAACGCATTTTTGCTTCTATGATTAATTTCCATATGGCCAAATGACTCTTTAGCTTGTGATATTTGCATCTGTAGTTTTTCTGTAGAATTAATTGTGAATTCTGGATTATATCAGGGTTTAATCCAGGTCAGGGTTCCACAAAGCTATTTTTCGTCAACATAAAAAAGCCAATTTAACAAGTCTTTAAGTCTTCTTTTCTACATCCTACAGTTTGTAGAAACCATTTCAGTCTCCCTGAAAGCTGAGTTCAATGATATTAGGATTGCAACTTTCAAAAGTTCAGATAACATGACCTTCCTAGAACTGGAAGTAGCAGAACTGGGAAAGGCTTTGTGTTATTCAAGGCCAGAGATATGAAACTTGTTACTCTCCTGTTGATGTTGGACTCCAACTCAATCAGGCCCAGTCAATGACAAGTATAACTCCCAGAGAAGATGAGTGATAGATTAGGCAGTGGAATCATACAAATTGAAAGAGATTATTTAGACCAATGAGATCATTTTGTTGCTCAAAGGGCAAAGGAATGGGTTACATGAGCAAAAGTCTGTTTTGAATCAGCTGTTTTGGTATGTCCTGATCTGTTTTGCTACAAAGTTAAAGCAATAGGGAAAAATTTAAAAATATTTTCATAAAAAGCATTTAAACAACCAAGTAAGTAATAATTTATCAATTGGGGAAAAAAACAAAAATAATTAGAGAAGGAAATTTTATTTGCAGACTGGAGGACAACATTGTAAACCATGAGGACCTTCAAAAATTGTATACAGCAATTGCAATTTCACAAGTTTTTCTTATTTTAAAAAGGTGGACAAATAAATATTTACAGAAAAGTATACAGGATATGTTTTGGAAGTCAATTGTATATGAACACAAAAGCAATATGGACACACATTTTTTTCACCTAATGGAATATTTATATAAAATGGCAGCATAATTTTAATTTATGGGTTGTAATTGATGTAATTTTTACACATTTTTTCCTCTCCTAATAATCCTAATAGGAATTTCATTAATTTTAGTGTGCAATATCCTGGGATATTAACTTCTCATATTGGATTCCATGACTAGAATGTATGTAGTGCTTTTTTGGGCTAGATTCTGCATTGCCCTAATATCCAGCATCCCTGAGAGTCAACAGGATATGCAAAATGTATAGCACCATTGCCATGCAACTTTAATTTACTTAACTGTGGATTCACATTCCTGGACTCCTGAAAAAGCCTAAACGAATTATATAGTGATTATGCAGCAGCAAACTAAAGATTGCACCCAGAAATTCAGAGAATAGATACACCCTAAAAGAATATATGACATTATGTGTTTAATTTAATAGTTTAATGGCAGGGGTGTCAAACCTACATCATGTGACATGCCATAACTTTTTTCCCCTTTGGGTCTGGCCAGCACATGATACATCCGGCCCAAGGACTGCGAGTTTGACAGCCCTGGTCTAATGTGAGGAATGAGGGTCTGTTATACCTGAATGTCTGTTATTGGCTAATAGGATTTGACGCATATATAAGAGAGAGTTGTGCATGCATACAGTGATGGTATGGAGGTTTTAGAAATGCATATAATGTTTTTCTAACTGTATTTTATGGCAAACAGATTTTATCCAAGGATTACTGTATTCAACTACATATCAGATTAAACACTTCTATGCACACTTATTAGGGAATAAGTCACACTAAAACTCTGCAGAATCTGCTTCCAAGCAAGCACGCATAAAAATTGCTTTGCACCATACAATTCCAAGGTATTGCTGGTCCACATACACAATGGATTATTTTACATCATCTGGCATAATTAATTTAGAAGAAAACTTTATCCAGATAACTCCTTCCAGGATCATGTATTGCTCCATTATTTACATGCACCTCCAAGCAAAATGATTAGAATAATTCTGTTCTCATGTTGCAGAATTTCTGACATATATCTTATAAGCTACCAATTGTCCATGGATCATATCTTGGTCCTAAAAAAGCCTTTCGTAGAGAACAGCTATGGTCTGTTACTATATCCCATTTTATAATTTGTAGAAAAAGAAAATTAATATTCTAAATATCCCCAAATGTTCTTTCAAATACTTCATATAATACTATTAGAGGTATAGGCTTTTCTCCAAATATACTATTCCAGTAATTAAATATTCAGTTGTTCACGTTTTCTTGATTTATTTCACAAGGAGCTGTTAGCATGAGGTGCTAACACAGAAAACAGCATTTATTTTCCTTAAAAATACCTAGCTTCAGTAGCATTATTGCTAATGTCTACATTTTTGTTATTCTATGGTTTAAACACTTGCCCAGAAGTCAGCATTTGCTTTTCAAAATATTTTATTTAGACTAGGGTTTTTGTCTAATTTAGTATAGCTAAGTAAAAAAAAACATTAGCAAACATTCAAAAAATAATCCAGAATAATTTAAACTTACCACATCCACTTTGAAAAATGAAAACCCCAGCATGGTCTATGAATGGCATATTTAAAGTATAAGAGAGAGCAAAGTTTATCTTTATTTTCATAAGTTTAAAAAATTATTCTGCAAGTAAACAGCCTTTATCTTGCATTAAGCGCTTTGCAAAAGTCCCACCTTCACAAAAAAAAAAGCCTTTAAATGCTGAAGTAAAATCCATTTTAAACAAAAATACTGTGCAATGTCAGCACTACTTTTCTCTCTTAAATATTGAAATAAATAAAATAACTTGTTCTAGTTTGTGTCAAGTTTTTTTTTTCATTAGTCTGTTGTTTTCAGTCATTTCTGCTGTTGAACAGTTCCAGTTTGACCTGGGCTTAGATATACACGCATACACACACACAAACCTGCACAACACTTTAAAGATATTTTTCTTTTTAAAAAAAATGTAAGGATTTTTTTGTATTGCACAAGCTTAGGGAACCCCCAAAACTTCTCTGAGCAAGTGCCAGCAGGCATTCCACAGTCCAAACTCCCGTGTGGGAACAAGACACAGGTGAGACAGGATCGGGCAATGTGAGAAAGATCAGAGCATTTTGAACACTCTTGGTTGGTTGGTTTCTTCCATAGATTCCATGAAGAATTCAGATTCCAAATAAGCACAGGGTATTATCTGCAGAAGAAAAGCAAAGAAAGAAGGAAAAACTCAAAGATATTTCAAACAGCAATCAGATTTTCTTTTTTAAAAAATAGCAATAACTGATTTAACAAGAAATCCCATCTCCAAGCCTGGATGAACCAAAACACACTAAGACTTTCTTTGGAACATGCTTTGTGTCACTGCATCACCTCACAGCTCTGGAGTAATCAAACTAAAATATATTCAGAATATAAGTCTCTCATTACTGAGTAGGGGCTACACTTTACTACAATAAGAACTGACACTGTAAATTCATGATACAGTAGTTTAAAGCTAAGTAGAATTATGTGACAAGTCTAAGAATAGTAGACCATATAAGGGAATGATAGCTGCCTGCTTTTAATGCTGGAACTAAATGAAAAAGTTTCAGTTTATTCTTCACCTAAACTATCTGCGAGGGGATTAAGTTAACGCACCAATCCTTCAGCTTCTTAGTTGCTAAAAATAGCGACAATGATAACTCTTTCAAAAGCGCACCACTATAATCACCAAATTCTTTTGGACTTGATAAATTTTCAGAAGGATTTATTACACAAATGTTCATACTATGCCTGAATCAAATTCAGAAGTGTTACAAATTAACTCACATGTCTCCTAAAAATCAGGCCAAACAACATATACAAAGTTGCTTATTAGGAATGCATTTGATATGTGCATTTTATTACTCGGTTTCTGAATTTAAAAAATTTTCTTTAAAAAAAGATGCAAGGTGATAAGAAATCTATGATTAAGTAACGAATGAGTAGTGCCTATCAATAAAATATAATATATATATATATATATATACATTTGAATCTTTATCTAACCATTCCATTCTTTCTCCACTCTCTGGAAGCCAGCTTTTTATGACATTTAAAGATGTTCAATTCTCAATGGTCAGCTGTGATTCTCTATGGCAGGGGTTGCCAACCTTTCGGACCTCAGGGACCACCAAATTTTAAATCCCAGGGACCACTAACCAGTTCTGTGGGTGTGGCCTAATTTGTGGGTGTGGCTTGGTGGTCATGTGATTGGCTGGGCATGGATTGTATGTAAATATTATATTTATATAAATATTGAATTCTTTTATTAAAAAAGAACAACTTTTACCCAAAATCAGGCAAAGCAGCCAGGCAGATTGAGTTGCTCAAAGAATTACAGATTCATTCAGAGATCTATCTATCTGCCATCAGCTAGCTCAGTCTGTCACATAAAATTTGCTTGCAAGCAAACTCACAAAATTAACTCACAACACACCATGTATGCAAATATTGAATATTTTATTTAAAAAAGAGCAACTTTTACCCAAAATCAGGCAGAAGCAGGCAAGCAGATTGAGTTGCTCACAGAATCATTCAGTGATCTATCTTTCTGCCATTGGCTAGCTCAGTCTGTCACATAAAATTTGCTTGCCGTGAGTCTGCATTGAATAACAGATCCTTCAGTCCTAAGGGAAGTTCAGCTGTGCTTAAAAGCAGAGCTGAAGATCTAAAGACTACCTAGAAAGTAAGAAATCCAACCATTTCCAGCTTCCTAGCTAATCTAAATCTCCCGGCACAGCAGAACAGATAATGGTCGGAAAAAGGAACAATAGTAATTTAGCAGGTAAGTTTGCGGGGTAAGGAGTAAGTGGGCAGGGAGGGTTCCCACAGGCCACGTGGGTGGTGCAGCCTTGTGTTTCTGCACAGCCTGGAATAATTGCTTTGTGGGGTGCTCTGGGGGTAAGTTTTCTCTGCAGCCCACCAAAATTTTCTCGTGGACCACCAGTTGGCTACCGTTGCTCTATTGACTATATATAGACAATGAGACCATTCACTAGTCACTGAGTTATTATATATTCTTATATATAAACACTGTTAATGGTGTATTCTGTCCCTATTCTATGAGATATTGTGTTACTCAGTTTGATCATTTTTCCCCCTTTTTCCTGTTAAGTGCACATTTCCTTTTATTTAAGAGACATCATACTATTACCTTGGGGGAAGATCCTCCAAGTGCTCATATCATCCAGATTCTGATGAAGACAAAATGGTGTTCTGTAATCAGATCACATTGTTCAGATCTGTCAATATGTGGCAGCTTTAAAATATGTGGCCAGCGCTTTGAAGGCCACAGATACTGATTGAAAAGAGGATCCCCTTGCTTAACATATTGAATATACCATAATAATTGAGTGAAGATTAATTTTATTGTTGTAATGTTATATGGGAATGACCTTGGGAGCAGATACCAAGTGCTGGCTGGGGAAGCTGAATAAGGGACAGAGGAAGAGCTAAGAAGGAAGACTCCCTACTTTCTCAGGCTGTATAAAAGATGGCAGGAGATTTGTACTACAATATCAACTTGCAAGATTCTGTTAATGTAGCCCCATGGTAAAATAAAATTAGCTCATCTGATCTGGCCTACTGGGCAGGCTGACAATTGTTTTGTACTTTATGCAGGGGATTACAACTAAACTGAAGGGTTATCTTACAAAAATGCCCTCTTTTTCCCCAGGCTATAATCCATACAGATGAAAGAGAAAGAAAATATCCCAAATTTTGCAGATACTTTTGGAAGAAGTATTGGTGGACTGAAGCAAATAGTGATGAAAACTGGGGAGTAGTTGGTTCAGCATTCATGAAGGACATTAAGATAGTATTTGTTAGCTATAACTTCTGGGAAAGAGCTGCTTATGCTGCTCCCTGAGTGATGTTAGAATGAGATAGAAGTAAAAACCAATCAAAATAGAAATAGTGTTCTGCAAGAGAAAAATCAAAAGCCAGAATTTGATTTGGGGCATATGTGAGATTGCTCATGGCACATTTCAAGAATATATTAAAAGCAGAGGCATCTTTGCTTATGTTCTACCACTTCAATTATAGGCCCTTACGTATTAGCTAGTACTGAATTCATTGGGCATAAGTACACCAAGCTATTTGTTGGATTGTGGCCATAAGGAAGTCTTTTCAAATATATCTGTTCAATCATTAGAATTTGAAAAATGTACTGAACAGCAGCTACATTTTTGGGAAATGTATGTCAATTACAAATTATCATACTGTGCAAAATTCCATGTATGTTTAATTATACAAACTGTTTTAAATTTTAAGCCTAAAATTGAGAGACTATAAATCTAAACAAAGGAAGTAATATTGAAGTTCTAATGTTAAAGAAATCGGATTTTTACTTTCCCTCTATACAATTCACAATGTGCTGTACAGAATTCTGCCTTCCTTCAAGTAAATCTTCATTTTAAAAGAGAGCTTTCATTTTAAACCTGTTTTTGGTATTTTCATGACTGATGACAACATCAGCCACAGGGCAGAATATGGCTTATCATATAGTTAATGTATAATGGAACAGCCAGACTGTGGATGTTGTAGAAACAAACCAAATTATACTTAGGACTAATTCAAATTTTGGACAACAAATTTTGTTTTTGTTTCTGACCACAACAATGATAAAAATAATTTTCCAGATTATAATTTGACAGCAGGCACAGAAGGCATTTTTCACAGATGGTGTCCCTTGCACAGGCTGTGTGTATTAGCTCTCTGATCTGCTTCAGGCATTAGCAGGGATGATTTGCTACATCTTTGAAACTACAGCCAGAAGTTGAAAAAAATGCAAATTTGAACAACCACTAACAATGAACAACACTTATGAGTATTTGCTGAGGGACAGAAGATTAAAGATGAAATAAATCAATATGCCACTATGTGTTTATCCTGCATAGAAGCGAGAGAGCATTATTTTTAGATATTTTGGGATTACAGTAGGTAATTTGAGACACTAGTTTTTATCAAATCTAGTTTGTAAACTTTATTAGGCAACCTGATACTCAAATTAGTCTTCATCTACTATTAGAGTTCATGGTATATTAAAAGGTATTCCTCTTTAAACTCATTGTTTTCAAACAACCACTCATTTCCTTATACTGGCTCTAAGCATAGACAGAGATTATATGGGGAAAGGACAAATTATTATATCACTAATTTTGCTATCCTCCTGGACAACTGTTCTGAAAGTCTGATGGTAGGAGAACAAACATTTTCTTTTACTTAATATCTACTAGGTTGTCTATCATTTCAGAGGCTACTGCAACATTGTATTTTGCTTTCCTTTGTAATTGTGGGGATGTATGACACTAAAACAGAGTATGTCTAATAATGGGTAGTGCCTAGATAGGCCAAGCCCACATTTCTAATACTTAGGACCAAGCTCCTAAATTCCAACTTCTTCACTACCGGTAGCAGTAATTTCAACTGATAGTAAAATCTATCCAAAAGGAGACAAGAGCACCTTGTTTGGCTGTGAAAATGAATGATAATTATACAATTATATACCCCCATTGTTTATTTTAAATAAAATTAGATTACCTACCCATGGAAAGACAGATATGGTTAATTAACAAGGAAATAAGGAATCTAATTTATTACGTAAATTCATTATTGAAGACTATGTGCCCCCCCACCCCAAAAATCTGTTTCCCATTGCTGTTAGCCTTTTCTTTTGGAAGTACTGTTATCTGTAGCCAAGTAACTCTTGAAAATGTTTTGACTGTCTGACTAAAATTCAGAAAACAAGAATGATATATTCTCTTTGGATTAACATATTATTAGTTGCTTTGTTGTTGCATTAAAAGATCTTGTGCATTTAAATCTATGTGGGGAGATCTTTTTTTTTCCAGAAAAAAAAAGAATCTCTTTTATTTCAGGCAGAATGCAATGACTTCAGTCCATCCAAATGAGAAGATCCAGAAAAAGGGAATGAAACACAGACTCGTTCAATTTTAAAAAGGGGGGGGGGAGAGGGAGGAATAAACCATTATTACGAGAGGAGGGCAGAATCTGAAAGTAGGTTTGTTTGCTGGGGGGTGGGGGAAGAGTGTTGCAACGGAAGAGGGGGACTCAAAGCATGGGGGGTAAGGGAGATGTTAGGAAGAGAAAGCTCCAGTTTTGGGGTTTTTTATTTTTTTATTTTTAGGAAAAATAGATTTTTGGCACTGCTGGCTGGGCGCTAGGGGTGATGAGAACATGAACTATGGTTAAAGGGGGCGGGGTTATGAAAATGTCTCACCAGAGGCCAAGTTCTTCTCTTAGTTTAAGGTATGGGGGTTTCCCAATGCAGCCACTTCAAGACTGGGGGGACCTCAACTCCCAGAATTCCCCAGCCAGCATAGGTCTACATAAACTTATTTTCTTCTATTTGCATCCTGAATATGTTTTGTATCAACTAAGAATCTTTATAGAAAAAGCTTTTGATTATAGAATGGTCACTTATTAATCATTAAAAAGAAAAAAAGCACAAAGAAAAACATTGGCTTGCGTATAAATAGATGCAGATTTAGAAGGTTTATTTATATAATATTATTAGTTGTAAATATAAACTATATGAAGATGTAGTTTTGTGGGAAGAGATTACATTGCTAAGATGTTTTTAAGTTAAAAAAGAATAGAAAATGTATTGAGCAAGAAGTTTTTCTCCTAATACCGTGTTTCTCATAAAATAAGGCCCGGGTCTTATGTTTTTTTGAACCCCCCAAAATGGCTAGGACGTCTTTTCAGGGGTAACTTAATTTCTTCCCCCATGCGCACCTCCACCAAGAGCGCCCCATGCACACTCACCTCTCCATGAGGCCACCACTGGAAGCTCCCCAAAGGTGGAGTCACCAGCCACTTCTATCAGCCAGTAGAAGTGGCCTCGGGGCGAGCACCCACGCGCACTCACCTCACCACGAAGCTGTTTCTATCAGCCGATGGAAGCTCCCAAAGGCAGAGTCACCAGCCGCTTTGGGGTGAGGCATGGCTGCCCACAGGGAGCTCCTCCCCACCCGTGCTCTCCTCAAGGCCGTTTCTATCAGCTGATGGAAGCTCCCAAAAGGCAGAATCACCAGCCGCTTCCATCGGCCAATTGAAACGGCTTCATGGTAAGGGGAGTGCACATGGGAGAGCAGCTGCAAACTTTTCTTAGCAGAAGGGAAGCAAGCTGAGTTTTTCTCTCTCTCTCTCTCTCTCTCTCTCACACACACACACACACACACACACACACACACACAAACACCACCCCTGCTAGCCCTCGTCCCTGCACTGGGTCAGCCAAGCTCTTCTGGCAAGGGAAGGTCTCAGCATCTGCGGGGTTCCCACTGCCACCCTCCCCTCTCCAGGCCAGACCTTTTCCAGGCACCCTGCCAAAGTCTCAGGGCAGCCAACCTCTCTTTACCTGCTGCCGCCGCTGGTTTAAGGGAGTGGGGGAGCCTCCAGGGAGGGAAGAGGAGGCAGCAGAGCTCAGCTACCCTTAGAAGGGAGATTGGGCAGGCTCCCGAAAGGAGTCGTGGAAGTGGTCCTCGTGGGAATGCAGTGGGGAAGCAGGGTGAGTGTGAAAGGGTTGCCACCACGGCACAGGAGGGCAGGAGGGAGCTGGAGTGAAGAAGGGCCAGGGAGAAGCTAAACCATCTTTTCTATTGTTCTGGTGCGGGCTGAACATTTGCAGGGGCTGGTTGGAAAGGCCTAATTTTAGTATGAACCTTGAGTCGTGGGGGGAGTTGAACGGTGAAGGCACTTTGCACATGATCCGAGGCAATCCTGCCACATCTCACGGGTGGTGTTGCTAACAGTTGGGGGGAGTCTGAGAACTTCAGCAATGCCTCCTTTTCTCTCTCTCTCTCTCTCTCTCTCTCTCTCTGAGCGCCTGAAAGAGCGCCCATCATTAACCAATTAACCAACGCTAGCCTCGGAATTCCTTATTTCAGCATAATTTGGGATGAGAGAGGACCCGTAAAACCAGGGACTTGGCGACGAGGTGCAGTTTCTTTTTTCTTTTTTGATTGAGTTCAATCATGAGACATTTCTGGATTTCATCGGACGTCCAAGGCGTTCAGAAGAACTTTTGAAAAACTTGCGGGTCTAACTTTGAGAAGCAATGAGTTCGGTCCTCTCAAATGGCGGAGGTTAGGGACAGTCTTTGGAGTCCTCCCCTCTCCTTTAGCTGGGGGAGATCTGGGATTTTAGGCCAAAAGCTGCCCCAGAGAGATTGATCAGAGAATGGGCAGGAAAGCAAAACAGGAACACATTTGGGCTAAGGCCTTTTCTCCCATTCCCTCTGTTGCAATCTCACAATTTTTATCCAGACACAGATACATGAGTGCTTTCTCTCCTGCCCTGCTAGTAGATTCAAAGACAACTAATGTGCGCTCCCCTCACCACGAGGCCATTTCTATCGGCCAATGGAAACTCCCCAAAGGCAGAGCCACCAACCGCTTCTACTGGCTGATAGAAGCAGCTGGTGATTCTGCCTTTGGGCAGCTTCCATCGGCTGATAGAAATGGCCTTGTGGTGAGGGGAGTGCGCACAAGTGCTCGCCCCGAGGCAGCTTCTACCGGCCGATAGAAGCAGCTGGTGACTCTGCCTTTGGGGAGCTTCCATTGGCTGATAGAAATGGCCTTGTGGTGAAGGGAATGTGCATGGGCACTCGCCCCGAGGTCACTTCTACCAGCCAATAGAAGCAACTGGTGACTCTGCTTTCGGGGAGCTTCTATCGGCCGATGTTCTATCAGTAGTAGATCAGGGTATTCTAGCCTAGGCTACCTGCATGGCACTCCTAAAGGCAAGTTTTCTTACCTCCTTCCCTTCCCATTTCTCTTCACCTCGTGTAGTTCTAACGAACGATGTGAGAAATGGTGGGGAAACGCATGGTTTAAATAGGCCTAAATTTGGGGGGGTGGGGCTTAATTTCACCTCATGCCTAGAATTCATGCTGGGCCTTCCTGTTCTTGGAGGCTGTATTGTTGGAGAAACACGGTAATAGAATTTAAAATAAGCCACTGAAACTAAATGTGAGGAAATTCAGGACTGATAAACAGAATTCTGCATCATCAAATAAGTAATCATATCATTTAGATAAGTTTAAAAGGAACTATGTATTCATAAAATTAATAAATATGAATTGCTATTTCTACTGATAGCTCTGTTTCATCAATCAAAAGTACCATATTTAAATACAAGGGGGCTATTATATTAATGTCCTACTTATGACACATATTAAATTAATTAAATTAAATTAATAATTTAAATTAAATAAATAAGGCATAAAAATAAAATAAATGATACAGAATTCTGAATACAATAATGTTCTGATTCCCCAGTTTTTCAAATGTATTTGTTTATGTGATACCAGGTGGCACAATTACTGATATCTCTACTTATACTTGCCTATCAAAACACACAAAGATTTAAATATATATACTTTATATAGACACATAGAAAACAGGACATAATTCAGTTAACTAAATTGCATTTTCATTTTGAATTTGTATATTAACCACAGTTAAGTATGAAATCTTAATTAATGTAAAATATGAATATTCTCAATAAATACTATGAATATGAAATATGAAAAGTACTTTGCCTATCTATTCAGTCCTTCATTAATCTCGTTACAAAGTAGGAAGTATCACATTAACTACTATTCTGTCTGAACCAAGAAACTGATTTTCAATTTTGAAATCCAGGTAATTAAAATTAAATAATATCCTGGATTTTTCTGAAGTTGGTGGCCATCATTTCCCTATTTAAAAACAATAGATATTAATATTAATTAGACACTTCCTGTTTGATTGGTTGTATCACAAAAAGGTATCTCTTATCTCATTCATATCTTGGCTTATTTGTATCTCTACCTTGAGTTTCACTAGCCACAGTGGTTATGTCAAAGCACAAACATTTAATGAAGAACAAAACATGCTTATTTTGCAACTTACCTTTTTAATCCTGCTGTTCAATTTATGTTGCTGGAATAGCAAATCAGTTTCGGTATTCTCTGCTGCCCTTTGAAAATTAGTGAGTATTGCTTTGGTTTATTTCAAGAAAAATATCAAAAATAAGACTAAATGGGTTTTTAATATTATTTTTAAAAAATAAAATAAGGAACATGAGGTATATTTTTTTCTTTTCATTTCTTTCAAGATTCACATTATTTATTTCATCCACAGAAATAACGGATGTATTCCACAGATGTGCTCAGAAAGTTCTTTCTAAAATGGTGAAGGAAAGAACAAACAAAACTGATCCAAAAAGCAGTATCTGGTAAAAAGATGCCAAGCTTGGATAGATGAAGACATAAAAATGTGTCCAAATGAAAATCGCAGGAAATTTGTGTTTGTGATTTTGTCAATCGTCCTTGTGTTTGGCATATTCTTAGAGGTGAACATAGCAGTAGTACAAAAAGGGAATAGGAAAAAAAAATCCAGTGTGCTACAATAAATGCAATATTTTTGCAGTGCAAAATTCACACTTGCAAACATTTGGATTTCCTTTTCATCTTGAACTATTCAAACTATCATTGTTTCTCTTTTTTAATAATTAGATTACCGCATAGATTTCATGCTTTTTTTTGCCTTAATCTCAAAAGTCTTTCTTCTAATAATATATAGAATATAGAAATAAATATTTAAAACACTATTTGAGATAGGTACCTCCTGATGTCCAACCCTTCTGATTTTGTGTTGTTTCTGTGTATAATATCTATATCTATATATATCTTAAAAGCTGAGAAAATTAGCGCTCTTTTATTTAATTGTTTACTTATTACTTTAAAAAAAGGATATCCACATTTCACATTTGCGCTGTTAAGGAAATATTGAAAATAAACTTGTCCAAAAAAAAGAGTTCAGAGGGGTTTTTTTTTTAAAAAAAATTAGTTTGTTGTGCTTTCAGTGTATTCGCCCCAAAGTGAAAACGGGTGGCTCTAAAAAAAACACGCAGTAACAACAGTAAGAGTTAAGAGTAGCAGAAAGGGCAGAAAATGTCATTCATAGAGTTTGTGTGCTTTAGTTATTTTAGCAACTGCCCTTTTTCTTTGCAGAGTGGGAGCTGCTGCTCCAGTTTGAGACAGGCTCTTCTGAATCATCCTCATCAAAACCATGAAAAGTTGAGGTGTCGCTTTCCGAGGTGGAACCGAACAAGTCCTCCGTGGGATATGCTGCAGCCGCTTCGTCCTTCCTGCTTTCTCTTCCCAAATGAGCTGACATGTATGATGAATATATCAGCACATGGGTTAAGTAACAGGCATCACGATTTATTTCATTAACATTACTTTAATCATGATTAGAAATTTCAGATATAAGAGTTGTTTCAGTCATAAATATATATGTATATATGCCTGTGTATACATGCACACATGCACACAAACACATATATTCAGGACAATAATGCAAAGCGATAAAAACAAAACATGAGTAGTAGAGAAATTATAAACAACTGATATATTTTTTAAAAAAAATCATACCACTCCAAATGCCCCATATCTAAGGCAGCAAAAGGGTTAACCCTGTTTTCCTCTCTTTTGAAACACACAGAAAATATTTTTGTAATTATGAGTAATTTTATCTTGAGCCCAGAGTTTATATTGTGTATCCATTAAAGGAGCAGGGTACAATGATTATCTTTCATTTGATATCAACCACTCTATTTTAGCATAATAACCCATTTCATAAGTTCTGCATATATATTTTTTTAAATAACCTCATTGTGTTCTCTTTCTGTACCAGTTCTCCTAAGCGGTGTGACTTCTTTGCAAATTAAAATGGAAAATACTTTTAACAATAAATACATATTGCAATAAAAGTCTTTGTAAAAATATCTTATATAAGAAAAAAAATAAACATTTCAAAGCAGGAGTGAAAGAGAGGAGGAAAAATTCTAATACAGTATATAATTTTTAATATATATCAGAAACATTATGTTACAGAATACATTCCTTAACTCTGTATTAATAGTATAATTATATTATCATTAGAAAGCCATATATAAAATCAGATTGCTATGGCATATTTTGAAGATGGATTACAAACACGAAAACAAGAAGATAAAAAAAACCTTTTTTATATAAAAGTAAGCATGAGAAGTAAAGTATATTGAAAATTCTGCCTCAGGGTGGTGGTTCACAGACAATGAATATGGTCAGTATTAATTTTTCTCAATAAAAAAAATATCCAGAAGGAATTTATGCTTTCCTGGTGTAGCAAATTAAAACATCTTGTGATATTTTAAAGATAAAGTGACCCAAGCTTTCATGAACTTTCCTAAGATGAATGCATGCATCACACAGACATATGGATATAGATATAAAGAAATAGAGGGAAGAGCCCTCTAAATATTGAAGTCAACTGGCCATGGAAAAAAAGGGATATGTTTATGTGACACAGCACAAAACCCCTTTTTTTTTAATTTTCAGGACCAACATGAAACTAAAACCACTCACTTCATTTTTTTACATTATTGCCACTGCTTTTTATGCTGGCAGCAGCAAAGATAGTACTGTATTCCTTTTATTAGCTGCCAGTATATGGTTACTATACTCTCCCTAACACCCACAAAATCCTCAGAATGATGTCATGTGAAGGATGTCCATAGCAAAGGGTCAAAAAAGTCAATATTTCTTTTGTGCACAAATTTCTGCCTTTTTTTACATGCACTGCAATTTTGCCTTTTGTACATATATATACCTTTTTATTCTATTAGATAGCAGATAGTACTGTGGAACAGCCATCTATATCAGTAAATACTACTTATGTTTATATAGTATCACAGTTTCAATGGATACCAAAAATATATCTATATTATATTAGACTGACATTTGAGGGATTTATTACACTAACATCCTAGTTTGGGGCTTTCCATTTGCATCTGTTTGGCTATTACGGTGTGCTAGAATACTAGATTAGATGGATCTTTACTCAGAACCAGAATGTCTCTTTGCCAAGTTTTTATGCAAGCGTAACACATATTGAGGAATTGTAGATCTTACAATACCATTCTGTAAATATATGCATGAATAAAACTGATGGTTGGGTTGACAGAGCCTCAGATTTGCAAGTTTTTTGTCCTTTGGTTTCTATGTCTGATCAGCAGCCTGTTTTTGTATACCAATAGTTCTTTCAGATGAGGGAAAACCCACAATGCTCAAGGACAGGCCTACTGTTCAAGTAAATGTAACATTGTTCAAGTAGGGCTTTACATAATTGATCATGTTTAAATTATGCTAATTGGAACATCTGATGTTTAGGCTTTTTTCCCACTCTAGGATTAATCTGACATTATCTGTCTCCAATATTGTTGTGTTTTGTCTATTTTTCCACCTGAATGGGCTATGTGGCCTGATAGAAATCAGAAAGGATGGCCTGATAGAAATCAGTAATTTGCTGAGAATTTAATTGATTGCAGCAGAGTATAAAGGCTGTTAAATAAGCAGATAAATAATATTGCAACCAAAATCCTGAAATCAGTGTAGCTAGAGAATATGTCATGTGATTTATTCTGGTGGAGAACAAGAAACACGTATATAAGGTCAGGGATAAAAGGTAAAGGTTTCCCCTGCCCAGTCGTGTTAGTGGCCATGTAAAACATAGAAATCCCTTGCTTGCATTTTGTGACTGAAAATGCATTCTGTAGCCATGTTTTTATAATATGTCCATATATGCATGTGTGATCCATACACACAATTTGGTTACCCAGGATAAGTTTATTCAGCTTTAATTTTATTAAATTTATTATGGTCACTCATTCCAAAAGACTGGGTGACTAAGGCTGAACTAATTTTATGAAGCTGATTCTTTAAAGTGCTACACAATTCTTTGTTGTCCCTTTAATAAGTATAAAGCTCCAGAAAAATACAAAACCATTCTGCTGCTGGCAATGTTTATTTAGTGAATCAAGGGAAGTTACTGAAGGATTTCTGATATTTTTTTTAAAAAAAGCTTTGGCATTGTTTTGACAACAGACTCAAGTTAACAATTTTCAGAAGAAACAACAAACTCAATTTTATATTGTGTATATGCAGTGCATACACTTGCATTATTATCCCCATCCATATACATATTTAACACAAAAAAATAGTTCCTGTCATATATAACATCTCTGGAAACTTAAGAAATACAATAAGAAATAAAAACCTTGTCACAGAAGGGCTGCATGTATACTTTTTCAAAAAATGTGTTTTTAATTTAAGCCTTAAAGTGTTTTTTTTTAATGAGTTTTAAAACAATGCTTTTACAAACTTCAGTTTTTTTCTTTGTTAAAATAATATTCAACTTACTCATAAAGTAATAAGTTGGGATAAATTCTAATTCTAATAAATAAATAAAAATATTCAAACACAACCTCTAAAGAATAAAAAGTATTTATGATGGAGCAAGTAATTTATATAAAACACACACTCATAAATACATATACAAACATATATATTAAATGGAGAAATCAAAAACTCCCTAAAAGTTACATTCTAAAAAAAAAAAAAGTTAGACAGTCATCTTCAACCTTACCCCATAATCTGAGGTGTGCTTGTTTGTGTGCAAGTATGAGAAAGGGAAAGACAAAGAGAGACAGAGACAAAAAGAATGATCAATTGCATTGATCATAATCCAGGCTGTAGAAAATTTGAGTGGCACATCACTGAATACCAAATGTAATGTGTGAAGAGAAAAACTCTCCTTTAATCTTGTCTTCATTTAAATGGGAACAAATGTCTTTCTACAAGACTTTCCACTTTTGCAGTTTTCCATTAGTTTTAAAGTATGCATTAAATCATATATTGTAAAATATAATCCACTCAAAAATCCCTTAATCTTATCTGTATAAACATAAATATATGAAAAGAGTGTTGTTGTTGCTTAATGCTCACAGATAGCTGCAATAACATATCACCTACCAGAACGCCCACAGTCCGAACATGAAACAAGCTCCTCTGGTCGTCCACTTTTTTTATTCATATTAGATCCTCCAAGGCAGAAATCACAGTAGTTATTGGAAATGATGGCCCCATCTGGTCCTTTTTGGGCTGTAGGTAGAAGTATGATATTTTAAACTGAGAGAAATTCCATGTGTATTTTTTATTCTTATTAACTTAGTTGTATTTGTACAGTGTATTTATCAATTGAAAATTTAAACTGGCCAAAGCCAAAGGATCAAAGTTGGACTTTAATCCTTTGGCTCTCCAAAAGAAATTAAAGTAGTTGGATCTCAGTTAAGTTTTAAAGTGTAATACAGCTCAAAAGCAGTAATAATTATGACAAAAACTATTATTATACAATAGTGAGCCACAATGTGTTTTATCTTTGGCTTAGTATGATATATGAAGTCATTTACCATGGCTTATGAGCACCATTTCTTTCTTGCGATAGGTTCTAGGCCAGAAAAAATAAATAAATCTCATTGTTTAGCATGAAAGTGTACCACACATGAATCCAAAACCATGTTTTTCCCAAAAGCCTTGGATATAGCATGGCTTCAAAAGATATAATTTTTAATGCAACTGGGGAAGAAAAGTATTAAGTATCTACACAATACATATAAATGGAATACAAAATATCACATTAATGTTATTTAGTAATGTTATTAAATAATTATTTGATTAATAAGTTAAATTACACCAAATATCATCTTCATCCTGAACTAATTCACTTGTTTTTCCTGAATCCATTCCATGGTCCTGAAAAGATCAGCATGGTTCTCAGCCTGCAGGCATGGCAATTCTTACTTTAGTACTACTATATGAGTGAAGGATGACCTAAGTTCAACCAACTTAGTAGGAATACAATTCAATTTTTGTGTGTGTCAGAATTCAAGAATAGTGAACAGCCATTATTCTTTCCTGACCACTATGGCCCTTTATCTTCATGAGAACATCTGGGAGGGAGATGGAAGCCATAGCAGTTCCATCCTCATCCTTGGCCACTATCACAAATTTTCTGACCCTCAGCTGTGTTGGATATAGCTACTATGGGGCCAAAGATTATTGGCTCTGGTAAACAGTATCACATCAGTAATTTCACATATATTTTCAAAGTTAAGGAACAAACTGATCTATATAGCTCCTATGAATTGCTACTCAAAAATCAACTGTGGCAGTTGGTTTTATTCTTTTAATTTAAAAAGAAGCTTTGGATCACCATCCTCACTTTTTAAAATGAGGCCTTCTAGAAATGTTCAGAGAGAAAGGCAAGAGTTTCGTTTCTGGTTTGCCTTCTTCCTTTCCTTTCTATTTCTATCACAATCCCCATCATTGCCATCCATCATCATTTTAGCCATTTTCTGTCTATTGCAAGATGAAAGCCTCTTCTGCATGTTTCAAACCAATACTGTCCTGAACTGTCTTTTGCCAATTGGGCCTATTCCCATGCTGGACAATAAATGCTAAACTATCTCTGGGCTGTGCTAATTCCTGAAGATGTCCTCTACCTTTATCCAGGACTTTAAAGTACATTTCCTTAAGGGTGGGTTTTGAGGTGGAGTAGGGCTATAGAAACACACACACACACATCCTCTAGCACAGAGCATTATAACACTCTTTGAATTTAATACTCTGGGTAGCATTTCACCAGAAAACCAGAAAAACTGCTACCAGTTTTTACCCTCTATAATAGCATCTGCAATGTGAAATTTGTTATCTGCTTCTAGTGCAACTTGTCTACCTGCCAGCAGAGCCTTTTCTGTTGGCACGAAGACCAAACGGCACACGACACAATGGGAAATAGGGTTGGGGTGTTTTCTTTGCAAAAAGAAAAAACAAAAAGCTTTTGTTTGATGGCTAAGGTGTGCAGGAACCCGGTTTTGAACAGTTCCAATCTGTGGGCGGGATTTGGCTTCCCCATTTTCATATCTTTCCAGCCTTCATCCCTTGGAGGGACAGCTGACATACAATCTGAACCTACAGGGTAAATGGCATTGAGTTTCCCCTCGTGTGCTTTTCCCCCCCCCTACTGCTGACAGAGCTCATCTCTCCACAGGCTGACATGTTTCCATGACAACCAAAATTCCAGGCTCTGGCTGCCTCTGATCTTGCCACCTGTTATTACTCCATTTCTCAAGTGTAAAGAACTGATTTGTGACCTTTTCCCCCTCCTCCCCCCTCCCCACTCTCTCTTTTCAAAAGGCATAGATGGGTTTGAGAAATTAAAACTACCACCATCCCCACATCAAATAAACAGGAAGAGGAGAACAACACTGGCAGCTGAAAGTAGGCACGTTCCTGGAAGCGCCATGTGCATAGAGAAGAAGCGATTGAATCCCTGTTGGAGATGAGTCCACTTCCGGCTGGCTTTCTCCCAGCCATTTAATGAGAAATGAAGAAAGTCATTGCGGTAGGATTCAAAGGGAATGGCTCACTGCACAGACTGCACATTGTTTTGCCCAGGACAGAGGTGGGGACGGAAGGAAAATACAGCAGGCAGCATAAATCTCCCAGAGTGCTAAAGGACAAGCCAGATGGAGCTTACGTTTTTTTTTTAAAAAAGTTCAGACATTTCCTCTTTATTCAAAAGGATTTGTGTACTAGCCTCTGCTTTCACTGTTGCATTTCTCTACTCCTCTTCCTTAGCCTTTTTGATAGCCTGACTTTGTGTGTGATAGGAAAATGCTAATATCACTACCATCTCAGCCAAGATGCCTTATCGTTGCTCTTAAAGCCAGGTTTCTGTCACTACAGGGGAAAGCCTTTCTCTGCCCCACTAATGCTATATATATATTCCAGATCAACTCACCATTTTGTTCAAAAGTTATTCCGTGATTTGCATTTGTTTCTGAACAAGAGCTTTAAACCACAGGGCAGTGCAAATGTAGCACCTGTTTGTAACTCTTTGAAGCAGTTGTGTCATCACTACACAACATTGAGAAAAGATGAAGCTGGTTAGACAGGTGTTAATTTTTTTTTACTGGTATTTGTTTAGCTACTCATCTCACTTATATACTACTTAGTTGACTATGGACCTATGACATTTTACAAGAATAATCAACAATGGATAATTTAATTTGCAACCTCTTGAGCATTCCCCCAAGTATCTTTCTGGAATCAGGTCTAAAACTTTATACAGCCCTATGCTGTTCTGTTTGCAGTGAATTTTAGAACATGTTTTATTACTGCTGCCAATAGATCAGCAGGGCTCAACCCTACTAAAAGCATTGGGTATAATTTTCAGAACCTGACCTATAGCCTGTATTTTAAATATGACTGAAGAGAGAATTTACTAAGAATTTGTAAACCATATTTATTTAATTTGTGTTAATATGGATTAAATTTAAATGTAGTTAAATGTAGTTTTTGACCTGGCCCTGCCTTCCTTTGGAATATTATTTAAAGGCAGGGATGCTTGTCAGCTCTGTGCTGGATAATTATTTAAGAATACTAAGTACAATTTATAAAGATAAAATTTTAAAAACTAAAATAATAAATGAGCTCCTGCAATGAAATGCATGTTTTGCCTGCCACCCATCTATATACTGGTAATACCAAAGAAAACAAAGAAGGAAATGGTGCAGGAGGCTGTAAAGTACAATCTCAGTCTTATTAAGCTCTGGCCAGCCCCATGCCACTCAAGTATTGATCTTAGGCCTGTTTGCTACTACCTTGAGCACTTATCATCTTCTAGCTAGTATACTAGCTGTGGATAATTGGAGTAGCAGTTTAACTTGTTTGGACAGTACTAAATTGAGAAAGATTGCCGTTCATCTGATGATACTAGACTAAATTAACATAACAATCTAAATCTCAAAATTGTTCTACAGATTCTATTACAAAATCTGATCCTATTCTGATAGTATCAGGAACATTTGGTAAAAAATATTAAAATGGTATGAGATGATGTTTTCATATGTCATTAAGAGCCAATTTAATCTAGTGGCTAAGATAACAGGCTAGAAATCAGGAGGTTGTGAGTTCTAATGCCATTTTAAAGCATGGAAGCTAGGTGGGTAACGTTGGTCAGTCATTATCTCTCAGCCCATGATGTCAGCTCAAGTGACAAGGCTGGTGGAGGAAGAGGGGGAGGAGGCTAGTTGTTCCCGATAAGAACAGAAAAATTTGTGAGGAAAGAAAGAAAAAGAAGAGAGCCAAACAGTGCAACAAATCAGGAAAAGAGAAGACTTGAAGTGGGTTCAAAAATAGGGCAGCTCTACAATTCCAGTGGTCTGTAGACAAAATATAAGTATCTGCTCTACCATATCAAAGCTCTGTTATCTCAAGCCTGTGCTTAAAATACATTTTGAATCATTGGCGGGAAAGAGGCAGAAGATATTTGAAAAGAAGATTTCAGAAGAGTGCATTCTTCTACTATGACTCAATAATATGGTAAGGATTATGATAGTCGAAAATGCAAATGACTTGGAAATTCCAATAATGAAAGTCAGGGAGCATAATGAATATTAAGAAGACTAAACTAATGATAATAGATACGGTTGCTAACTTGAAATTATTGAAGTAATGAGTAGCTTCTGCTCTTTAGGATTGACTATAAGCAATAAAGGAATTAACAGTCAAGAAATATGCTATAGACATATTGGCTATATTTGGTAGAATAACCAGTAAGGCCTTTTGTAAAGGCTGTGAAAATAACCTTGGGAGACAAAAGACAATAATCAGACAAAAGATATATTAGCCCATAGAAGGAATGGGAGGTGTGGGGAAGGTTGTCTTAGAAGGGACTTTTCCTAGTTCTCTTAAAGGCAAGGGAGGGCAGAAATCTTTCAGGCTTGCAAGATTGATACCAGTCCTTTGAGATAGACTAGACAAGAAACCAAAACCATGAGTACTAATACTACCTTTATTGTAAGATTACAGTAACAGAATTTGGGGAGGTAGGGTTGCTTATGTTCTCAAGTATCCTTATGAAAGACATTAATGCCAATATGGAAAGTAGCCATGGGATCTGGACTATCTGTGTAATTAAAATATGCATATGGACTGTAATTTTACAACTATCCTGAAAAAAACGGTTTTCATATACAATGTAGACAAAAGGAATCAGTCATTAAAATATCTAATTTCTGATATGGTTGTAAATCAATATTTGTGTTAAACTTTGCACCTTTAGAAGGATGGGTCTTTGCAGATGAAGTATCAGTATTTGTATATGGAAACGGAGATTATGGCAAGGCTTTACTATGCAACTAAGTACATTCATTAAAACTACAAGAGTGCTCTATGCTTATACAATTGTTTGGAATTTGAAAAGGATGTGCACAGGTAATGGTCAGAGTCTATAACATCTCACCTTCTATCTTCTAGAAGGAATTTGGGCAAGAGGATTGCATTACTTCTGTTCACAGACATGTGCCAATAAAGAGACTATTATATTTAATGATAGTTGCCATTATTAGGAAACGCCATGCATCAGAATGTCTAGCAAGTAAGATCAAAAGCCATTCTCTCTCTCTCTCTCTTTCTCTATGTAAGGGCAGGGTCAGATTTGTCAGTTCTTGTGGATTGTATACAGCATAAAATGGAGATGCTGACTATGGGGTTTCCAGGAAGGAATTATGACAGTCTGATGTCTCCAAAGAAACTAAGAGACACAACAACTAAGAATGCCAGCTGGAAGATGGGCGCTCCCTTCATCCAAGGGAGATCATGAGATAACTTTTGTGCACTCTGAAAAGTGGATCCTCCTGGGTAAACTACAGAAATGAAAGTTTTTGCATCAGCTCAGGAATTGAACTGCAGGGAGTCTCAGAATTCCATGCATGCTTACAATTGCAGTGTAGTTTACCCAAACATCAACCCTTGCTAGCCTAATTTCTTAACCACTTTTGGAAATAATAATCTACAAATTTCCTTTGCTGCATAGATTAGATTATTTTATTTTAAACCTTTTTTTTTCAAGATTACAAAATAAAAAGAGATTCTAAGGATTTTAAGACTTAAGAACATTTTGCAAAAAGCTTAACAAAGAGATTTAAGGGAGTTTTAAAATGGATAAAAGGAACAGTTATTTTCCTGTTTGTTATTATTTTTATTTTTGAGGATCGTGCTTTGGCATAAACTTGAATTTAGCTGCTTAAAGAAACCAGATCTTTGTGTGAATGCTTTTTGTTTATCATTAACATATGCATTTAACTGGGGGACTCTATACAAACAAAAGATAAGATACTAAACTAGACAGTGATATTTTGGTGCAATTGTGATGTGGGTTGAAGTTATGAGGAGAGGGAAGCCTTCCTTTTCCTCTTGCTTGTTTGAGATATTTTCAGTTTTGGTTTTAATATACAATGGCAACTACTAGAAAAATTGCAACAGAGGGCAGGAGGAGATTTCTAGAATAGCCTTGAGAGAAAACAGCTACCAGATTTGCTTCAGAAATTATTTGAAGAAAGGGCTCTAAGATAGAAACTTATGAAAAAGAACAACTTGCAAAGATAAAAAGGGACTTGAAAAAAATCATTACAAATTGGATAGTTCTATAAACCAAATATATGGAAAGGTAAAACAAATCAATGATAAAGTGAGAATTTTGGAGAATAAGAGAGAAGTGCTTGATAAAGACCTGGGGGAGGAATTATATAATTTATTGGAAGCTTATGATCAAAATATTAGACAAAAAATATTAAAGTCTTGGCAATTTTTCTCGATTGGAAAGACGAAAATATGATGACAGAAACTGATAAAGTTTTAAAAAACAAATTCTAGATTGATAGAACAAGAAAAAAGCCAAGGAATATTCTGTTGTGTTTTGTTAGGAAGAAAATGACAAGGAATCAAGTTCTGCAATAGCATTTTTATACAAGATTGTAAATTAATAAGATATAATTGTTTTGAAAGAGATTTCTATAGGAGAAATGAATACCCCTTTTAAAACAGTTGAAAATTACATTATGTTCTAATTTTAAAAGGAATTTTTATAAAATGCTGTGTTGTTGATATATGTCACCAGAGATAAAGACTTGTGCTAGATATGTGAATAGTAATAGCACTAACAATAGCACTTAGACTTATATATCACTTTACAGTGCTTCACAGCCCTTTCTAAGCAGTTTACAGAGTCAGCATTTTGCCGCCAACAATATGGGTCCTCATTTTACCAACCTCAGAAGGTTGGGAGGCTGAGTCAACCTTGAGCTGGTGAGATTCAAACTGCCAAATTAATCATCTTTTTCTCCTAGAAGAACAAGTTTTTAAAGCAGGTGGTGATAGAAATTACCTTAATGTGTGGGTCTCAAAGGCTAGTCTTTCCATTGCACATAGTTCTAGCCCATCTGGAACACCAGATTTGGATTATTTTTTTTAAAGTGCAGTAAATGACTACTTATATCACACTCTCTCAGAGAATTTGTACCTTTTGAGAAGGTACAAAACACAGCTGCAGAAATGTTGGTAGGAGTTGTTCTTGGGCAAGAGCTGGTTCTTGGGCACATGTTACTCAGACTTTATACCAATGCCACTAGCAGTCACTCCACTGATGAAACTGAAGATATTTCTAGTTCCTATTACCACAAAAATTATCTGAGACAATTTCCTTAAAAGGACGTTTCCATTAAATCGGCAAGAGATGTTCTACTCTGTCTCCCATCAGTTCACCTTGTATTCATGCTAATGAGAAGATTCTTCAAGTCCAGTCTTTAGTGATTTTCTCTTTAATGATTTATAGTATCTTACAGCATCATCTAGCCATTGTTGGGCAAGATAATAGTAATGAGGACAAATTCTATATTGCCTCAACAGTGGCTGGGTGATACTAGATGATGCTATAAATAAATCACAAGTGAGGAAATGGCCCGTGTAACAATGCAGCTCTGTCAAAACTAAATTCGAGAGCCACCCACCCTAGCAAGACATGAGAAACTGGCACTCTTCCCTTGCTTTATTCTGTGTACAAGGAAATCAGCTAATTATGGAACAGCAATATTAACAATTACATGTACTGCAAGATTACATGTACCACAGCATATTTTACATCTGACCAATGAAATTGAATTGACTGGGTTTGAAACCTACCCCACCCCAAGACATCAATAACAGTCTCAAAACAGATACAGACATCTTTCACATCTATGAGAATGGAGCACTTCTTGTTACAGTACCCAGTACAAGGATTGTTTCTTACATTTAGGCCCTCTTTATTTATCTGTCACCATTGGTTGGAGGCCACAATGTTTTAAGAAGTTTTAGTCTATATTTTGTTAGAAATTTTTGTTTCCTTTGGAAACAAAGGAAAACCATTGTTTATCCTTGAGCATATGTGTTTGTTTCCTTTCTACTCCATTGGGTTAATCATGGAATGCTATACATTTATGTAAACCTCTTTGAGTACTCTGTTCAGAAGAAACTTTAAAACATCTAAAATAAAATGTACAAAATTATGCAGAAACCAGGGGTGGGTTTCTACCAGTTCTGTCCACCTCTGTAGAACCGGTAGCTCTGAAGAGCAGCAGCCATAGAACCAGTTCTATGTCTACTGATGTTTTTGCCCACCCGCCCACCTGGGCTCTTGCCTGATCTTTATTTCCTGATTTTTCAACTTCAGCTGCCGAACGAGGCACAGCTACAGTTTAAAAAGCAGGAAAAGAGGGCTATTTCAAAGGCTGCTTCTCTGCACACAGCATGCTGATGACAATTTACAGGTGTGCGGCTTGCAGAGTGCAGGGAAGCACATCATAAATCACCGAGCCTCGTAAATCCTGAACCAGTAGTTAACCCTGTCATATCCCAGCCCTGGAAACCACTTGAACTTTCTTGTTTAGATACTAAATGCTCTAAGAATCCTTATCATAGAATAACAGGCGATCTCTTCCAATGTTTCTATTTTCACCCTTGTTTTATATGACAGTTTAATAAACTGAGCAGGGAAGGGGCTGTTAGTTTAACCATTCCATTAGCCTGAAAAAATACCTAAAGTTAGAAATGGGGGGCACCAAGCTTATATTTAAATTTTAATTCTAAATAGCTAGTCCCTATGACTGTTTAAAGAACATACAGAGAAACTGTGCCATTTCCAATTTTTTTTGCTGTAATTGTTTCTGTAATAGGCAAATATCTTAATAACCTCAAATCAGGTGTATGATCCAACTTCCATGGAATCACAGACAAGTGGGGGCAGACAACTTCATTTAAGCAAGTTCATTTAAAAAGCAATTTCTGACTCTTAGGATGGCAAATGACCTTCCTGAAAATGTTTGAAGAATAGCCACTGAAATCTCAGAATTCAAAGAGGTAGCTGAATATTATTTCCAGTAGTTAGAATAAAGTTATGATACGTAATATTCCACAAGCCCATGAAGTGTTTGCAATATTCTTCTCTTCCCTTTCAGATTTTAAAAATTATGTGTAGGCTGTTGGTAAATGGATGGAGAGATGAATAGAGAGATAGAAATAAAGTACTGCAGATACATATAGTGAGGGATTTCAAAGTAGACACCTTGGCAGAACCAGGACAGTTTATGGCTAACAAAATACATCTTTTCAAAAAGCTCATTTCCTGATTTGATTTTAAAAAATAGAGAAAAGACAAAATAAAAGAACAACTTCTCAACCTCTTCACAAGTAGAAATAGTTTGATTGCCTCTTCACCTCCTATTTATTAATCTTCTGCTTATTAACAGATATAAAATTATTCACTCCTTATCATCAACTTTTATCTATAGGCAATCCCAATGGGCAATGATTTTTTTCTCTTTGTCCAGGTCTCTGGAGTTGATATTTTTTCTTTCTTTCTTAACTTTAAAACCTCATGTGGTTTTTTATTATTATTATTTTGTATATCCACTAAAATCTAGTTTATGCTGTTGTCTACAATCATCTTTTTCGGAAATAGTTTCTTCCAGAAATGGCTTGTCATAAGAACACATAAGAACACAGTGAACATTGTTGATACAAAGTCTTTGTGCAATTCCTCAAAAGTATCTCTGAATATCACTGTTGAGGTAATTCCCTGTTAGGAGAATAAGCGCATAAAGGGAGACGTAGTGAGAGTAGTGTTTGAATAATATACACACAGCACACAGATACACTGTACAGTAAATGTAGGTTTTTACTTCCACAAATGTTTAAGCAAAGTTCAGACACAGTCCAAAGTCATTCACAGGTAAAATCAGTCAGTTTTCAATCCAGGGATAATCCAATAACAAAGTCCAGTGTCAAAAACAGTTCAGTATAAGACTTACATCAAATCCAGGAATAAGCAGTCAATTAGAAGGAATGGCAATATTCTCCAACAGAAGGAAAAAGAGACTCACTGAGACTTCTTCTGAGACTAAGACTAAGACAACCCAGGTTTTGGCTCTATCTTATGGCCATTTGAGAAACCACACCCAATTACAAATTTTGCTTTTTCTTAAAGAGACAGTATTAAAATGTCTATCCTGGTTTATATATTTCCAACCCAAATAGCTGTTAGGTGACTTACATTCCTAACAATCACTTTAAGTTACCTATCTTATTATGTCTCCAATATCAACAATAATTTTGCTTTCTTGTGAAAAGGCATTTATTCTTTAAAATTAATTTCAAAACTCTTAATAAGCAAAATCAAATATTCTAATGCTTTCTTAATTCATTAAAAACTTTCTATAGGTAAAGGCATGTATTGTTTATTTTAAAGTCGTAAAGCTTATATAGTTTCATTTTGTTATGTGAAGAATTGAAGTGTGAACTCAGTATTTTTCAAAGCTGTTGGAGCAAGAATGGCAAATTGCCTCACCTCCTGGTTCCCCCATTTTCCACAGACTGCTGCCTTGCAGTCTCCTCATGAGGAGTGACCCTATGGAGCACAATATAGACAATCTCTCCTCCTCTCTTTCTTCAGAGAGGGCCAAAGAAGATTGGCTCCTTGACATTAGCCACAGTCATCAGTTCCAATTTTCACTTGAAACAATCTGGAAACCACTGTGGTTGGCACAGAATATTTAATTTGGTCAAAAAGTCAAATAATGTGTTACACGTATGTATGGAGATTCTCAATTATCTAGGTCCTGGTTGTCCCAAAGGTGCTTTTCAAAAGACAAATGACAGAGCTGAAGAAGCTTCTTTGATGAGAAGCAAAACATTTTTGAGGAAAGGGAGGGAAAAACAAGGAAGTCCAGTTGCCTTTTGAAAAGCACCTTTGGGACAATCTGATTACACCTTTCTACAATTCCAAAAGGATAATGTGTGAATCCATTCACATACCGGGAGCATTACTATACAAGGGGCAAGGGATTTAATTACATTACAACAACTGGAACTTTTGACTCACCCTATAAACACCACTGGCTGACAACCAGATAGGGGAACATACAGAATGAAACAGACTTCTGGGAAAAGTCCGAGACCTCTAAACCACCACTCTGCAGACTCAGCCCAGCTCTAACAATTTACCATTAGCCATAAGAATTCTTGCAAAATTGTAACCATTCCGAACAAAAGGATTTCAAGGGCTAGAACTTTTTGACTCACCTGATCTGGGAAGGGACAATAAACTTAGGAGTTAAAAGACATGATGATATAGTAGCAAAATGAATGTTTTTTGGCTACTACATCTGTTTATTTAATTCACTGCATATACTTTTTAAGAGACTTTATCATGTCAGGCAATCCATTTAAATGTATTTTGACTGTTTATCCAATACTGAAAATATTTGATTCCATGCTTTCCAAATTTTTCATCCTCTGCCATAAAACAGCTCTGGATGAAAGGGAGGTCCTATCAGTGTCATCACATTTGCCAGAAACATGAAAGTGGATTTAATATGAAACTTTCTCCATGCTGAGTTATGGTTGGTGAACAACTGAAGATTGAATAATTGACTTAAGATACTTGATGACTTGGGGCTGTTTATTTATTAATGTAATTATTTTATTAGAAATATTTTTATAACAGCCATTTTAATCTGACCCTTGGCAGTAACATATAAAACAATATAAATAAACACAATGAATGTAGATAGCTACCCACTGCTTCTTCTATTTTTTGTTATTGGCAGTCTTGTGGGATGATAGTTCTAAAAACGTATGAAATTATATTGTGGATTTTTTTTTTCAAAACAAGGAAAATTGACAATATATTTTTATGAAATATGTAAAATAATTCATAGAAAATTATTGTTAGCCATTGCATTGGCATTAATAAATTAGCTAATTGATTCACAGAATAATTAGGGATTTTCCTTGCATATATTTTCAATTTTATTTTTTATACTGTATCTATTATATTTTAAAAGAAATATCACATATGCTTCAGATTATCAAAAAAAAATCTTAATTCAATGAGATTTAATATTTTCATAAGTTTACATTTTATCTCGATCACATGGGAGTTGATTTCCAGACAAAGAAAATAGATTTACAATAAAAAGTTGAATAGTTCAGCATTAGAAAGATAAATATAAGCCTCCAACTATTCTGTGGTTTACAGAATTGATTAATATAGAAAACCATAGATGACTATAATGAATCTTGGCTTCAAGTTATTGATATGTATTGTTATACATTATTTTTTTCCAGCTTTCCTCTCTTCTTTTATAGTTTTTATATTTACTTATTAAAAATAAAAAAATAAAAGAAGCACATATTATACCACCAAATATAACAAAATAGCAGTTTATACTAATTTAGAATTATACTTCTAAAAAAAGACTAAAAGCCTGTTTAAAGCTATACTTTCATCTGATAAAAAAAACATTATTATTTAAGCTGCTTTGACAGGTATGCAACTCAACATTTCCCCATTTCTCCTTATCAATAGAGAGTTACATCATACCACCAATTTTATTTTACTTCCAATAACACATTCATATTATAAAATACATTATAGAGAAGCAACGTGTTCCTACAGCCATTTACTCTCTTAGAAAGGTGCAATGTTTTATAAAAATTTATAAAGGGTTCACTTTTCAATCCAACATCCAACCTTCTGTCATAAAAAAATGAGGCAAATAGAACCTCAATGCATTTTTGATAATGTTCAAATGCTTCGGGAGCAAAAAAATATTGTTGGACCTAAAGCCAACAGTAAATCTTTTTCTTTAACCAAGATCTTTGTCTCTTATTTGATCCCTTAATAGGGAACTTTACAAAACTTGGGGAATTTTGTCCAGTGACAAGAAGGAAAAAGAAATGAAAAGGGAACATATATGTTGTTCTCAAAAGGAACCACTACAAAACTGTTTGTCTTGTCTCTTCTCCACATGTTCATCCCAGAGGAACAGTGATGGCAAGCGACCCGCTGCTAAGCTAATGGGAGATCTGAGACAAATTTGGGATTAGCTGAGCTCAGCATCTGGAAAAGCTGCAGCTGATTAGTCCCATTAAAAAGCCTGGTCCTCACAATTCACAGAGGAGCAAAGTAAGCATAGCCATAACTGTAATGCAAAGATGGATGCAGCGGTGGGAGGGTATAATAGGGACTGGAGCTTTACATTCTAAAATATAAGGGGCACATATATCCTACTCACGTTTATGATTTTCATTTCTGTGGACAGGTGGTGAACATGTCTCCTGTTCCTGAGCATCATCCCCTTCCTCGCTAGCAAGATGAGTGTGAGCATAGTGATAGCTCAGTCCTGGTCGATTCTTATAGCGCTTGCCACAGACTGCAAACACAGAAAGTGCAGAGAACAACAAACAGGTTGAGCAAACGTTACATCAGAAATACTGGGCTCCTCTTGCATACTTCTGCACAAGTTGTCTGCCTATGTCAGTCAACAGAAATTCTATTTCTTGACTTAAAGCTTTGCATCCTAAAGAAATGTCATATTCCAAGAAGTTGTGCATGCTTCAAAAATTATGCAGAAGAATTGCTTGGAACCATATACAAGTATGAGTACCGAACATATGTGACATTCGTTAAAGCCACCTGATATTTTTCAGGCTTTTGAACAGCTCTGAAAGAAAAGTACTGCTGCTTTAAGCATTCCATTCATTAAAAGTAACATTGTTAGATGAAGTCCATTGTTACATGAAAGTCCTATTAAATTGATTTATTGCTAAAAATCCTATGCACAGGGATCTTCTCAACTAATGATCAGCACCTGCTTGGAGTTAGATGAGAGTCAACCAAATTTGGGGGGTGTCGACTTAGTCCATCTGTGGCTATGTAGGGATTCTAGGCTGATCCCTTTTTTAACTCTGCCTCTTGCCTCTGCCAGTCCTTCTCCTACAAATATGATTGTTCAAGTACAGCTGTATGACACATGTGTAAAAAAAAAAAGGCAGTGTTTCAATTGTGCATATGAGTCTGGTGGTGCAATGGTTAGAATGCAGTACTGCAGGCTAATGCTGCCTATAGCCAGGAGTTTGATCCTGACTGGCTCAAGGTTGACTCATCCATCCTTCCATGGTTGGTAAAATGTGAACTCAGAGAGTGCTGTAAAGCACTTTGGAGAGGTATATCAGTCTAAATCAGTGGTGAGATTCAATTTTTTTTACTACCGGTTCTTTGGGTGTGGCTTGGTGGCCGTGGCATGGTTTGGTGGGCGTGGCAGCGGAAGGATACTGTAAAATCTCCATTCCCTCCCCACTCCCGGGGGAAGGTTATTGCAAAATCCCCATTCCTTTCCCAACCCACTAACCTGATTTCCAGCACCATTTTCCTGTGCAGGGCAACTAAAGAAGACCCAGCCAATCAGATGGCAGAGAATAAATGGGGGTGGGGCCAGTCAGAGGTGGTATTTCCTGGTTCTCTGAACTACTCAAAATCTCCACTACCAGTTCTCCAGAACTGGTCAGAACCTGCTGAATACCCACCTCTAAATACTATTGCTATAGGTGGTTCCCTGATTCCTACTCCACCCATCTTATCTCTTATCATCTAGAAATGACTAACATTTAGAGAATCAGATCCTGCATCTGAGGCACGTGCTATATATACATGCAACATCTAAATACTATATGTGCTGTCTAATACAAAAAAGTCTATTCCATATCTGAATATAAAACACTAGGTGAGAACTTGCTTTAAATTAGTTGAGTTGAAACTAGCTTCTGAACCCTAGTGATCAAAGCTGAATTCACTGATGTGCTAGTTATCTGCATATCTCATGTTAAGTTAAACAAAAGCTGTCCTCTCATACTGGCTCAATATAGTAGATTGGTTTGAATCTATTTGATCTGTGTTCTATAGTAAGTTAGAATAAAAACAACAGATTCACAGAATAACAGAGTTAGAAGGGGCCTTGGAAGTCTTCTAGTCCAACCCTTTGCTCAAGCAGGAAATCCTATAACATTTCAGACAAATGGTTATCAAACCTCTTCTTAAAAACCTCCTATAACTTCTGGAGATAAGCCACTCCACTGATTAATTGATCTAACTGTCAGGCTATTTCTCTTTAGTTCTCGGTTGGTTCTCTCCTTGACTAATTTCCATCCATTGTTTCTTGTCCTATTTCAAGTGCTTTGGAGAATAGATTGATTCCCCCTTCTTTGTGACAGCCCCTTAGATATTATAACACTGCCATCAATATCACCCCTAGTCCTTCTTTTCATTAAACAGAACATACCCAATTCCAGCAACCATTCTTCAAATGTTTTAGCCTCCAGTCCCCTAATCATCTTCGTTGTTCTTCTCTGCATTATCTGAACGAAAATGCACTTCTCTGCACTTTGGACTCGTCTGCAGTCTGCACTAAAATGCATTATCCAAACGTAGATCATAAAGTGTAATATTTTGTCCCTGATGACAGCATGATTTTCATTTGCATGATACATTTGTGAATTTGTTTATAGTATTTATGTCTTTGTGATCTTTAGTGTGTATTTCTGTACAAGTTTTTCTCAAGACAAACACAGATTATAGATGCCCCCAATTAAACTTAATCTAAGTGAGTGTTAGGTTTCTAGAAGAAAACCAGCCATTTAGCTGCCAAACCTCATGATTTCAGAGAGCTGGAAAATCACAAATGCAATGTTTGGGAATCACAGTTGCAATGTCTGGGATAATAGCAATAGTGCTTAGAGTTATATACCATGGGGTGGGATCCGACCGGTGTAACTACCGGTTCAGTGATTTATGATTTGCACACGCATGTGAATCGTCGTCAGCTTGGTGCCTAGACAGCTGAGCAGCACTGCGCACAGGTGCGCAGTGGTTGAAAAAGCACTTTTTTCTGATTTTTCAACCGCAGCTGTGCCGCACAAAGCAGCTGAGGTTGAAAAACCAGGAAATAAAGGTCAGGTAAGAGCCCAGGCGGGTAGGTGGGCCAAAACAGCAGCAGACACAGAACCAGTTCTATGTCTGCTGCTTTTCAGAGCTACCAGTTCTACAGAGGTGGACCAAACCAGTAGAAATCCTACCCCTGTATATACCGCTTCACAGTGCTTTATGGCCTCTCTAAGCAGTTTACAGAGTCAACATAATACATAAATATTAATTGCTTATCAACACATGAACATAATTATGATATGATATAGCTACATTCTGCACTGACGAGTGTGAAATGAATAACCAATATTTAAAGTGAACATATTTTAGGCATCCCATCTTTGTAAAGACAGAAAGCAAGCTAATGTGTAAACTTCAGAATATTACTTCTGCTGTTTAGGAGTAATAGCTATCACATTCAAATTGAAACGAGTTCATGGAAGAAAAATGCCTAAAAGAAACAGAAGTTAGGTGTACAGGGCAACTGCCTTGAAACACTGGAAGAAAAAACCCACACTAATTTGTATTAGTCATCAGGAACAAAACAACAATGTTTCTTATGCAACACAGGCATTTCAACGCTGTTATTAACAAGAACATTAATTAAAATGCAAAAGGCAAGAATGACACGGTCATTGCTGAGAAGACTTTAAGATTATAGTCAATGCCTTTTCCTCTAAAAATTAGTGAGAAAAAATATAGAATATTTAATAAGAAATTATGCTATCTATTTGCATGAAACACCTCTCACCTTGCACTCTCTATTTACCTTGGCAGAAAAGTGTCCAGCTTGATGGAACAAAATTCTCTAAAGTGAGTTATTAGGGATAAAACACCTAAAACTGAAGGGAATGTTGGAAATTCTATATTGTTTTTGAACTGAATTTTCTATAACAAAAATATTATTTATACATACGATGGAGTCCAAATAAATTCTAGATTAGTATAATAGATACTATTAAATAGTAACACAGCCTAAGGAGTCAGGGTGCTTGTTGATATGTAGATGATGAATGCTTAACGTGCATTTTGTACCCATGGAGAAAAACCCAAAATATAGTGATTGATTCATTCACTTATTGATTATGGGCCATCTAATCAGTGTCAATTTTAGCAACCATGTACTATAGATGGATTTTCTCCAGGACATCAATAGAGTGGAGCAAGAAATAAGCAGAATTTTTCCAAAAAAAGAACATTAATGAAATTCTTATAAAGAGCAATTACATTCTGTAGATACTCTTCCATAAAATGGATCCAAAATGAACAGAAATTATTCAACTGAGTACACAGATATTGCTCAGATGTGTAATTTAAGTGACACTTATATTTAAGGATTTGTGGAATTTTTAGTAATATACAAAAATCACTTGGAACAATGTGCAGACAAGCATAAAATATAGAATAATTTTACATAATGTATGTTAGTAAAATAATAACAATATTAATAAGACTTAGAACCCACAACTGGAACCAAAATTTTCATTACTAAGCAAGGTGGTGATAGAGCTAAGTAACAGGATAATAGATAATCAGAGTTGGAAGGGACCTTGTAGGTCATCTAGTCCAACTCCCTGCCCAAGCAGGAGACCCTACACCATTTCTGACAGATGAGAGTCCAATCTCTTCTTGAAAGTCTCAAGTGATGGCGCTCCCTCAAGTTCCAAGGGCAAGCTGTTCCATTCATTGATTGTTCTCACTGTCAGAAAGTTTCACATAATTTCCAGGTTAAATTTCTCCTTGTTCAGTTTCCATCCATTATTCCTGGTCTGGCCTACAGGCGCTTTAGAAAATAGCTTGACCCCTTCCTCTCCTGGAAGACTGCTATCATGTCTCCCCCAGTCCTTCTTTTCACTAGACTAGCCATGCCCAGTTCCTGTAACCGTTCTTCATATGTGATTGTTAAACAATCGTTAAGTGAATTCTGCTTCCCCCATTGATTTTGCTTGTCAGAATCTGGTTGGGAAAGTTGTAAACAGCAATCAAATGATGCCAGGATGTTGCAACCAATGTAATTACATGTTGGTTGTCAATCTCCTGAATTTTGATCATGTGACCATAGGGATGCTGTGTAAGTGTAAGTGCAAGAACTGATCGTTAAGTCACTTTTTCCGGTGCTGTTATAATTTTGAGCAGTCACTAAATGAATGAGGCCTGTTTAATGCATCATGCAATGAAAGTTATATAAAACCAATAATGATGCTAAAAAGAATGCAGCACATTTTCAAAATGGAGGGAAAACAAAATACAAAAATGCCTTTAACAAAGAAAAGTCCAAGCTATTCATCTTCAATTTTATCTCAAAACTTCTCCAGCAAGAGAACATGGATTCTACTAGGCAGAATGAAGTGGCTGATAAGAACAAGGCCAGGCAACAACTATTCACTTGGTATAAGTTTAATTCCTCGGGGTTAAATTAACTACATCCTCAGGAACAGATGGCCTTGCTGGACCTTTATTCAACTGTTATAAGGTTTAAAAAATCTTGGAGAAAAGAGGAAGTGCCAGATGGCTGGTAGAGGGCAATGACCATATCTTCACAAGGAAAGAAAGGAAGGAAGGAAGGAAGGAAGAAAGAAAGAAAGAAAGAAAGAAAGAAAGAAAGAAAGAAAGAAAGAAAGAAAGAAAGAAAGAAAGAAAGAAAGAAAGAAAAAGTTAGTTTAAGAGAACTACAGTAAATTCTATGTAATACTAAAACCTGGAGAAATTCTAGAATTTGATATGTAAATACCTTGAAAATAATATGGTGATTGGCAAAAAATTAACATGGAATTGTCAAGAACAAATATTGCCGAACTAAATTCGTTTCAAGTTTTTGATGTAGAACTTCCTTAGTAGATTATGAATATGCTGTAAATGTAATGCTGAGATTTCAGCATTTGGCAAAGTATCCCATCATATTCTGTGTAGCAAACTACTATTATGCCAAATGTTATGGCATTGACATTAAATGAATACATAACTGGTTGAAAGATACACTTAAAAAGTGCTCATCAATAGTTTCTTATCAAATAGGAAGGAGGTACTGGGAAATGACAATGTTTTGTCCTGGACTTTGTGTTTTTAAACATTTTTTAAATTAATGACATAGATGAAAAGATGAGGGCATATTAATGAAATCTATAGATTACACAAAATTAGTGTGTTAACTAATACCCTAAAGACAGAAATAAAATTGCAAAGAATTTTGATAAGCTAGATAAATGATTTGAAAATAACAGAATGAATTTTAACACAAAAAAGCAAGTGAATAGCGCTTGAACCCAAATCGAACATGAAGCAAATGCAAATTTCACTTGCATCAACAAGAATATAAATTCTAAATCATAAGATTCTAAATCATAGTAGAAAAATAAGTATACTTCCAAGGAAGAAATGATAGACTGAAGATGGCTCCATGAAAAACAGAGGCAACAATTTTGTCAAAACGAAGAACTAAGGAATAGACCAGCTCTTTAATAATTCCTTTGTGGACAAAGGGAGGACTTGATATCTCTCATAAGGGCTCTAGACAGTTGCTCTTTGCAAGAAGACCACAAGATAATATTCTCCAATGGGTATAGGGCTCTGGGAGACAAACCATGTAGCTCAAACATTGGTTTGTGCCTTTGAAAGGACATTAGATTTACATACTTTGTTTTCTAGTTACTTTCAGCTTGTTTCAGTTAATCAGAATCTTTGGACTGACAAGTTTTAGATGACATTCCTTCAACCCTTAAGAAGTTTTAAAGTTGGGATATAGGAAGAAGAGGAAGCCTGTATATAAAGAGAAGGCAGAAAGTTACTGAATTTACTTCTGTTGGTTGTGATAAAGGTTGGAGGTCACTTCTTTATATATTTATTTTCTTTTTCTTCTTTCTTTTTCTTTTTCTGCACTTTTTATTCTTTTTTCTATTCACTTTTTTTTCTCTTAAGTGTAGTTTGTATTGGTTTTTTACTACTGTAATCAAATTATCGGTAAAAATTACATTTGAAAAAGCTGAGTGAAAGTCTGGAGATTACTTACTGTCGCAAACATAAGGTTTATCATGGTCATCCATAGAAGAAACATCATTCCTTCGCCTACCACCACCAGAGCCTCGGGCCTAGAATGAAACCAAGGTATTAATGCAAAAACTATGCTTTATAGCTATGCCAAAACACTAAAACTCAACATAATTTCACAAATCATACAATGAACTTTCTGCCTTGTCATCATTATTAGTACACATTCATGAGAAAAGCTGCCCTTGAGCAGATTAACGAATTAACACCAGCTTCTAAATTAAGTCACTTCTGATATTGAGTTGAAGAGCTGCTTGTAGATTCTGCAGAAGAAGAAGCATACATCTTTCTAATCATTGACTCTGGTGGGAAAATGTAGCATTTGGGTCCACATAAATTGGTAGAACAATATCCTTGGGTACTGCTAGGCTCCTCAAATAACATTAGCATGTCTATGCTACACTTGTCCCTATCTAAGTTGCAGTTGCTGGAAATTGGGAAGTTCCCATTTCATTGTTCCACATCGCCTTGGACCATGTGGGAATTGCAACATAGCAACAACGTTCACTCTTTCATATCCTATATGAATTCTCAAAAAGACTACAAAGAATTAGTGAAATGAGGCTTATTAAAATTAAATTAAAATATGTGTTGCTAGAATTAAGAGAGGCAAAAATAAAATAAAATACTTAGTCCCATGTATGTACCTTGATTTCTAAATGTCTCCTTTTTTCAAAGTCGTGGTTGATGGGTTATGTACATTATATTACCACTGAGAAATTGTACTATTAGTGTTATGCATATTGTTTTGCATAATAATTTGCAACCGCACCTAATCTTCACTGAAGTGTATAAAATATCAAGTATACAAAATAGGGTATGAATTGAAAACATCCACATTATCTGTATAATCTGTGTTTTAGAGTCTCAGATTTTAGTGTTCCACCACTTTATAAATCCAAGTTCTTAAGTTGCTTTCTGTGAATTCACATGTCTTTGGCCTTCAAATCTCTTTATCAACATTCCGATAATTTTATACCTGGCCTCAGGGGGTTGGCAAAGAGACAACTAGCCTCGAAGCACAAACTGAGAGCTTCATGCGTGTTCTCATTGCTTCGGTCTGGCATTTAGTCATCTACAGCTGCCTTCAGCTTCTGCCATCGTATAGCAAGAATTCATGCATACAGCTGAAAAGCTTCAGCGGCGCAGCCTTGGAGCACTCAAATGCAGCCAAATGGGAATGCTTGCCAGGAGGACAGATGAAGGAATCCAGGATTAAAAATGAAATCATGCTTTACAAAGAAAGGGACCTGCACAAATTTGGAATGTGTGGCATATTCATTTCTCTGTCTTATTTCTGCCTTGGATCCTTTCCAGTGGTGGGCTGCTACTGGTTCAGACCGGTTCTAGTGAACTGGTAGTTCCGGTGAGCAGTTGGCCCCATCCACCCACCCCTGCCCTTTCCTGTCCTATATTTCCCTGTTTTTTAGCTCAGCTGATTTGCGTGGCACAACGGATTGCCACACCTCAACTGTTTTACTCACCAGCGCTGACATAGAAGGTAAGCTTTTAAGCCGAAAATGGGCGGTTCTTGAACCCTGCACGCACGCGTGAACCGAACTGGTTGTTAAACCGGTTGCAGCCCACCATTGATCCTTTCTTATTAATTCTCTGAAACAATTGATTAGGAACCGACCTTCTAAATATAATTTAGAAGATCCAGGTTGCTTCAGAAAATCTATTGCAAATGGCAGCTTAGTGCAGACAAGGAGAAAGTCCCATTTATTTTAGGAACAAAATCCGGTGTACATAAGCCAGTCACATGTACTGGAAGTATGCCAAGAAGAGAGAGTGTTTGAAGCAAATGATAGTACAGCTTGGAAATGGGTGTGAAAGAATTACAATACATTAAAGCAAGGGTGGGCAAGTTAATGCTTTACTTTTTATAAGCTGCAACAGATAAAGGAACAGGTTTTCCTGTCCAGTCATATCCAACTTTAGGTCATGGTGCTCTTCTCTGTTTCATGGTCAAGGGAGCCAGCGTTTTCTGAAGACATTTTCCATGGTCATGTGGCTAGCATGGCTATATGCTAAAGGTGCACAGAATGCTGTTACCTCCCCACCAAAGTAGTACCTATTAATCTATTTGCATTTGCCTGCTTTCATATGCTAGGTGGGCAAGAGGGGGAGTAAGTAATGAGAGCTCACACACTGCATAGGATTCAGGTCTCAAACTGGGCTGTCAGCTTTTCAGCTGACAAGCTCGGTGTCTTTAAACACTGAGTCACTGTGCCCCCTTTTAAAGCTGCAAGGCCCATCAATTAGGACTAGGCGCAAAACAAGAATGCAATGTCCTTTATTCCATAAGCCATATAGGTAGTCCTTGATTTTCATAGTCCCAAAAGCCTCAGAATGAGTGCTATATGGCCAGTAAAACACTTCCAGGCATTGTAAAACATTGTGCTGTCCTGCCCAATTCACATGACTGCATTTCAGGAACTTGGCAGCCTATTTGCATTTACAACATGTTGCAAAATGCCCTGCAATCACGTGGCCATCATTTGCAATCATTACTGCTGGTTACCCCAAAAAGTCAGTGGAGAAGGCGTGTGGAATGGATGTTGCAGTTGAGATCTATTCTTCCTTGAACGGAGGATTTCTCCTCTCTTCCATGCAGGGAGAGGGGATTCTTCTTTGTGCTGGAGGAACATATTTTCTGCCATTGGGATTACGTTAGAAAGCAGAAATCTAGCAGTATGCACTGTTTTAATTGTTATCGTATTAAAACAATTAAGAACTAAATAGCTCCTGGTGAAGAGTTCTCTGCTGGAAAGATACTCCTGGGACTTTTGGAGGGCTGGGCTTCACTCAGTTCTGAGAGTTCAGTTCACCCCAGTGGGCTGAGACAGCCAAGCAGCAGGAAGAGTAGGAGGTGAGGTGAGCTGCCTGCCTACTGCGTGGGCTTCTTGCCAGGGGACCTGATTAGTGAGAGCCTGCAGCTGGCGCATCATGTGGAGAAGACTGATCAATAGCCAGCTTTCTCCCTTCCCTGAAACTGCCAAGGGAAATTCACACACACACACACACACACACACACACACACACTTTCAGTTGATCTACAGAGAGAAAACCAGCAGCAAATAGTACAAGTTATGTGCCATAATATAATATAATATAATATAATATAATATAATATAATATAATATAATATAATATAATATAATATAATATAATATATATGGGTGCTTTCTACATCATTTCACTTTGTGATGGCTTTATATTAAAGATCAAAGAGCGAAAAACAAAAACACCAGTGAGCCACCCATAGAGAATTTGCAGAAGATACTGATCCAGGGAAAAAATGATTCAAATGTTTAGAAATGTGCAGAAATGACTAGATTAACACTGGAAATTAAAGAAAAAAAAGAATCTGAATATTACATGGTATGGGATTTATTTTACCAATGGTTAGAAAATAAAACAAATTAAAATGGATTAAATGTATACTGTACATAAAGCAATAAGAGAAGGTTGTAAAACAGATATATTGGGTATTACTTATACGAAAATGTGATTATTGTTATATTGTTATATTGATAAGAAGAATATTAATTATAAACTGTAAACACATGAAATATATACCTAATCGACACACAGTTGGAATGAATGGAATTGTTGTAGATAATAAATAAATAAATAAAAAAGAATTTACAGGTGTGAATTAGCTACCACGATTACATGATTAAATGATCATCCTACCATTTTAGAACATACCACATACCACTGTGGGCAATATATAAAAATGTGTAAAAATGAGAATTGGGATTACTCTGGCCTCACCCGCCTCCTTCTTCCCTCAAGGCTAAAGCGACTTACCCGTCCTCGGGCTCTGTTTTTTCGTTTTGGAATATCTTCTTCTATCTCTTCCTCTTCGTTCACTTCATCTGCATTCTCATCGTTTTCCAAAACCCGCTGGAGTTGAAATAATAAACAATAATTAAAAACAAATCCCTGTGCAATGGAAGACCTTTTTGTTTTTTTAGCAGAATTGCAAAGAAAATATATCACAGAAAGAGAGAACTGGGAGAAGCCATTTGTCCAAGCTTCTGTTCTACAGGGACCCAAATTAAATCACCCCTAACCTGATGAAGGGGAGCTCACCATTTTTCTAAGAGATTGGTTTGACTCTCAAATTGCTTTTACTGTTCTAGAAACCATTTTGACATTCAGCTGAAATCTGCCTTTCTATACCTTAAATCTATTAAATTTAAGTTAAATCCACCCTTTAAAATGACAGGGAATAGACCTTTATACCTTTCTGGTGCTTCATCCTTTTAAGTTTTGCAGAGTACTATCATACATCCCCTTTGGTCAAGGATGAACATTATCTCTCCCTTCAACCTCTCTAGGTAAGACTTAATTTCTGGTCCCTGATCAATCTTAATTGCTTTTCCAAAACCTGGTTCAGTTTGTCTGACTCCTTCTTAAAATGGAACCCATAAGGTGATACAGTACTTGAGGCAAAGGCTCAAACATTTTATATCTGGCAATTCCAGAGCAATTTAAAGGATTCTTTTGACATGAACTTATCTGAATCAGAGTTTCAAGTAAGATATAGGTAGCCTAGACTTCATTGTCTTGTTGGGTAACTTATAGTAGAAATTGGATATAGGAGGGAAAATGTAGGTTTCTTTCTATAGGAGCATTATAGCTCCATTCATTCCTTTGGACTTTTAGTCAGTTTTTGATAGCATTAACCTACATTACTTTTCTCTCTCAGAATATTATGAGGTAGTTTGTTTCTAACTTTAAAGTAAAAATAAATGCAATATCTCAGTGAGAAGTGAGGACTAGAAGTGAGTTCTAGTCCTGCCTTAGGCACGAAGCCAACTGGGTGATTTTGAGACAATCTCTCTCTCTCTCTCTCTCTCTCTCTCCCTCTCTCTCTCCCTCTCCCTCTCCCTCCCTCCATTCCTCTCCCTTCCTCTCCCCCCCGCCGCGTGTAAATAGTTCCAATCTTTGCTCTCAGGCCACTTCTAGAAGGTAATGTTGGAAAATTATTATTCAAAGCCCAAGCCACTGATTTTTTTCATACCACAGATTCTGTATGTCAACAAGTACATGAAACTCATAGGGATATCAGCCACAGCATTAAAGTAGATACCATCAGTATGGTGAGAACACACATTGATATTATTCCTTATCATCCAATCCTCTAAAATGTTTACTAGCCGGAATGTCTAATTTCAAGAGGATGAGTAAGAGTACAAGGTTAACTTTGGACAAAGATAGAGGTATTGTTGGTTAATTGCCATGGAGATCACAGTTCAGATTGCTTTAGATAAGAATATTAGTCTGTTTAAAAAAAAACAAGTCCACAATTTAGGAATGCTATTTTATCCCTAGATGACACCGGATTCTCAGGAAGTTGAATTACACAACTTTAGTTGGAATGCTAGCAATTAACAATTCTAATGGCTTAGGATCAACTCATCTTGACTATTGCAGTTTACTTAGGGCTTAGAAACTCTTTTAAGGCCTTCATTGTATGCCTTTACAAAATCTGAAAAAAGTATCTTTATCCAATCTTTTAACATGCAATGATATTACTAGGTATTTTCATTTCCTTGTATAAATTGTTTAATTTTGTAAAAAAACTTGTTTGTGTTTTAAATGATAAATGATAAACCACCTTAAATATTCCATTTGACTGAAAAGAAAAATATAAATCAAGTGCATTTAATCAAGTTTTTCCCCAAGAAATACTTATATTATTTTATTGCCAATATGAGTTGATTATATCAGGGATGCACACTTTTTCTCTTTGGCTGGTCATTAAGTGGAATGCAAACATTTGTGCTCTAAAAAGTATTTGGGGAGAAGGATTCACATACATTCGTGTAAAAATAAATTGGTAAATTCTTTGAAGGATAATTACACTCAATTAATATGATTACTCCTCATTTAATCATTTTTCTTTGCTGCATTTTCCATACTAGATAATATAGCAAAATGGATGAATGAATGGTGAATAAAATTTGTTGGCAATTTTTGTAGTGCCACCTGCAGCTGTGTTCAATGCTTCTGAGGACCTCATGCAGTCTTAGGACCTCAAGTTGTGAGCTTTTTCTGTCCCAGATGGAAGAAACATGCTTTAGAAAGGTTAATTTGGAAATAAAAATACATCAGAGCAACAGCTAAATAAGGTGGTAAAGAAGCTGTAAGTTGACAATGGAAGCCTCCCTGTTCTAAAGATATTTCTTCCACCTCCCAGCTAGAAGGGATCTGTTTTACAAGTGCTTATTGCTAACACGAATATCTGTCTCCAAAATGACACTTTCCGTTCCTGTCACTTTTTATGCAATGGTTTTACAAAATTCTGAACTATTTATTTATTCAATCCATCTGGGCTCCAGGCAATCTTCTTACAGGCAACACATTTAATCTGAAAATAAAGATTAATTAGCCTATTTACACATGCACACACTTTCTTACAGTTTATGAACCGAAAATATGAGGAGATTACCTGGATTTCTTGTAGAGTATCCTCCTCTTTAGTATCTATCTTTTTCTCAAGCCCTTCTCCACGCAACAAGGCTTCCAGTGTGGTCCCTTCTGATGTGAAGCCATCCTTCTTCAGAGGCAGATCAACTTCTGAAAAATCAAACAAGAATGGCTACTATTATTTCCTTAGAGTAAGCAACAAGATGATGGATAGAATATCATAGAGTTTTCAGTCTATTCACAAGCAAGAGCAAATGTCTTTAAACATTGAGCGATACAATCATTATTTTGACATGTTAATATATACAAAAGTCAAATTTGAACTCCATGAACTAGCCTTACTCGTAAAATATTGTCATCTCTTACCAATACTGATTTTTTTCCAAGAAACATTAATGTAAATATTTGTTTAGTTGATCATTTGAAAAGTGCTTTTTATGTGGAAACAGCTCTTAGTTGGTGTGACATCAGGTTATCTTGTCTAGTCTACAAATAAAACAGTTTAACCTCGTTAGTAGTTGGAGGTGAAAGCTCCAGAAATACTAAGAAATATACACTGTACTCAATGATTGAAAAAGATTTTGGGAAATGGCCAATGGCAAACTACTTTGGTTATTGCTGACAAGAAAACGGAGTGGTCATGGCCATGAAGTAACAGGAAATTGAGCTCACCACAAAGAGACGTCATTTTTTTATATTATCAAACAATGAAAAATACAGCATCCCTTTTGACATGAAGCCTAGATGATCAGGAGATTCCATCACTTTTCTTTTGCCCAAATAATCTCTTACCCAAATAATACCCAAATGTATCACCTAATCAGCCTTATCCTTTAGACCAGGTATGGGATTCAAATTTTGTAACAACCGATTCTGTGGACATGGCTAGGTGGGTGGCCATGTGACTGGGTGGATGTGGTTTCTTTTGGGGGGTAGCATACACCCATCCCATTTTTAGGGCCTTCTGAGCCTCATGGAAGCCTTCTAGGGGAGCGTTTTTGCTCCCAAAGGCTCCTCTGGGGCTCAGGAAGGAAAAAATGGAGCACGGGGGGGGGGACACAGCACCCCCCTGTGCTCCATTTTGGGGCCTTCCGGGCCTCAGGGGAGCCTCCCAGGGGTGTTTTTGCTCCCAGGAAGCTTCCCTGGAGTCCAGGAAGCCAAAAAACGGAGCCTGGGGAAGGTGCAGCTCCCACTCACACTCTGTTTAGGGACTGCCTAGGCATCCGGGAAGCCTCCTGGGGGTTGTTTTTGTTCCCAGAAGGCTTTCCTGGGGTTCAGGAAGGAAAAAACAGAGCATGGGGGCTCTACACAGCAACCCCATGCACTCCATTTTGGGACCTTCTGGGCCGCAGGGAAGCCTCCCGGGCGAAGCACTAAGTAAGCAAGGGGAATCCCAGCACAGCTGATCATAGAAACAGCTGATAGTTGGGAGGGGGGGAAAAGAAATATCTTAAGAAGTGACTAGGCAGGGAAGTCAGTGATATCGGGCATACACACAATATTGCGCATGTGCGATAAGGACCGACTGGGAGGGGAGGCGCAGGCAGAGAGGGGAGGGGTGAGCCAGGGGCACAATTTGCTGGTTCTCTGAACTGTGCAGAATCATAACAACCAGTTCAATAGAACCAGTCTGAACCGGTAAAATCCCACCCTGTTTCAGACCTTTGGTGCCACACACTAAATAAATGCCACACTGGAAATCAATATTAAACAGTTCCCTGAATTGAATGGCTCTCTCTGACGAAATATTTATGTGCAGCTTCAAAAACTGAATAAGCTCATCTACCGTCTACCCAAACTTTGCAAAAATATATATATACATAGGACAGCAACTGTACCGCACAGAGAAAAATTCCTGCTTCCTGTGACAAATGCCTGCACATACTAGCATAATCCAAGGAAAGTCACCAGCCATGGTGGTAGTAGTGGTGGTACTAATGCATTCTTCTAGTCGGTTTAAAATGCCATAATTGGGATAAAATTCAACAGCCTGCAGCTGGATTCTTATTGTGCAAAGGACTTTTCTCTCCCCATCCCTCTCCTTCAGGCTTCCCAAAACTGCTTTGGAGGGTCACAATGTTTTGCAAGTAGAGTCTGAGGACATTTATGGGCTTTTTTCAGTGGGAAGGAGTTAACTGGATTTTTTTTCCCCCAAAAAAAGCCTCCTTTGAGTCAGGCTTGAATTCTGGTAACTTTACAGACACAAAAATAGTATCTTCTTCCAAGATGTTCCAGTCTTTTTCCTCCTCCAGTCTAGACATCTGGGAATTCCCACAGATGTCCCATCCAATTATTAACTAGCCTCCGGTTTATTAACTAGCCCAGGCACTACTTAGCTACTGAGCACAGACTCAATTGGGTAGATGCCATAACCAGAGTTAAACCAGGTAATAGGATGTCACCTTTTATGGCCAAGCACCAATTTGTATTTGAATGTTGGTAACATATCATTAAATATTATCAATTTTCCACTCAAATATTGGTGTATTAAAACAAACAAATCTGTTTCTATGTATTTTTATAGCTATTAAGCTCATTCCACTCTGCTTTGAGAACTGATACCTGATCACATTCCACCACCACCACCACCCATACACAAATGCTGTTTCACACACATTGTCATTTCAACCCTAGATGCTTCCTGCCGAAATTCACAGCATACCGGTAAATAACTTTTCCTGTTCTCTCCTCCAGGGTCAAGGGTGAAAAGAAACAAAGAATAAATCCTTCCTACAAACAGTATTGTTTTGGAAAAAAGGAGTGTATCATTTCAGCATCGTAAAAACTTCCCCTTATATTGTTCTGTACCAAATATAGAATTAGGGGAGAGAACTTTACATTCTTTCTTATTGTGCAGGAGGGGGTGTTTGTTTGATTCATGTCTTTTTTTTCTCTATGTTTTGCCCATAAAAAGTTTCTTCTCTTTTTGTTTGTTTTTGTTAATACAGTCTAAACTGGCAAAAGGCAAAAGATCAAAAGCCAATCTGTTTCTATATGACTGGTGAGAAATTAAAATGGATGAAGATCAATGCCAAATAGTGTAGATGACAGTGTTTAGGCTTCAGAATGTTAGGACCAGGCCTCAACCTTCTCTAAGTCACCTTCAAAGATGTGTCTCTTACTTGAGGAAGACAAGGACTCCATGGAGGACTGGTAATAGCCAACATCTCTCAAACGAATATGTCATGACAATAGACTAATATCAATCTGAAGCAATTATTTCACCGTTATATTTTTCTATATAATTTTATAATATTTTACTGCATAAGAAAAGAATACACACAATACAGCTCCCTTTCTGTCACTTGTGAGACTGTGAAAAATAAAAAAGCAATTCAACTTCCAAAAGAAATACAGGGGGTATTTTTAGTGGGTAGAGGGGAGGAGGAGTGCCTTCAGGTCAACACTGATTCCTGGTGATTGTCTGGTCCCTACAGTCTTTTTGGCAAAATTTCAAAAGTGGTTTGCCACTGACTGTTTTCCGGGGTTGACAAAGAGTGACTCAGGGTCCCCCAACTGGCTTCATGTCTAAGGCAGAACTAGAATACACAGTCTCCTAATTTCAGGCCTAATGCCTTAAACCACTGCATTCAATTGGTTCCCAAAGAAATGCTTTACACAATGCACATATAAATAGTTTGTCACTTGGATTCCTCGGACCAGTTTATTTTCATAAGCTCTACACTTTAGCTGATTCTGATAGATAACCATTTAACATGGCAGACCTCTTAACAGTTTTTTAAAAATTGAAATGCATGAAATGCTTGGCACATCAGAGATCTACTGCTGGGTGAATGTAACCACACAGCTCATTAACAAAACAAGGCAGAAAGTGCCTTAAAGGGCAACTGAGAGCCTCAATGAGCAATTACATCTCACGTCAGTTCCAAATTAGAATCTATCAACATCACAAGGGTATGAAATACCAGCTTCATTTCTGCTTCCCATTCTTCCCATTTTTATTTTATGGAAAGTATTTATGGCATTTATTCAAAACAACAAGTCGGAAAGACAATCATGAGGTATGCCAGGGGAAGGGGAAAAAACAGATTCAGCTTATTCTGCTGGGAAATACACACACACACACACAGAGAGAGAGAGAGAGAGAGAGAGAGATTGTCTGCTAGCTGTCGAGTTTGCAAAAGATACCATCTTCTGGGATGGTGCTCTCTGCCAGCAGCTGGAAGGCCCCAAGGGAAATGGTGGTAGAGAATCCAGGCAAGCTGCATCCATCCATCATGTTGCTCATTTCCACATCTCCAAGGCATAAATGCAACATTAGAATGCAAAACAAGGGATAAAGTTTTAGAGGTGGGGGAGGAAGAAAGTAGTATAAACATTCTTCCTTGAGTAGTTGATAGTTTAGATAAATGATGATGTCATAGGAATATAATATTGTGGAGTCTTTTTGTTTTAGCACTATACAAACTCCATATAGAGAAGGATTTTTATGGACTTATATTAGCTTCAGAAGCCCCGAAAATCAAACTAACAGTCTCCACATTGTCTTGTAACACTCATTCAATGCATTTGTCTTCCAATGTTAACCAACCTTGACTTTACCCAAACTAGCCACTCTAGATTTCTGCAAATTATTCTTGGGACATACATGTCCCACCAGTCTCCTGCCCACAAACATTAATATTGTCCTCTGCTTATCCTCTGCAAGCAACAATGTTTTTGCTTGCAGGCCTCTTCCCAAAGGTTAGTAAAAAAAAAAAAATGAAGTCTGGAAATTTTATCATATTCTTAAGAAAAAAATGGTAGATCTTTTATAAAATGAATAATGCTCAAGGGTAGTTCAAAGCAAGCTAAATTTTGCCCTCATTGTCCTTATAGATCTTTTTACTATAGAATAATTATTCAAATAAGCAGTTCTTGCAATTTTGGATATTACTGAAATAAGTAAGATTTAGAAATGAGAGATTCTACACAAGGAAGAATTGTTGTCCATCTGAAATTCTACTTACCCATTGCATATTATGGATGAGAGGAAAAAGATATACATGTTTCTGTTTCAGATATAATGATGAGAGATCTCTTTGCGGTTTTGTATTCATTATGAGTTTCATAAATTGTACTTATCCAGAAAAAGACCAAGCAATGTATAAAACTACAAAACCACAAAACACACAAGGGAGAATCATCCAGACAATGTAAATGGCAACCTCTAGGCAATATTAGATTAAAGTAAATTTGGTTTAAGGCCTCAATTTTTAAAAAAAATGTCTTTGAAAAATGACAAACTGGGTATATACAAGGACCTATAGCATTCAAATCTAAGGAAGACCAAATCCCCTTTGGAGGTGTGTCTACTAACAGAAGATTGCCTCAGTATGGCATGTGAAAATGATTTTGTTATACTATTAAAATAAAAATAGTTTATAAAAATAAACTATTTTAGCCATCTAACATTAACTACAGAACGAAGGCATCCATTTTTAAAGAACAATAGCACAGTGTACTAAGCATTTGTACTGAGATATAAATGATAACATATTCATCAGGGATTACATCCAATTAAGTATTTGAATATGTTGCTCTATGTATTGTGATTAACCTACCAAATTTATGGAGCAAACATGGTGCACATAGCCAGACATGGTGTTCTTGCACCATAGCCAACAGAATCCAAATTCTCTCTTCGCTACAAAAGGTACTTGGTGACCTTGGATGAGTCACTAATTCTGAGATAAAAGGAAACATATGACTGATATATACTTCCCTAACCCTGGAGAAAAAATAGGGGAGGACAATGTAATAAATGAACAATAAAGGATAAACAATAAATGATGTTTCTCTAATTATTAAATTTTAGAAGCAGGCAATACCTAATGACTTTTATTTCAATATCCTCCTTATAACCTTCTGAGTGACCAATGCTGGAGTCAGAGGACAGGGATAGGATGGGATTGGTCCGTCTGATTTTGGAATGTAGCCAAATGATTTTTTAGATAGAATCAACCTTGAGTGTAACTGTGCAGATTTGAAAGTCAACACATGGGAATAATCACCCTTCACTATTTATCCAAGTGTTTGCACGAGCATTGGGGAGTAGAACTAAATCCGTACGTTCAATTGATTGTTCTTACTCCACCCACCTTTCCCAACCAAAACTTCTAAAACTTAAGAAAGGAAAAGAAATCTCTCCTTAAGAAAAAGGCAAATTATAATGAAGAAGGTGAAGTGCTGATGACTTTGGATTTCCTTCGTTTGATTAACAATGAGCCAAGAAGCTGTGGCTTTGGATAAAAGATGGCTGGCTGCAGAGAGGTGCTGGATTGCAAAGATGAATGTTCATCTGTCCTTGATGTGTACAATGTCTTTTCTGAACAGCCAGGCCAAATACAGGCATGTCATGTCCCTGTTTCAAAGTCAGATAAACAGAAGGCAGATGGATCTCCTAGGGTGCATAACCCTTTTTGGATTTGTTTAATTCTTTAGCTCAGAAGGCAGGAACACACAGGCAACCTTGGGCTCCCCTTCAAGGTCAGTGTGTCCATTCATTAACATCTGTCCCTGAGGTTTGTTAAACAAGTTTTCTTCCTCTGGACATTCATCAGTCTGTAGAACATAAGCGAGGCTTATGTTACTAGGTAAAGAAAAGACTGCAGAAACGGAAAAGGTAATAAGCCAATCAATCTGTGGACCTGTTTTGATGCTGAACATCCTGCAAGCTGCTTTTAAGAGAGAGAGAATTGGCAGTGATGGTGAAAGATGGAACAGCAGCAATGGCACAGTGAGCTGGAAGACATCTTAACTCCATTAATGTGCTTATCTCATGTATCAAAGCAGTAGGAGACCTATTAAAATTCAGGAATGAAGAGCCAGCCAAAAGAGTTGGAAGGTTTGGCTTCAGCCATCTTAATGATACTTCAGATCCCTTTTCAGGTATCATTTCTAGGGAAAAAAATGGATTGATTTTTGCCTGTTAGGTTACGAAAAGTAGGAATCACCAGAGTATATAATTAGAGGTATATGAGTCTATCCATTCCAAAAGAAATGTCACTTGTTAAAAGTCTTAAATTTCCCCCAAAGGTCCTACAAGATTTACATTTACAAGAATGAAGGAGACTTACAAATTTCCTTACATTAAATCCAATGATGAGTATCTTTAAAATATAATTATAAAATTATAATTATTTACAATTACAAATATAATTTTCATTAGCTCTATGTTCTGTACCTGTAAGAGTACAGGTATTTCACTTAGGCAGCTAACTACAATTTTGATGTAGTTAGTCCTAACAACAACTGAGCCCAACATTTCTATTGTGAAATGAGACATTTGTTAAGTGAGTTTTGCCCCATTTTATGACCTTTCTTGGCACAGTTGTTAAGTGAATCATTGCAACTGATAAGTTTGTAACCTAATTGTTAAATGAATCTGGCTTTCCCATTGACTTTACTTGTGAAAAGTTTGCAAAAGGTGATCACATGACCTTGGGGCACAAAAATGGTCATAAGTTGCCAAGCATCTGAATTTTGATCACATGATCGTGGGGATGCTACAAAGGTTGTAACTCTGAAAAATAGTCATAGGTCACTTTTTCAATGCTGTTGTAATTTTGAATAGTCTCTTAATGAATTGTTGTACGTTGAGGACTACCTATATAGGCTAAACATAAAACATGGATTCATGGATTAATGCTTCATCATATTTTTGATTCCTATTGCTGTAGAATTCTATAGCAACAAGTAGAGATTAATGCAGAGTCATCTGCCTCCTTTGGATTGGTTCCAGCATCAAATACTTAAAAACTAGGTTCAACCCTCCCATGGTAAGCCTAATGGCCGCAGTCAACTCAAGTTTAATTTGCCCTTATAGCGTTCACTTGAACTAACCTCTGAGTGTAAGTCTAATTAATTGCTCTGCTTACACATTGTCAAACAATCACATTTATATTGTGTTTCCTGCTAAAATAGAGTGCTTCCAAAGCCAAGTCTCTTTTGCTATTTTTATTACTTTGAAAGTTTTGCGATGAATTTTCTAAATTATTAAATTCTTAGTTCACTGAATGCATTTTGCAAATTCACACTCTCTAAAAACCTTTGACATGATTTGTTATTTATTTGTATACAAATAAATGCTCTAAAAAATCAGATCAATCGAAAATAGATGGTGAAGAACAGTAAGGCAGATTTAACTATACAAACTAAATATAATAATGAAAAATAACATAATAACAACAGTGACATTTTAGCACTCTTTCAATCTTGCATCCATAGCATCCATCACTGAAAAACCAAGGATTTATATGAATTCAGAAGGGTATGGGAGCAGATATCACCTTTGCCTCAGGGTGGCTTCAGAAGAGGGAAACTTGGAAAATAATATTCATTTTGCTTTATGCTCACTTTATTTCCTTTCTTGGTAGAGGGGGCCCCTCACTGGATGTACTCAAATCACCTGGATTAGAGGGGCAGAATCTATTTCCAAAAATTAACCTTGTAGATAGCTAGACCCCAGAAGAGTCCTTCATAGAGAATCAATGATAATCAGCACCATAAAATGAACTTGGAAACATGCTGGCTGGAGAATTCTGGGAGTTGAAGTCCACACATGTTAACATTGCCAAGGTTGAAAAACATTAATCATTTCTGCAAGCTCCCTTTAATGCGGACACACTCTTTCCCTATCCTTAAGGTCAACTCCAAATTTCTTCACAAGTAAGCACATCAGTTGGCACTGGTTTCCACATGATTTCAAGAATGTCCCCATGTAAAGCAAATTATGGCAATCCAGATGAGAGAAGGTTAGTGGAAGGACAACCAAAGGACAAGTTACCTCCCTCTCTCATATAACTCTTCAAATTGCCTAGGCAAATGTGACCACATTATATTCCTCAGGGCGGAGGAAAGAGACCCTCATTCCATCTCTGAGGGCCTTCACCATCTATTTAGTGTCTGTACTAGGACAGCAATTACCAGGCTAAATGCTTGGGTGATTGGATTTATTCCAGCAATCTCATTTCTCAACTGCACATTCAAAGGGTTATATGGAGATCATTTAGACAAGTAGTTCTTGCCTAAATGGTGGTCTCCATATACCAAAGGCATTGTGGTGTAGTAGCTTACAATTGCAGGCACAGAAGCTCAAGTCATGCCTAGTGCCAGTAATATGATCACTATTTGCTGACATTATTTGTAATCCATAACAGTTATTGGTTCTCTTGCAGCATTTGCACCCTGCAGAATCAAGGGCACTGAGTTACAGTGACAGGTGTACTTGTAGTTGAATACCGCATTACTTTCTATCCACAGTTATGGGGGGCTTCATTTCAGTTTCAGGAATCTTTCACCACTTGGACAGGTTTGGGGGAAAGCATTTAAATTTTGGCTTATGGAACCAAACTTTAAAGACTGAGCTTCTGAAAAAAAAAATGCTTGCTTTTTTTTTGTTTTGTTTTTTAAATAACAGCAGATGTTGGATTGAAATTACCATGCTGTGATGCAACAGGAATTGCACAGGGTATTGTTGAGTTGCTTTTTGGTTTAATGTCAAGGTAGGAGCATTGATCCCAAGTCATACGATCCCGAAAGCACAGGTGCTGAGTTGAAGCCAAAGGTCCACCGTAGGGCAAAGAATATAATGCACAAATGTCAAACTCGCCATGTCACGTTGCCGTCACCTGACGTTTCATGACATTTCCACATTCACGGAGCTGGAGTGGGTATGGCCTGCGTGTGACACATCTGGCCCATGGGCTACCAGTTTGACACCCCTGGTGTAATGGAATGTGTGGATGACCTTGGGGGATGAAGGAGAGAGATGCTGCCCAGGAAAATAACTATCGCATAAGAGAGGGATGATGGATTAATGGTCAGAGCAAGAACCTTAGGAAAGTCTCAGCCTAATAGATCAAGCAGTTTAAAAGTGGGAGTGGGAAGTTTGTGCCTTTAGATCCTCAAGGTTCTGTTATTGTAGGCTTACAATAAAGGACAACAGTGTTTCTCAACCTTGGGAATTCTTGGGAGTTGAAGTCCACACATCTTCAATTTGCCAAAACTGACAAGCACGGACATAGAATTAGTTCATCTAGTTGCATTTCCTATCTGGTTTACCAGGGAGAGCTGAAAGAGGATTATACTTTGGAAGGTACAAAAAGACAAGAGAAATGCTAGATATAATTTAAAGCTAATTTGCATTTTTAAATAATTACTTTGTTAATTATTAATAATTAACACAAGGCTTTTCTTGGAAGCTGTACATCCAGGTGCCTGCAGCTGACAGCCCTTGTGTGCTGATAGGAGCTAAGCAAGGTTGGCCTGTGGCTGGACTATAAATTAGACAGGAAAATCAGAAAACAACCTGGGAGAAGGTCATGGGTGCTACATTGCTGCCAAGAATGGTTAACATGGCTATGAAGTTACCAGAATTCCAATTTAATTTCCAGACCTTTTTTTAAAAAAACTTTTTATGCCTGGTTGTAGCAATGCAGGAGTGGAATTATTGTTTCTACTAGTAGTGGGCCTATATGTAAGACCTCACCTTTTTTCCACAGGAGGAGATAAATCTAACTGAAGACTGCTACATGTGAGCTAGATAGAAACAGACACAAAAATATCTACACGTTGGCTGTCACATAATTGTCTGGATGTTTGCGTGCAGTCTCCTAAACTGTCTTGCTCTCATCCATTTGGAGCGCAGTTTAATAAAGAACTATTTTCTGATATTTCTGATATTAACATGTCATGTTATATAAAAGACAGGATGTCTGTTCTAACAAATCATACTATGTAGCTGTATCCTGCTTTAATGAATATTACATCACCTGTCCTCCTTTATCTTATCCTATAACGTTGGCACAAACACATATCTAATAATTGAATTCATCAAATACAGCATTTGGCAGGCCTATTATTTTAGCATGAAATGTTTACATTTCATTAGCATATCAAGTGCAAATTGCAAGGAGATATTAAAGTGAATTAGAAACCAGTAGAAAATTATTTACTATCCTTCAAAAGTAAAATAATTATTACACTATAAAAAGTTACCCAGGAGTAGAATAAAGGCAAGAGATTGAAAATACCCACTACAACAAATGAGGACAATGGAAAATCTACAGCCTGTACCATAAAAACTGGCTTAGAACATTTCAAACAAGAGTTTAATATCATTTATTACTTATTCCTTCATGCTGTGCACTGGAGAAATGGGGGAAGGGGAGATTATTTAAATATTAGGTTACTTCAACACCCTGAACAGTTTTATCTACAAGCCTACAGTGTAATTGAATAGAAAGAATATGACACTTTAATGAAGTATTATTCCAGGTTTCTGTAATATATAAAGTATATGAAACTTTATTCCACTTTCTATCACACCAACCACTATTTCAGATTTAGTCCTTAAACCAGTGGTTTGGGTGCCAGGGACTGTTTCTGTGGAGAGGCCGGAAGAGGCTTGGTTTCATGCCCGCTTGCATTCCACACATGCGCAGAAACACACATGTTTCTGCAGCCAGGTTTCTGGCGTGCCGCAGACCACTTCCAGACTGTGACCCAAGGTTGGGAACCCCTGCTTTAAATGGATATTAAATGGAACATATGAGATACATATAGAAAAAAAGCTGCTAGTTAAAGGTTGGGATGATTTTGCCATTCTTCTAAAGAATGATCATGATTCTTGTCATTGTCATCTGTAACTATGTGATCCAATTTCATGACATACTCTAGCCTAATCATTTAAGGTATTCCAAGCCCAAACATTTTCACCATAAAATACTTCCTTCAATTCAATTCTAGGGGGAAAAACAGTTGGGTTTTCCTGGGCAATGATCAGAAATGTAGAACTTGTGAAGAGGGAAGAGAACTGAATAAAGGACATAAGCTATATAAACATGCAATCTTGCATTTGATTATATTATATTATAATATATATATATATATATATATATATATATATATATATATATATATATATATATATATAAGTTTTCGCAGGTACTTACATGTATGGCATTCGGCTTTGCTCGGGTATTTTCCACGTCATAGTAGTTGTGCTTTTAAAGTTGTAGCGACGTTTCAGCAGAAGCCTGATGATGGCAGATGAGACTCTGCTGAAACGTCGCTACAACTTTAAAAGCACAACTACTATGACATGGGAAAATACCCGAGCAAAGCCGAATGCCATACATGTAAGTACCCGCGAAAACTTAAGAAAACATATATATATATAATGGATCTTTGGTTATTCGGGTTTTCTCCCGCGTAAGATTGGAAGTATCTAGGCAACATTTCAATGAAGTCTCATTCATCATCTTCAGGCTTGTGTCTTCGGCTCTGTACTTCTCATTACTCTGAAACATTACTTCATCGAAACATTGCCTAGATACTTCCAATCTTACGTGGGAGAAAACCCGAATAACCAAAGATCCACATACAAATACCCGCGAGAACCTCAGAAAACAAATATTATATTATATTATATTATATTATATTATATTATATTATATTATATTATTATATTATATTATATTATATTATATTATATTATATTATATTATATTATATTATATTATATTATATTATATTATATTATATATAAAATATGCTCCCTTTTAAGACAATAGAGGCAAATCTCTAGGTAGAAAAAAGTTGATTTGACAGAAAAGAAAGGATGGGAAAAGACAATAACCATTCAAATGAAATTCCAAATAAAATAATAAAGCCAATGTAATTATTCTAGCAGCAATTTTTATCTGTATTACTAATTTCGTTTGTGATGCATTTATAACTAACTTCAATTCCAGCATAGAAAAAAAATGATACAGTCATAACATCATAAAATAAGATGTTTCTAAACTAAAAGTTCCATGACATGTAATATTTTTGACCTCTGAACATTTCAAAGTGACAGGTGTTTATTTATGTATTGATTTTAAAGCAACTTCACAGAGGCCAGTGAAAAAGAAATGTGCTTTTTCAAACTTTAAGCAATTTGATTCCAAGTGTAATCCTGGTGGAAGTCTAATTCCTGGTGAAGAAACTGGAGCCTGGTGAGAACAGGCTCATAGCTATGATGTGACTCTTCTAGTGCACAGGGGAACTAAATCTCCTTGGGTAATAATTAGGTCAGCCATACAGGTCATGAGCATCAGCAGTTCCTTCCAATAACTGGGTGTTCATATGCAAGTCTTGATATGTCAATACTCTCAAATTTTACTGGTATGTGTCATGCCCCTGTTGGAATCTGATTCCGAGGGGGAGGCCGATCCGCTGACAGGGAGTGGGGGTGTGGCTCTGTTGGCTGTGGAAGAAAGTGAGGAAGGGCAAAGTGTGGCTGGGCAGAGCAGTGGAGAGGTAGAGCAAGGCAGAGGGAATTCAGAGGAAGATCCAGGCCTACTCCCTCTTTATCCTAGGGCATGCAGGGAGGAACAGAGAAGGGAGCAATGTGAATTGCGTGGCTTACGGGGGACGAAAGGGCCCTGATCGTCTTCGTTAGATACAGCTGGGAACGCAGTATTTAAAAAGGGAGGTCGTGCACAGCAACTTGTGGGAAGCAAATCGTGAGTTATCTTTTATGGTCGAGGCTTATCTGGGTTCCTCGTGTCTTCTCAACTGCGTGTGTTTTGTTGGCCTTTGAAGTCTGCAATTCCTTATCCTGCCCTGTCCAATTAATTGCTGTAGTGTGGTTTGTGTGGATTTTTATTTACAGTTTATATGTACATTGTTTTTGGATTGAATTTCCTTCATTTAAAGACTATTCTTGGGATAATTTTTTCTCCAGGCAAAAGTAATTGGACACTGGGGGCAAAGTTGGAGGTATTAAAGGGACTTTTCTTACTTATGTGATTATGTTGCCTTTGTGCCACGCCCCGGGTCATGATAGATAGATAGATAGATAGATAGATAGATAGACAGACAGACAGACAGACAGAGAACAGTATGCCTTTTATTATTCCCAACCAATGTAATAACTGAGTAAGATCAAAAGATAGCAGCAAAAGAAGGAATAGTATTGTCATGCCTCTAGTGGAGACTGACTCTGAGGGAGAGGAGGAACAGCCGACAGGGAATGGAAGTGTGGCTCCAGAGGTTGTGGAGGAGGCTGGGGAAGGGCAGAGGCCAGCTGAGCAGTCAGAGGAGGACCCAGGCCCATCCCCTATCCATCCTAGGGCACACAGAGAGGAGAGGATAAGGGAGAGATGTGGTCTACTTGGGAGGAGAGAGCCTTGATACTCTTCATGGGCTGCAGCTGTGACAACTGAATAAGAGTACGGACCTGCATATTGGCGAACGCTGGAAACAAAGCGTGTAAATATCTCTAGTTTATAGTTCCTCTTTGAGTTTGGCATCCTTCCCAGTGTATGTTATCTGTGAACACACTCCAGCCCTTATCTTGCCTGGTTTGTGTTGCTTTTTTCCTTCTTTATGTAACTGTGTGGGAGTTTTTTTGTCTTCCGTCAAAGAAATTTGGAGCTTGGAAGCAAAGTGAAGGAATAAAAGGAACTTCACCTGTTTTCTGTGACTGTGTTTGTTTTGTATCCCACCCTGAGTCATCACAAGTATTCTAGACATCAGTCAAAGGGTGGAGCAAGTTCTCAGGTAACTCAGACATAAGGCTGGTCTAATAATCCAAGTATGATACAACTAGGGCATGAACAAAAAGCTTGGCCATCTCAGTGGTGAGCAACTAATACCTTCTTTCAACATTTATCATTAAATGGAAATAATATATTTTAGTATTTTTTCAGTGAAAGAATTTGGATTCCTAAGGTTCACACAACTGGGGAACACCACATAGTAAAACTTCGTACTGGAAAGAATGGGTACAAAAATGTTAAAACTGGAGGCATTCATAAGGAGTTGACAGAGTTGGATTAAATATTAACAGGAATGGAAGATAAGCTAATTAAAAATTGTATTGTTATTTACTAGGTGTTAAATTAGAAGAAGAGCAAGTAAAGGAAACGATGATAGCATGGGTGAAAAATGTTGGGTATATCATAGAATTAGATAAAAGGCAGGAGCTATGGGAAAGAAATTATACATTAAAAATATTGACAGTCTTCCGGTTTGAGCTTCTTCAGCGACGGACCAAAATCACGATCATCTGCAGTTTTGATCTGTGTTTGCTGCTGGAGCACCCCGAGCCACCTGGATTCGGGGCTGGAGCCACCCTGTAGAGGTGGTGAAGAAGGGGGAACCATCAGCGGGGTTGAGGAGAGCCGCATCTCTCCTCCTTGGCTGGCCATTATTCCCTTTTCCAAAGGCGGTTGCAGCGGTGGTCAGAAATGGCCACCTCAAAGAAGAACCCGACCAGACAAGATTGTGCAGGAGGAAGTTTAAAGGAGAAAGTTTAAAGGAGAAAGTTTGACTGACCGGGTTGAATGGAGAACATCTATTTAAGGTACCTGGAACCTGAATTTTAAAGACTAATACTATTCCTAAAAAAGATTTTAAGCTGCGAAAGAGAAAGGGAAAGGAAACGGAATTGGCTTTTTTTCCTCTAACATCGACAGTTTTAAATGACTTGGAACATTGAGAAGAAGAGATTCGAATAAGAAATTGATACTAATCCACTTTGACATTAATAGGCTATTTCTAGCTAAAAATAAAGTGTCAAGGGGATAAAGATTCCTGGATAATTTAAAAACTTTCTTTAAAAAAAAGAAAGAAAGCAGTGGAGGGAAAAAGGAAAAAAGAGGGTGGAATCTGGAAAATGGAGGAGACCACCTTTAAAAAAAATTGATAGTAGAATTTTAACAAGGCTTGCAAAAGATACATTGTAGCTGAAACTTTGTTACTAGAGAACAAAGACCCTGGAAAGAGAAAGTGAGAAAAGAAGCAATAATCAGTTTTGGATTATTGGATGATTCCTGGAACTTTGGATGGAGGATCCTAATGAAATAAAATAAAATCAATTGGGGGTTGTTTAATTTTTTAAAAATTTTTAAAATTCTTCACTCCTGGAAAAGTTAAAAATGAGACTTAAAGAACAAAAAGAAGAAGCACAAGATGGAAGAGGATCTTTTGGCTTCGTATTTCAATTTTTAGAAATGGAGATCTTGAACTATGAGAAACAACAAGAAACGCTGGCAGAAGAAGAAGGGCTTGACAATGAAGAAGCCATCTTTAATGACCAAGCAATTTTAAGCGGGGTAAAAAAGGGAAAGGGGGGAAAGGGAATTAAAAACTTAAGCACTGAAGCAACAACCAAAAAAAAGATTAATTTGAAAAGTAATCATAATATCAGGAAGAAGCCGAAGGGAGGATCACAGAAGGGAGAATCAGATAGAAAAGAAAAAGGAATAAAAAGGGGAGGGAGAAGAAGAGAGGGAAGAGGGAAAGGAAAAGAAGCTACAAAAGACAGAAACAAGATATAGAGGTACAGGAAAAACATACAAGAATTAAAGGTATAAACCTATTTAAAAGACACAGAGACAATGGTTAAAATTTAACTTAAGAAGAGGATTCTGCAAGGGTGCATGGGATAGCATTGTTATATTAGAAATAGAAAAGGGTTAAAAAATATGTTAGATGATTAAAGTGATAGAAAAAATTTCTATTGATGTGTAGTGGAATATTTCTTAGTAAAGAGAATAAGGCTCTCAATGATTTAAAAAGAACATTTAAAAAAACTGAAAAGAAACATGGAAAATTTTTATCAGTTGATAAGATGAACTTGAATAAGAATAATAACTTTATTGACTACTGTTAATAACTATTGTTTGGCTTTTTATTTAAAAACAATAATAAGTAAAATATGAAATATAGATGATTAAAGTGAAAGACAACTGATATTACTATGTAATGTTTGTTAAAAGAAATAGAAATGTAAAAGATTGTTATTAGTATTAATGGCAGAGCTGTACTTGAATAGAATAATTATTCCATTCACTATTGTTATACATATATGCACAGATATATATAGATATATACTTTTTTTCTTTTAAGAATTTAGTGTGTATTTTAAGGGAATGTACCAAGCAGAATTCGGTTGAAAATAGGTATGTGTTATAAAATAGAGGTTAGAAAAGGAATGTTATAACTGTAAAGATGTACCTTAAATTTTTAAATAAGATTTGAAAAAACATACAAAGGTGTTACACTCCAGTCTAGTAATTACAGGGGAAAATTTGTTTTATGAGAAAAGATAATATGAAATTGTAAACAGGACAGACGAAAGTATAAAAACATTGATTAGAAAGATTTTAAAAATTAAAATAGATATGTAATTGAATTAAGAAAGGAATGAGATAATTTAAAATAAGGCTATAGGAAGTAAAGAAAGGGAAAAGCCATTGAAAAAATTATGAAAATAGTTATAAAATATGGATTAGAATGTATAAGATAAATATGTATTGAGTGTATGTCTGTATGGAGAAGTGATAACCCGGGTCACGCTGTTCTCAAAAAAAGATATTTTATTTGCATTTATATGTTTTGTGAAAACTTAAATAAAACTTTTATTAAAAAAAATATTGACAGCATATAAAGAAAATCTGTATAAGATGTTTTATAGATGGCACTTTGCACCAGCAAAACTGGCAAAGATGTTTAAAGATAAATTAGCAAAATGCTGGAAGTGGCACCAGACACCCGGATCATATTACCATATGTGGTGGATATGTGCAGAAGCTAAAAGATATTTGACAAAAATACACATGTGGTTGGAAAAAAAATTATAAAGCAACACATAGATTTGAAACCTGAAATATTTTTATTAGGGATGGTACCTGGCTGTTACAGCAAAGAAAAAACATATTTGATTATCCATGTATTAACAGCAGCTAGGATTGTATTTGCTCAAAACTGGAAAAGCGATAAAATTCCGGCAGAGGGAAAAGTGATTGAGAAAATATTTGAATGTGCAGAGATGAATAAATTAACATTGGTAATTAAAGAAAAAGAAGAAACTGAATACTATAAGATATGGGATACACCAATGATTGGAAAATAAAACAAATTAAAACTGAGCAGATGAATATATAGAGAAATAAGTGAATATTAATATAGAGGTGATAAATGTAAACATAACTATTTATAAAGGAAATGTGAGTATTGTTACATTGCTAAGAAAAATACTAAACTACAATTGTTAAGATATATGTCCCCAGTCGACACACTTGTTTAAAGAAAGATGGATTCATTGTAAATATAAAATAATAAAAAAACCTTTGGAAAAAAAAAGAAAAATGAAAAAGAGATTTAAAAAGGCTGAAAAAAACAAAAAACAAAAATGTATCATTACATTAGATCAATATTGTTCAACTATGACTTAAATCTTTTCAGCAGCAATTAAAAATAGAATTTTCTTTACCATCAATTCAACAATGGAGATATATCCAGACAAAACATTTTAATAGTTCAATATGGCCCTAATGCTTTAGCACCGTGATGGTGAACCTATGGCATGCGTGCCACAGGTGGCATGCAAAGCCATTTGTGCCAGCACATGAGCCGCAGGCAAACTTACCTCACTGTGCATGCACGTGCCTCCTATAATACCAGAAGTGATGGAACAGACCTATTTTTCGGCCTGCAAAGGCTGCAGAAGCCATCCTCAAGCCTCTGGGAGGCCAAAAAAGGCCTCAAACAGGCCGAAAATCAGCTGCGAGGAGCAGTGCAGGTAAGGGGACAGTGGGGGGGGGATTATGCACGCATGCGCAGGAGGCATGGGGGTGTGTGCTCATTGCCTTCTGGGTGCTGGCATGTGAGCATAAGCACACACAGGCACAAGCACGCACACAATTTTTGGCACAGGAACCCAAAAAGGTTAGCCACCACCGCTTTAGCATCTTCTAAAATCCTCTAAAATGGAGAGGCAATTTCTGTAAGCAACACCAGAATGTTTCCTTCCTGCCTTCCTTACAGGATTAGGCCGGTAATTTCTTCTAACAACCAGTTCTCTGAACTGCTTAGAATGTTAACAACCGGTTCTAGCGAATCGGTGAGAACTGGTAGAATCCCACCCCTGCATGTACCACCTTAGGGAATGCAGTGGCTCAGTGGCTAAAACGCTGAGCTTGTCGATCAGAAAGGTCAGCAGTTCGGCAGTTTGAATCCCTAGCACCGCATAATGGAGTGAGCTCCTGTTACTTATCCCAGCTTCTGCCAACCTAGTAGTTCAAAAGCATGTAAAATGCAAGGAGAAAAATAGGGACCCCTTTGGTGGAAAGGTAACAGTATTCCGTGCGCCTTTGGCATTTAGTCATGCTGGCCACATGACCACGGAGACGTCTTTGGACAGCGCTGGCTCTTTGGCTTTGTAACCACTCCCTAGAGCCGGAAATGACTAGCACGTTTGTGCAAGGGAACCTTTACTTTATGCACCACCTTTCTGATATAAAAAGCTGCACTGCCATACAATTTTAATACAAACGTATTAAAGGGGAAAGATTTCCCTGTCCAGATGTGGGCACGGCATTCATCTCTGTTTCAAGGCCACAAGAGCCAACGTTGCCAAAGACATTCTCTGTGATCATGTGGCCAGCATGGCTATACGCCACACTAGTAGATGAAAATTCAGAAGTTGCAAGTACTTAACAGCTCCTAATGAGGGAGCAGAAAAGGCAAATTCATTCTTCCATGTTTATTCAGCTGGTAGTCAGACCCTAATCAAAACTTTCAAAATCAGAACTGCAGTTTTTCCCTCCAGTGAGTAAAAAGTTAAGTTTACAATATTATATTTATTCCATGAATCATTTGATTTAAATATGTAGCATTTGAAATGGAAGCAGGATCAAAACCCTTATATAAGTAGTTCTGTAATATTACTCCCTCTGCTGGCCCTAAAATAGTAGTTTTTCTGTATCGATTCAAAGAAATAAAGCTTTTACGAATTAAGTATTGACAAGAGAGAGAGATATATATTTTGTGTTGCCATTTGTTACCAGAAAACTCTAAAATAAACCTCTGAACTCTGTAAAGCATGAGTTTTTTTAAATAGACATTTCAAAGAATGGAAATTGAAAAAGTCAATATCAGACAGTTATGAGGCTTTTTAACTTGTCGATTGACATTAGTTTTGTTTTCATACCCCACTGAGTTCAGAGCAAAATGTCTAGGTGGAAAAAACAAGTCATGAGAAACTGCTTCATTTTTTTTAATATGAGCAAATCTGCAAACAAGTTTAAATTAAAATTAAAAAATTCACAAAAGTTAAATTTGGTAGCTTTACCTGAAAAGCTGGAAGGCACTGAGGCCTCAGATAATGAGGTCCCAACTTCAGATGTTATACATTAGTAACAAAGTATTTTTTTTTTCCTTCCCAGAGTTCATTTCATTCAAAAGAAAAGAGAGTTTTGGTGAAATTCTCTTTGGTGTTTTAACATCTGGTTATGAAGTTTTGATTGAGATACTTCCTCTTTTCAACAGACAGTACTGCAGCTTCCCTGAGTTTTCATCTTTCAGTTTAGTCACATGGAAGGAGACCGTGAGCAGCCCTTTTCTATGAGGATTTTTCAAAAGTAGCCATCACCCTTAAAAAAAATTCTGGAAAATTAATTTCACCTTCCTCTGGGGGAAAAAATGGGGAAATCATCCATCAAACTACTTTGTCCACAAGGTTGGTGGTCATTTGTGCTCAACTCCAGGTTAGGTATAAAATCTTTCATCTAAGAAAATAAAATCAAAACAAAGAAAATCCTAGCAAGAACTCTTTACAATTACACTTGAACTGGTTTAAACTCCTTGTTCCTTACATTTTTTTCTCTGTGAGATTTGCTTAACCATTTTATTCTTTTATTCTTTTTTTCCCCCTTATTCCGGGTATATACCAACCAACTTCTAATGATTTTGGGCAGTTTGCAAAAATATGAAAAATTACCATACAGCAAAAGAACAAGAGGCAATGATGGCAAACTGAGCAACAATACATACCCATCCTAAGCAAAGAAAGACCTTAGTAAAGAGCCAGGTTTTCAAGGCCTTTTGAAATATCAAGAAGTAGGCAGGGAGCCCCCTGGATCTTAGGGGAAACCTCATTCTGGAGAGGCCTCAATAGATGGAATTGTTTAATTGGGATGACCCAGAGCACCTTTAACCCTATTGAACTGAAGTGGCTAACAGGTATTAGGGAAGACAATTGAATTTGAAAAAGAAAGCCAAGAAAGAAAGAAAAACCAAATCAAAAGAAATCATGAGACATTATCCATTATCCCCACAACAGTTTCTAGGATACAGTGGAATTATTCTGTTTGAGCTAGTAAAAGGCATTTCTGCTATTGCTGCATATGCCTTCATCTCCATCTAACATTTGCGCTACACATGGACTAAAATGGAATGCCTGCTATGTAATTGCTGCCATGAACCAAAGGCCAGCTACTCAATTTGTATTCCACTCCTTCAGGTGAAAATCTTATATCAGTCTTTTTCTTTTTGGCTGGCTTTTTATAAGATAGATAAAAATTCAAAAGTCTGGAGAAATCTCTTCATTGTATTCATAAGAACATGTATCTGAAGATTGGGTGAACCTTCATAGCCTTACAAATAATATCTAACAGAAGTAAAGGAATATGAGCAGAAGCAATTCTCTTATATGCTAGTATTTGCTCTAAATCCTTACAAGGCCGGTTGAAATCCCACAGGACCTTTTACACCCAGTAATGTACACACACTTACAAATGCCTGATAAAATGGGCAAGGTTGTTAACTTGGGATAGTTGTGTTTTACAAGTTGTCTCAATGATAACAAAAAACTAGCAGCCTTTTTTTTTTTTTTTTTTTTGCTTTCAAAGACTCCTCCTAAGTCAACAAGCCACCCAAAAGACCTTTTGCTCACTAAAACAGATGTGATAACAGAAGCTGAGCTCAGCCTCGGAATGCAAACAGAGAACTGTGTTGAGGCAGACCACGGAAGCAATCCTTACATGCATTAACGCTAACCAAACTAGCAATTGAAAGAACAGAGAAGAGTCCGTTATCTATCCTGTCCACATCATATGGTGTTGTGGTTCCAAGTGCTAGCTGTGGTTTGAAAGTAGTTGAGTGCAATAACATGGTAGAAAAAAAAATGTTTCGGTTAAGCAGTTAGAAAACCACACACAAATATGTTGGTTCTTCGAATTAGACTCTCTCTCTCTTCTGAAGGCCACCTGCTATCTTTCAAGGATGAGCCAAGTCACGGCCAGTTCAAATTCCAGCAATGATATAGGAAGAGCTCAGAAGCACAGAGAGAAATAGATAAGCAGCGCCCCATTTTCACTTATACATTGCTTATGGAGGAATACATGCTCTTTAACTCTCTCTAGTTCTGGTTCTCCTTTAGCAGTTCAGTTTTACGTTCTCGGATCTCCACACAGGGAATCGATGAATGCAGCAATTAGGAAAATAAAATAAATATGAATGATTAGACATGCAATTTAGCTAAAAATCAGGAAATCAACCAAAAGTTCATCATCATCGTTTCAAACCTTTCTAGTTCTCTGACACTAGAAATAATCATGCTTTTTATCTAAATAGCACAGGTAGTAGAGAGGTAATGTTTTGCTCATTTTCATTTACATCTTAGCATACTTCAGTGAAGGACTTCATAAAGTTTATAATACAAGACCTCCCTGAGGAGATAGCTGTTGGAACTGCTTAAAATTGACAGCTGAACAATGTGGAAGTTACTTCCCACTACACCTTTTCTCGTGTTCTCATTTGCAAATGCAATACCCAATTATGCTACTATGGTAATAGACGAATGGAACTTTAGAGCAATTTAACAGGGGATCTTTCTATCACTCCAAAATCAGCTCCAAAGATGTGTATTCTCACACCTTTAGCAGCTAAACCAATCGATTTCTACCGTAGCCAAATGAAATAGCACAAACAAGTTATCTTTCTGTAAGCAACAGTAAAACCCCACAGAACATTTGGGCTGTCTCTCCATCATTGCAGATATTGTCCCCTGGCTTCATTTGACATAGCGTTCTAATTCTGAGTCCTTCAAAGGGAAAGAGGCTCTGCAGGTTCCATTTCATACCAATTCCTCAGATTAGCAAATGCAAACCATTTCAGGTGCTGAAACTGACATGAGGATTGTCTCCTTTTTCCTTCTCCTTGGCAGGAGATCAGTTCACTGCAAAACATCAGAGCAACTGTCTCATAAGGGAGGACTATTGATTTCGTCTGGCATGGGGAATGACGGGATTTTTGTTCTGCCACTTGCTGGTATCCCCAGTTCCCACAGCAACCTTCAGCATCCCATTCATAGTATGTACCTACCCTCCCATCTGCTTCGGCCACTTTAGCAACTTGCATCCAAGGTTAGAGTTATTGGGGAGAGTACTGGATTGCCAAATTGCCTTCTAGCAAAAGGCTTTTGAAATAACAGAGGAAAAGAAACCTAGAAGTGCCAACGTTGCTTCTTGGAGAAAAGTAATGACTGAATGGTCGAGGAAGATTCTCAGTCATCCAGGTAAAATTGTCAGGAAGTTGAGTCATGGCAACTGATTTTCTTGTCAGTTTAAGATGTTTTGCTGCCCATCCAAGCAGCTTCTCAACATCTCAAGCCAACAACCCCAGTTGCCACACCCAACTTCCTGTCAATTTTACCTGGATGACTGAGAATCTTCATCAACACATTGCCACATGATTTGCAGAAGAAATCCTGAGGTTGGTGCAGGAATACCCTGATGAATTTTAGGAGTTGGCACATTTCAGTGGCTCTCTGCCTGTTCAGATTCCCCTAACCCAGGGGTAGGGAAACTTGGCTCTTTCATCACTTATGGACTTCAACTCCCAGAATTCCTGAGTGAGCCATAAAAGGTTCCCTATCCCTGGCCTAGTGGTTTTTCCGTTGTGGGGGAAATCAATGTTTGACTGGAATGGGACTGTTTAATATACAAATGTAGGACATATTCTTTATATGTATTATATGTATATTCTTTATATTCATAAAGAATATGTCCTACATTTGTATATTAAACAGTCCCATTCCAGTCAAAAATTGATTTCCCCCACAACAGAAAAACCAGTAGGTCAGGGATGGGGAACTTTTATGGCTCACTCAGGAATTCTGGGAGTTGAAGTCCATAAGTGATAGAAGAGCCAAGTTTCCCTACCCCTGCCCTAACCAACTTGTTTAGACTGAAGAAGCTGCTTGGATGGGCAGTGAAACATCTCAAACCAACAAGAGAATAAGTCCAATTGCCATGATTCACTTCCTGATAATAACAACATGGTTTTCTTGCCTGTTCCTTTTGATCAGAAGGAGAGAGAGACAGACAGACAGACACACAGAGAGAGACAGAGCTAATTGTCTTACGCTGTTCCCTTCCTGCTCTCTGCCTTCTGAGATCTGTAGCAGTGAAAGTAACTGCATAGCTAACTTCAAAATGGTTTGGAGTGAAAAGAGCACCAAGTAGCAATGCCCTTAGAAGGAGTTTTTGAACCCACCACAGTAATGCTTTCAAGGCCATCTTAACAGCACTATGGGCCCCAGGCAAAGCAGAGTACTGGGGCCCATATGACAACTACTCACAGGAATAAAAATGTTAATGGTCAATAAAATTAAACATATATTTGCATGTTGGTATTAATTTAAAAAATGCTGTAAAATGTAATAAATATGTTGCTGTATTTATCTGATGCAAGGTGCATTGAAAGGTTAACATACACATATTAGTATGGGCCCCCTATGCTCGTGGGGCCCACGGGCAAGTGCCCATCAGGCCCAGGCGTTAAGACAGCCTTGTATAATACCTAAGAGAGTTACTTCCATTTGAAACATCAGGTTCTTAAAAGATAAAAGAACACGAAGCCCTCACATACCTACTGTAGTTTCCACATCTGTATGTTAACTTGGAATGGACTTTTTAAATTCTATTGCACATTGTCAGCACAACAAAAGACAGATAAAGCTGGAAGAGAAGCAGAAAATACACTGAAGTTTGCAATGTAGATTTTTCTTCAGTGGCTGTAGCTGATGCTCTAGTCTACTCCAACAGTAACTTAAGGCCTTTTTTTTTTTTTCAAAGGAAAAGGCATTTTTCAAAGGAAAAGGAAGGGTCCTGGAAACAGTTTTTTTCCCCTGCCTTGTCCACGAATGAGACAGCACTCAATCAATCTTCGATGAAGCGATGTTAAATTGCTATATTCCTCCTTATTCTACCTAGTCCAAGAGTACTGTCACCTTCTAACCCTGGAGGAAATTCATGTGACTTGAAAGAGAGGCAACAGAAGAGATCAGTAATGAGGACAGCCCATTTCATGCTAATATAGTTTTCTTCCGATTCAAGGATGGATAGATAGGACTCACCGGTGGGCAAAGGCAAGCATGGCGAAGGAAAAGAAATGAGCAGGAAGAGAGCACTTACCAGGTTTAATCTCCAGCAACTTCAGCCTGGAGTCCTCAGGGGGATGCAAACGTCTCTTCTTGCGCCAGCATCGAGCAGGATATGTATAGAGCTGCCCTGGAGCTAGTCCTGAAGGTCAAAAGGAAACAAAAATAAGAGAATAGATAATAGATAGATAGATAGATAGATAGATAGATAGATAGATAGATAGATAGATAGATAGAAGATAGATGGATGGATGGATGGATGGATGGATGGATGGATAGATAGATAGATGATACATAGATAGATAGATGATACATAGATAAATAGATAGATAGATAGATGATAGATAGATAGATAGATAGATAGATAGATAGATAGATAGATAGATAATAGGTAAATAGATGATAGATAGATAGATAGATAGATAGATAGATAGATAGATAGATAGATAGATAGATAGACAGACAGACAGAATTTTTTAAAAAGAGAACAAAAATACAGGTAGTCCTTGACTTACAACCCCAAGTGAACCCAAATTTTTGTTGCTAAGTGGGACATTTGTTGAGTTTTGCCCCATTTTGTTGCCACAAATGTTAAGTGAATCACTGCAGTTAAGTTAGCAACATGGTCCTTAATTGAATCAGGCTTCCCCATTGACTTTGTTGGTCAGAAGGTTGCAAAAGGGGATCACATGACCCCCGGGACACTGCAACCGTCCTAAGTATGAACCAGTTGGCAAGCACCTGAATTTCGATCATGTGACCCTGGGGAGGCTGCAACTGTCATAAGTGTGAAAAACGATCATAAGCCACTTTTTTCAGTGCCACTGTAACCTTGAACAGTCACTAAACAAACTGTTGTGGGTCGAGGATTACCTGTATATACATGTTTATATCATGTTTTTCATTTAACATTCAAGTCAGTTTATTTAACAAGGGGGAGAAGCATTGAACATAAAATCTAGTGCAGTGATGGCTAACCTTTTTGTCATTGCATGCCGAAAGTGCATGCGCAAGAGCATGCATGTGTGCCTGCACCCATAATGCAATGCACGTGTGACCCCCGTGCTCCCTCTGCTCCCTGCGCATGTGCACGCATCTCCTGAATGCACCCCCATGCATGCGCAACACATACCCCCAAATCAGCTGGCTGGCGGGAGGCGCATGCACATGCACAGTGGAAATGAGCTGGGGCGATGGCTCATGTGCCCGCAGAGATGGCTCTGCATGCCATTTCTGGCACACGTGCCACAGGTTCGCCACTATCTATCTATCTATCTATCTATCTATCTATCTATCTATCTATCTATCTATCTATATATATATATATATATATATATATATATATATATATATATATATATATCTGTGGTATTCAGCTTTGTTCAGGTATTTTCCCACATCATTATAATTGTGCTTTTAAAGTTGTAGCAACGTTTTGGCAGAATCTCATCTGCCATCATCAGGCTTCTGTATTGTGTTCGTCTGTGAGTCAGACTTTCACAGCCATTTCTATTTTAAATTTGGGGCTAGCCTACTGCTGTGCCAGAATGGTGTTTTTCTTCATCCTGATTGGTTGGGAGTCTTGGTCTGTGTTTATTGGTCTTGGAGTTTGCTGTGTTCTGCTTGATTGGTTTTTCTAACATCTTCTGTCTGTTTTGTGGCTTTTTTTGTGTCTTGATTGGCTGGCAACATTGTGTTCCTGTATTGGAGGCTTTTAGTGCAGCTTGGCTCCGAGTAAATGGATGGCTATCATTTGTTAGGAAGCTAGGTTTCGTCTGGGTGCCTGGTTGGGGTGTGTTTGAGCTGGAGGTATCAGGGGGAGTCTGTTTGTGCCCAGGTGTTTGCCTGGCTTGTGGTGTGGAGATTTTTTTGTTTGTGAGTGCAGGGTTCCAAATAATTGACAGTCTGGTGGAATCATCTCTTCTATTCATGCTTTCAGGTCTTTTTTCAATCTCTATGGCTTCTCTGATAATTCTGTAGCTGGGGTTTTCTATAGTGGCTAGGGTTTTGGTGCCATTGAAGTCAGTGCTATGACCTGTTGCTTTCATGTACTGGACTAGTGAGGAAATGTGTTCCAGCTTTTTTACTGCATTTTTGTGTTTAACTTTTTTGTGTTTAACACAAAAATGCAGTAAAAAAGCTGGAACACTCTATGTTCATAGATTTTCATGGATACAGGTATGCAGGTCTTGGCATGTTCGGGGCTTTTCCTGTGTAAGATTGAGAGTATCTTAGCGACGTTTTGACAACGTCCCAAGGCGACGTTTCAACGAGGCCTGAAGATGGCGAGAGGGACCTTGTCGAAACGTTGCCAAAATACTCTCAATCTTACACAGGAAAAGACCCAAACACGCCAAGACCTGCAGTGCATGTGGCCTGATACCAAAGACTATTTGCACTGCGTTCTGTTATGAGGAGATAAGGTCAGTGGCTCAGTCATGGACTCTGCGGCTTAAAAAAGAGCTCAGTTTTGTACTCTTCTGAAAATAAGCTTCTTCTTTTTTATTTATTTTTCTTAGCATCTTTGGAAAATCACGTATAATAACATGACTCAGATTAAAGAAGAGATATGCACAGGTGACCCAGAAAAATTCAACCTGGAATTTTTGATCTTTCTGCCTGATAACCCTTGAACAAGCGACAAAGAATCTAGCAGGGTGTTTTCATCAGCCTGGGAAGCTGACAATGAATTGGTTAATAGTGGCATAGACTTTAGGATGCAAAACACTATTTTCTTCTGTACTCTATACACAGAGTAAAAAAAGTTATCCACAAAGAAATATTTGGAAGGCAAAAGTAGGCTAACAAGTACGATTTAAAGATTGGGAAGTGGACACTGCAAACAAGGAGTCCTCTTTACAGTGATTTCTATTTACCAGAACATCAAAGAATAAACCACTATAACTGACACCGCATGGGGTGTCAATTTTGCATGGTGCTTCTTTAGTGCAAGAAATAAATAGTAGTAAAATTGATAATGAACTCTACTCACACACCATTCATTCTAATTCTTTAATTCTCACACTAATGCTCTTAAATATTCAAAATATGAGGCCAGAGGCAGGGAGTCTCAAAAGTGCTCCAGTGGTATGTTTCTATTTTTATATTCCAATTTATAAAGTCCTTTAATTCCCTTACTTAGAAGCTGACCTATTTGGCTTATAGAAATAACATATCCTTGCTAGCAGGTAAAATGATCACTTATCTTGATGGAAATTACATACAATAGCATCTACTAAAAATGGTGCTGAAAATAGGATTAGTTTAACCAATTAAAGCATTTTAAAAGTGTTAAGGGGCAGTGCCTTCTTTCATGGAAAACAAAACATTGTATATCTCACCAGGAAGACAGCTCCACAGATGAGGGAAGCCATAACCAAAAAGATCTCTCTAGCACTTACTACTCACCTTATTTCTCATAGCACTCAGGGAGAAACCTTGGTACACTCTGTACTAAATGGGAAGGCAGACTTGGAAACAGATATTCCATTGAGCACCTAAGCCACAAATCTTGTAGGAACCCAAAAATCGCAATAGCCCTTAGACTTATATACCACCCCATACTGCTTTACAGCACTCTCTGGGCAGATTATAATGTCAGCATATTTCCCCCAATAATCTAGGTTCTCATTTTATCAACCTCAGAAGGATAAAAGGCTGAACCTTGAGCCCGTCAGGATCGAACTCCAAGCAGTGGGCAAAGTTAGCCTGCAATACTTCATTCTAACCACTGTGCCACCAGGGCTCTTATTAGGGTCCATAAATATAGAGAACTGAGCTTTAACAGATCTAACTGCTATCCAGAAGTCAATGAAGCACTTTCAGCTTCAGCATAAGGTTTTCCCAGCAATCAATTTTTCTTATGTCTAACCATAACTTTAAGCCAAGAACAGTCCCATATGCAAGAAAATGTGCATCTTGAGCTTCAAGCAACCCAGCTGAACCTAGGAAAACTCCTAAACTGTGAATTGAGTCGGTTCTCCAGAAAGAAGGCAATTCTATGCAAAATAAACTGAACATCACTTTCTGGAAGAATCAAATACTGATGTGCAAAACTGCTCTTATCAGCACTGAGAATCACTTTATTTTAATTTTAAACTTTACAAAAGAACTAGTTAAATCTGGTAACAGTCTACCTGAGCATCTTGTTCAGGGCAAGGAAACTAGCTGTAAGCAATGATGATACTGCTAGAAATATACATACATATACCTCTCTCTTGACATTCCCTTGGAAGGTAAGCAATTTATGTAAGTGAAGAAAAAGAGTAACAATTGGTAAGCACAAAAAAAACCCAACTAAAAGACATGAGATAAGAAAAGAAGATATTGCAAAGACCTTTTTTCCAGAAAAGCATTCCCCATTTTACTTGATGCTTTTAATTTTAAGTATTCCAAAGAATTATGTTCTTTGTAAGTTTTGTAACTATCTTTTTCACTACATACAATACCTTTTGCTCATCATTTTTTCTATTAATCATTCCCTCACACTACACTCACTTTTTTTCTTATCTACAACCTTTCATTGTTCCACCAAGCATTTTTTCCCCAGAACTTTCCATGTGCATCACTCAAAATTCACACACTTCAGGGCACTCTAGAACATAATTATTTTCACCTTACAATTCATTCTGTTGGTACATTAATCTATTTCTTTTTTTATTTATAGTTTCATTTCCTGCATCATCATGCAAGAAAACAACCAAGCTCAGAGAGCACCCAGAACTCCTCATTCAACCCTGAGCTACAAATATTCTACTTTAGAGGTCATTCTGCTCTCACTCTCATTTTGGGCTACTAAATAATCATTTGCTTGTTCTGCCATTTTTTTTATCTATTTCAGGGTAAATCTCAGAACCTGACTTGGTGAAACGTCAAAAAAATAATTGCAGACTACTTCTTCAACTACTAATCACTGTTTCTAAGCCATTTGATTTGTCCAACAACATGGCTCACAATTTTCTAAATCCCTTTCATTGGTCATAAAAATGAACCTCTGCCGGTAAATATAAATCATAATAGAACTAAACTTTTCCCACATCCCATAGCCTGTCTCCTTTCTGGCTAGAAACTAGAGAAAGCTCTCAAGGTTTTGTCAGTGAGACCAGAAGCTAGATGCACCACCCATTATTCTGGGGGTATTGATATGCTGCTGTCTTTTCTCTCAAACATTACAAAGGAACTTTAGTTGTTTTCTTCTTTGCCAACTAAGTTTATCTGAATCCCTTGATGAATTCTAAGGAGAAAGTAGTATTAAATATACATATAGAACAGAGGTGGCATTCAGCAGGTTCTTACCAGTTCTGGAGAACCAGTAGTGGAAATTTTGTGTAGTTCAGAGAATCAGCAAATATCACCTCTGTAGATTTTACAGTAGCCTTCCCCTGTCACGCCCACCAAGCCACACCCACAGAACCGGTAGTAAAAAAAATTTGAATCCCACCACTGACATAGACTATAGTGATAGACACATACACACTGAATTCAAAAGAAGCATGATTTCCAGACAGCAAAATAGTTAATCACTGAATGGCAGAGCAATTAGAATAATTAGGTGACTTACTGCTTTTACTGCATTTTTACGGGAGTTAAGCCAGGAGATCAAAGGAAGAATTTAAAGATCTCTTTAATATGCTTTAGCTGTATGTTACTTACCAGCTGTCTAGCTATACAAATGTAAAACTCCCAGAGAAACCAATGCTTTTTATATTATAGTGTTACAAATGTGTAACACAAGAATGTGTACAGTAATAGTTGTTCACAAAAACCATGTCAGCTCCATAACAATTTGCTTGAGAGCCTGGATTTATTAATTTATCTTCTAATATGCCCTCATCTTTCAAGATAACAATACACACATAGACACATGCACATGCCCAAACAAACACATGTGCATGCACGCACACACATACACACACACTCCACTCCCAGAAGCTTAAAATACCAGAGGCTCATAGGTAGAGTAGTCACCCAAAACTCAAGTTTTAGATTGACCAATGTGAGCATAGGCTAGATTGACTACAGGTAACCTATGGCTCAATACTCCACAGATATACCTGTGGATCCCTGGCACTATGTAAATGAAACAGGGTTGTGGCAGACAAAACCTGTAGTCAACTAAAGACAGCTTGCACAAGATCCAAGCCATCAACATGTGTGCCCTGGTAGTTATTAGATACCCTGCTGATAGTGAGCTGGCCAAAGGAAGACATGGAGGTTGTCCATATGAAAACTTGGAAGTTCCTTTCAATGTACAGAGGTTTCCACTCCAAGTCTAATACCCAGAGACTATACAAGAGCCAGAAAGAGGGTGGGTGGCATCTAGTAAGACTCAAAGCCACTGTTCTGGATGAAACCCAGAGCATCCAGAAGTATATCAGTAAGATGCCAAGATAACTTGCTGAGAGAATGCCTGAGGCAATAGTAATAGCACTTCAAACTTATATACCGCACTATGGTGCTTTACAGCAGTGGTCGCCAACCAGTGGGCCGGGGACCACTGGTAGTCCACGAGAAAATGTTGGTGATCCGCAGAGAAATTTCCCCACCAAAGCAATTAATCCAGGCTGCACGAGAACACAAGGTTGGTCACCCACATGGCCCACAGGAACACAAGGCTGTGCCGCCCACAGGGCCCACCAACCCACTGGCCCCCACCCTCAGTTGAGCGCAAATCTTACCTTGAGTAGAGCCATGCGAGCTGGAACTGGAAGGTAAGACCAACAGCAGGGAAGGGAAATCTGCCCCAAGGTGGCTTGCTGACATTGGTGGGAAAGTCGGTCCCATATTCCAGAGCTGCAGTAGTCACAAGATTGGCCCTTTGGTCATCCCGGAGCAGCTGCTGGTGCACCTGGATAGCCGAGGAGCTGCTCCAGGATGACCAAAGGGCCAGTCTTGTGACTACTGAAACTCTGGAATAAGGGACCGACTTTCCCACCAACGTCAGCAAGCCACCGTCAGTCAAAATTCATATTAGTGGTCTGCAGGATTCAAAATTATGAGTTTGGTGGCCCCTGAGGTCCAAAAGGTTGGTGACCTGTGCTTTACAGCACTCTCTAAGTGGTTCACAAATTTCAGCCTATTTCCTCCGACAATCTGGATCCTCATTTTACTCATTTTAGAAGGATGGAAGGCTGAGTCAACCCAGATTTAACCTTTGCTAATGCTGCATTCTGTATTCTTAACCACTGCGCCATTGTAGCAGACATGGAAGGAAGATCAAGCAGAGGAAATGCTATGGTAAAATAAGACCTTGCATGGGGTGTTCCATGAAGTGATAACTGATGTGGCAGACATTGGGAATTCTACCAGTGGGTGAAAAGAGCTGGACTAAAAAAAGAAAAGAAAAAGAACCCAGACACTGATCATAGCAGCACAACAACAGGCACAAAGTACCAGATCCATAGAAGAAGGAATCCACCACACTAGACAGGACTCAAGGTGTAGATTATACAGAGACCTCAGAGATAGTCCAATATGGTAGACTGCAAATGGAGGAACAGCATATACTGAACAGCACAACCAAGTACAGGGACATATGGACAGTGTCTGGGCTATACCCTCTGAAGTCCAGTTGGGAGATTCCACAGAAAGCCACAGAGAATAAGAGGGCTAAGACCCTGTGGGATTTCCAGATCCAGATCCATGCGGACAGGCATGTGCTGGCAAACTAACAAGATTTCATGAGAATAGACAAGAACCAGAAGACAGCAGCAGTGATAGATATAGTGGTGTCGTGTGTGTGTGTGTGTGTGTGTGTGTGTGTGTGTGTGTGCAACACACAAAAATACACATCCTTGGCAATGTTACATCTATCACACACACAAACATGCATGTACAGTATACGATATCAGCCTGTGGAAAGATCCATGGGACATTTTATCCTTTAAGAATAAAGTCTGCAGAATAAAGTCTGCGGTTCACACAAAATGTGAAAAAAGTTCTCCTGAATCTGTTTTCTTACCCCCCAAAAACCAAAAATACCTCTCTCCTTTTTCTGAATGCTTTTATTATAGGTCTTCAGGCAAGTGTGATGGCTATGTACTCCCAAATACAGTCTGGGCTATCCATTTTACTGCTGGGGAAAATGTACGTTCCTTATATAAACAAGGAAAATCAATCCATGGAGTTTTTCTGTCTGACTGCAAAACTGATTAAATCAGGTTCTCTAATAAGATCAGATTGAGAAATTGACTAGAGGATGGAAGGCAGGGAGCATTTCCTATCTGTCCTTTCCCCAGAGTCTTGGCAGACAGGAAAAGATGAGTTTGGCTTAAGGTATTTTTAAAGCCACACCAAGTGCACATGGATGAATTTTTTTTTGGGGGGAAGAATTGTAAAAATCCCACACTCAACAAGTGAAGCAAGTTAATATATATAACTACAACCTTCTTTATAAATTACATATATGCTGTGCTCAGATCCCAAATCCTGGGCTCTTAAACATGACATCATCACACCATTCCAGAATCAGCTCCACAAATCTACAGTCATTGTCTGTGTTTAGAGCTACTTGATTTATTTCTGGCTCAACCCTGAAATCCTGTCAAACGTCTGGGCAATCTGTTGTTGTTGTTTTTCCCCCTTGGGCAGGACTCAGGCCTCACTCCACCTCCTCTACACAAGCTTCAGCTGATGTCGCTGTTTCTGGATGCTCTTTCTGGATGTTGCAGTTTCTGGGTGGCCCTGCAGCATATCAGCACAACAAGGAGCCAAACTTCCTGACAAAGTCTTTAATTTGTACTGTCTGTGAGCTTTGTCCAATAACATCGGCAATCATCTATGCCCTTTCATTTGCTGGTGCATTGAGCAAATTTGCACAAACTTTAGAACAGGATTGTTGCTCTTCTTAGCTCAGCAGAAGAGACAAGGAAGGACCCAAGCTGGCAATAAAGGGAAGAAGAGTTTGAAAGAAATGATAAATCAGGATTGGACAGGGACAGCAAAAAAGTCTTTATTGTTTCTCTTTATGTATACAGAATTCTAATTTAGGATCTCAGGTTTCTACCATTAACTGGAATAAATGGACGATAGATAGATAGATAGATAGATAGATAGATAGATAGATAGATAGATAGATAGATAGATGATTGATGATAGATGATAGATGATAGATGATATGAGGGCTATCCACAAAATAGATTACGTTTTGCGATGGAAAAAAAACAAAGTATAGGAAAAAAAATTTATTATATACACTTGAAAGTGACACTTAAATACTACTTTTCAACATATTCACCAAACAAATTGAGGAACTTGTCATAGCGGTGAACAAGCTTTGTAATTCCACTGTCATAAAATTCAGCCACCTGAGATTTGAGCCAGTCAGTCAAGCCTGCCCGCAGTTCCATGTCGTCATCAAAGCGCTGTGTTCCAAGCCAGGTTTTCATCCTTGGAAAAAAGTGGTAGTCACTTGGTGCAAGATTGGGGCTGTAGGGCGGATGAGGAAAAATCTCCCACTTGAAAGCATTCAGGCTTTCTCAAGTGGCGTAGTTCAGCCATTTTTAAACTTAATGCACCATTGGCGCACTCCACCTTCAGTGATGATGTTGTGCCCGTACACTTCACACAGTTGCCGAAAAATTTCAATCGGTTTATGGTTTTTTGCCAACAAAAACCTTATCACTGATCGCACCTCACAACTCGCGGGATTTTCAACTGCAGCACACATTTCAAACGTTTGCTGTGAAATAACGGGCAACGATACGAACCTCCCACTAGCACGACTAGATGCAGACTGAGCGGCAGACGCACAGACCAAAGATGGCCACGCTAGCTCTGCCCCTTCTTGTTACAGATGAAAACGTAATCTATTTTGTGGATAGCCCTCGTAGATGATAGATGATAGAAGATAGATAGATAGATAGATAGATAGATAGATAGATAGATAGATAGATAGATAGATAGATAGACAGACAGACAGATAGATAAATTATTCCTTTAGTTCAACAGTCCACAAACTTTCTGGCTTGCAGACCAGCATGGGGGTTGGGGGGGGAGGGAGAGGGGATTGCTCCAGGCGAACGGTAGGCACATGTGTGCACACAGCTCTATTTGTGTGAGCAATGAGTGTGCATGCCTACTGCTCATGCAAATGGAGCTTTGTGCACTCATGTGAGCACCTGCAATGGAGCTGCATACACAAGCACCTGCCATTCGCACAAGTGGAGCTGCACAAGCAAGCACACTCCCGCACTGCTCTCATGACCCAGTTCCAAATGAATGAGCCACAGCGCAGTAGTTCGGCTGTGGGCCGAGGGTTGGGGACCTCTGCTTTAGTTGAAGTAGTATGTTTTTTTTTTTAAGTAGGTAATACTCATATAAGAGTTTCTTCAAGAATATTAAGGCTTTTCTTCAAATATTTATTCAGAACTATATCTCATATTGATACGGCTTCCAATCACACAAATAAAACCCAGTGCTGAATAGGCTAAAATCCTTTATTTCCTGGGAAAGTAAAAGCTAAACAACATCCCTAAGCAGAAGCAGAGATTCCAACTTTCTCTCCTGTGTAGAGATCTCTGTGGGCAAATGTTTTCTCTATCAAGGTGCAGCAGACTGGAAATAGGAGATAAGATCACTATCGCTAAATATCATTGAATCTAAGAGGCTGAAAAAACATAAAATATATAAAATCCGAGGTGGAGATTACTTCAGTATGTTGGAGGCTGGCAGTGAGTCAAATTGTGACAATGCTTGGCTAGTAATTTTAAACCGCTACATAAAGAAATGGCCAAGACCTTTGAGACAAGTTTTTAAAAAGCAGAGCACAAGAAGAAACACATACTTCTTTTTCCAGCAAAAAAGGGGTACTTAATAATGGAGGAAAGTGTTCTGTCGCCAGTAAAGAGACTCGCAGACCGGAGTTGACTTCAGCTCTTTAATAATAAACAGTAACTTCAACTGCAGTCGAACCTCAGCAGCCCTTTTTATAGCGGCTGCTCCACGGCTCGCAACCAATGACGTTTAGTTAAACTTCCCACCGCTATAGGCGGCCAATCAGGTACTAATGTTACTAACCAATCGTATCTTTGATTCTGCTAACCAATAGGAACATCGCCCTAGAAGTCTCTATTTAAATACACTACAGAAAGTATTTCACTTTCCCCACTTCTTAAAAAAAAAACCTAAACAAACTGGATTGAATTTTGCAAATATAACTGCAGGGTTTTGCTTTGTTTTTATTGTGAATTATCCAGACTTGTTGGCAGTAAGAGTTTGAATGAAATTAGTCTGATCCACCCTTCCACCTCTTGAGGCTAACAAATTATCAGATGATTCATAAATAAATTAGAAAATACAGACTCAGTGGAGTTGCTTTTGTCAGGCTAGTATAAAAGCAAGAGATCTTTGAATTCCTCCTCTTTAGGAAAAATTGGTTTTCTAGACCCTACTATAATCATTTCTTCACCTGTAATATTCATCAATTTTGCCATTGCTTATTCTGCAGAAGCATCAAAAGTATTATAGGAATTTAATAAGAGCAGATGATAACTGTGACAATACCAGTAGATTGCATACTGGTTTCCATTCACAAATAAGCAGTGAATGGAAAAATAAGAAAAATAAGCAGTGTTTACATATGTTTTTCACAGTTTAGAAATCAGAGTGAGGCCCAAAAAGTTTATGGCAGGAGAATTCTAAATACAAATCATCAAGTTTCTTATATGTAAAATTACCTGTAAGAATCTCTCTTGAATATCTAGTTTAGCAAAAATAAGTTTAAGGTTCAGAATAAATACAAAATAATATTTTGAGAGGGAGCACAAGATTAATCATTCTAGCACAAAAAACACACGTTGAAAATTGCAGTCTCCAGCTCAATACAAAACAATTTTGCATTCTCCCTTATTGCTTGAAAAGGCTTTATCAGTAAATGTTGCTCTACATTGTAATATTTCAGTTTTGATGAATTCACAGAGGTAGTCCTTAGAGCAGCTTCACAAATAGGATCTTCTGGACTTTTTAAGTAGCGGCATACAAGAAAACCCCCATTTTTCCCCCAATAACCATCTTTTAAGGTTTCTTTGCTAGATAATGTGAAGATCTGCTGATTTAAATATAAACTATCACGTCATCTGGCAAAGCCTGACATCTTATCCAAGATTTCTATGCAAGATGCTGTCAAGATGAAATTATTACCAAAACCAGCTGAGATTTAGCCAAATCTCCACATACTAATTTTTTTTAGATGGGTTAATATAAATAACATACAGGTCAGAGGTGGTATTCAGCAGGTTCTGACCAGGTCTGGAGAACTGGTAGCGGAAATTTTGAGTAGTTCAGAGAACCGGCAAATACCACCTCTGACTGGAGATTTTACAATATCCTTCCCCTGCCATGTCCACCCAAGCCACGCCCACAGAACTGGTAGTTAAAAAAAATTTGAATCTCACCACTGATACAGCTAATCCTTACTTAACAATTGCCTGTTTAGTAACTGTTCAAACTTAAAACAGCACTGAAAAAGAAACTTTATGACAAGTCGTCACAGTTATGACCATCACAGCATTCCTCACAGTCAATGTTATTGCCATTTGTGTTCTTCACAGCCAGCTTCTAACAAGCCAAGTCAACGGAGAAGGAGAGAACAAAATTGAAATTGCAGTCACATGATGTCTTGTTGAACAATTGTGGCACTTATTGATGGAGTTGCCAGTCTCAACTGTAGTTGCTAAGTGAGTACTACCTGCATATTATATATTTCTCTGGAAGTTAAAGGTGGGAGTGAGGGAGGGAGAAAGGAAGGAAGATCAGAGAATACTGCTCAATGTTAATGTATTAGAAAAGGAAGGGCCAATATCAGTACCTTGTTTTAAAGAAAAGACTGTACATTTAAATACTTGGCATTTGCAAGGTTCATAGTGGAGCTCTGGAGAATCACTGGCAGTAGACAGTATTGAGAAACAAATATTTGGAATTTCTATGAAGCAAGATTTGAGAAGGGAAGCATTTTTATAGCACTGTCCTTTGCCCTTTGCTTCATCATAGCAATTTAATGCATTTTAATTAATCCAGCTTCGATCATATTTTATGGGTGTCTGTATACCTGGGGACAATGTTTTCCCTATAGGACTTTAGCTGCTCAAATTTGAAAGCTCATCATATATTTTCAGAAGCAAGGAAAGTATGGCAAAATGGAAGGAATCAACCAGAGAACATCTAGAAATTTTCATTTATTCTATAACCCCATAGAGAAATGTGATGAAACACATTTCATTGAATCTCAACTAGATTTTGTGGAACAAAAATATAGGATGCTATGCTACTTTAATCGAAATCAGATGCTAGCTCTCAGACTTTCAGATTAATTTGCAGGCATTAAAATGTTGGTACCATTTTGACCTGCATATTTCTATACATACTTTCCCTGATGCAAAGACCTTCCCAGAATAAGCTTTGGGCCGATTCAATCCTGCCTTTCCACTAGGAAAGTCCTCTGGTGAACAATTTCCTTGACACCATCATGCACCATTACAGGTCACTTTGTTTCACTGGAAAGGGCTGCAGTGATACAATTTGCACAAGAGTGTAAAATTTCCTACTTTTAAAATTATTTTTTCATTCGTTTTAGTTGTCAAATTTCTAGGTAGCCCAACTCCAGAATGACCATGGGTGGTTTCACAACATTAAAAGACAACAGTATCCATACATACAACACATACAGGGAATTGTATAAAATCAAAATGAACATATGATCGGAACAACAAAATGTATCTTATAACCACCCTCATCTAAAAGGAGCCTGCTCAAACAACCTAAGGCCCGGGGAAGAATATTTCTTTAAAAACTACTTGAAGGTAGGCAAGATGGGAACAATGTGTATCTCGAGGGAAAGGGTGTTTTTCAGAAAAAATCAGGTATAGCAAAAGAGAAAAGTTACTTCTTGGATCCTGCTACATGACCTTGTTAATTCACAGCCCAGAAGAAACCCAAACAACAAGCAAACAGTTTGGGAGACAAGTGATCTCACAAAAATAGCAAGGCCACTTGCCACGTAGGGCTATATAGATTCAATGACTATGTATCCTTTATTATAAAGGACAGTCCTTTATTCTAGAAAGCTGCACTTTAGATTTCTTTCTTTTTCAAAAAGTCCCGCTGGATCTTTATTTAGGACTTGAACTTTTACCATATAAATGGTAGCACTTAATACACAGTTTGTCACATCCGTGTGGAAAATGTAGAAATTGAGTTTTCTTTTAAAATATATTTACATATACTATTTGATTTTGGACAATTTTATTAGAAAATGCACTTTTGTAGGAAGTGGGGGGGGGGTTGGTTTCTTTGAATTTTCCTTTGTAAAACAAAGTTATAAACATAAACAAACCCCAAGATATGAGACAAAAGTTTCCCTTCTCCCTCCCAAGAAATCCTCTCAAATACCTTATATTTTTTTCTGTGCTTAACATGATGAAAAAAACTGTGGATCTCTATAAAATCTATATTTATTGTTCCACAGAGCAAAAACAAAAGGACCTTTAGCCTGAAGTGTTACTCCTAAAATTGAATCTGGGAGAAATATATTTAAACAATTTAAGTTAATTAATTATGATGTTCATTAGTATAACTAATGTATTTAAAAGTGTGGAGATCCTAGGAGCTCATCTAATTTCACATTCACCAACCTGATACTTGGATCAGAGAAGAAGGTGACAAAACATCTTCAAATATATTACTGTGTAATCTCAGGCTACATCATCTCAAATAGGCCACTGAATCTGATAACCATTGGTTCAACATCATCTCAAGTTTTGTTTATTTCTATTAAGTTAATTTATTTATAAACTACATTCCATGCTATTGGCTTTATTAAGCCTTTTTAACATTCAAACCTTCAGCGTGGTCTAATTCCACAACAATATACGTTAGGTGTGTGCAGCCATCTAGATTTGAAGAGCAAAATGTTCACTGGAGCACATGTTGTCAAGGATCTAGAATCTTCTATGAGCAACAATTTGTGTTCTAACCTGAACATAGGTAGGCCTCAGGTTACCACTACACATTCAGCAACCATTCAAAATTTCGATAGTCCTGAACAAAAGATCTTACAACTGTTGTTAAAGTTGCAGCCATTGCATTCATATGATCACGATCAGGTTATGATATTGCATTCACAATAGTTGCAGCATCTCGCAGTCACATGATTGCCATTTTTTGACTTTCCATGCCAGCCTCCCACAAACAAAATCAGTAGGGCAGAAGGTTACAGGTCACTCCAAAAAGTTTTTTCTGCTCCTGCCAGTTTTTCTCCCACATTTTTCTCCCATCAGGCTGCAAGGAGTTTGTGGACCCCAGATAGCAGGCTGCCTTTTCACACTCACACCATAGTCCCCCCGCCATTTGCCTGCACTCAAACCTGCCATAGCCATACCTCCTTCCCAACCCTCCCAACCCCCATCTGCCCTTCCGTACTCCATCTGTATGCACTTATACCATGTTGCAAGCCCACTCCTTGCCTGCACACATGCTGCAGCACTCACCTGCCCGACAACCTGCTTGCAAGTTGATGAATTAAAGTTGTGTCTGGAACTTGCAACTTCCTGTCATCTTCCCATTTTAACTTTGCTTGTTGGAAGCTGGCAGGAAGTCACAAGTCATAGTCACACGAGGTCCACACTTAATGACCTATGATCCTCACTTAATATTGGCAACAGGGACTGCCGGGATTGTTGTTGCTAAAGTCATATGGTGTTGTGCTTTATGATTGTATCACTTAGCGACAGAAATTCCAGCCCCAATTATTGTCATAAGCCATCTATTATGTTCACAACAGTCTACAGGAAGTACTCACAAATGCCCAAATCCTATGTGCCTTCATACTGGACTAGTCTCTGCAGTTTTCTACACAATCTTTTCAGAAATGGGTTTCAAGGATGAAGAAAGAGTGACTGGCCCAAGGTCACACAATTGGCAGAATTTTAACTCATTTTCCCTGTTCCTGATCCAATAATAAAAGTACCAAACCAATATACCTACCCTTAATCTTTTTTAAAAAAAAAAAGCCTTCTGAATGTTTGTGATTAAAAGAGTATTAAACAGTTTTCAGGCAGAATTTATAACTTCTCATGCTAATTAAAGCAATATTTGATAGGCTTTGATGTTTGATTCCCTCAAAGTGACATATAATAAAGTGGAACCCCAATGTGTGAATTGCAAACCCAAAGTTACTCCTGCCTTCCACCTGTGAGATCAGATGTTCAGATGTGCACACAGAGTTATGATGGATAATTCTGTACAGTACTATGAGGTGGCTAAAACTCAAAATAAGGAACAAGCATGATGTATTATAATATAATATGGGCCTTAATAAAAGACAGGATGTCTCAAAGTAAGTGACATTTGTCAATCTCCTTCTCATTTTGAAAGTAGTGTTTAAGCAACCTTGCATCACAGAATCAGATTCAACTGCAAAACTATGTGACAAACTAGGTCACCTAACTGAAAGAAGATTTCTTTAAGGTGGGGAATGGTTAGATCAGTACAACAAATTGGTTTGGTAGCTTGAAAACATCAAGTGAGAGACATACAAAACAAAACAAAAATTGAAAGATCAGACTCAAGCAAAGCACATGGTAAAAGCAAGATACAAAGATGCTTTCTTGCCTGGTAAGTATAACTTAACAATTGTCCCAGTTAATTTCAATAGAAGAAGCTGCAGATGGGTGGAATTTCTTTGTGTGTGTGTGTATGTGTGTGTGTGTGTTGTGCTGTACATTTTTATTCCTGCAGAGCAATTGTACTTCCTAAGAAAAATGCAAGAGGAAAGGAAACAAATCTCTGTCACTCGCTCTAGTTTTCAAGTGACAAAAACCTTTCCAACTCAGAAAAAGAGCAGATAACCCCAAGAAGCCCGGATCAAAAGAGGCACAACAAGACTGGAAACTATCCTACATAAAAATCTGGTTTTCCTTTACTAATTGACAAGGTTCTGAGCTAACAAGCAAGCAGGGTAACTTCAGTCTTATTCATCTGAGAAGAACTCTTCATATGACCATCCATCTTAAAAGTAGAAGCTATTGATTTCGGAAAAGGAAAGGGAAGTGGTGAGATGAAGTCCCTGCAAGATAATTTCCTAGAAAAAAAACCTCTCTCTTTTGTTCTTTCTTCTACAGTCTTTCTCTCTCTCTCTCCTTCTCCTACTCTTTCTCTCCTCTACCCAAAAGACCCCAAGCAAGACAAAGGTAGGGGAAATATCAAGAAAAAGAAATGTTCCTGGCTATGTATGCATCCAGCCAGGTCTGCCTGAATAGAAAGGATGATCATAGGCTGGAATTGGTTTAGGGTGGGTTTGGCTTAGGGTATTGTCTTCTCTTCTCCCGAGCTGCTTTGCATTTCAGTGCTTTGTTTTTAACCAAAAGTACTAACCATTTGATTATAGAGGAAGTATCCGCATCCACAGTGAAGTACATTGCTTATCTCATTAGTGTGGAAGAGCCATAACTCAAAGCTAGTGAAAAACCTACAGGGAGAGAGGAAGACAAAGAGAGAGAAGGACTTGCGCACCGTATTGTTTAAGATTAACCCTGAACTGTTCACCATGAAATACAGCTTTTATCTGAGGAATCAGATTAGTGCAAAAAAGAGGGATGATTTAAAAATAAAAGTTGGTTTTGCTTCTTACTGTAAGTAAGCAGTAGTGCCATGAATTGTACATAAGTCAAAGAGAAAGGGAATTAGGGACAAATACATCAGTGTCAATTTATGTATTTTTATTAATTTGTTAAGCCAGCCATATGGTTGATTCATCATCATCCCAAGCCTGGATAAATGGGAAGGTTTAGGGAAAGTAATGGTGAACTACTTTGTAAGAAATTGATCAAGAATTTTCTTATGTACAAGCTGGCTTTAGAAAGGGGTGTAGTACACGAGATCACTTTGCCAATGGATTATGGAAAAGGCACACAAATATCAAAAGGGTCTATATGGTGTTTTATCTATTACAGAAAAGCTTTTGACTATATAGAACACAATAAGCTATGGGTGGCTTTGTGTGATCTTGGTGTCCCAACTAAGGCAGGTAATAGTGAGAACACGCTATGCAGAAACAGGATCAGGATCAGTAAGTGAAGTTCAGGATCAGTAAGTGAAGTCAGACAGGGATATATTTTATCACCATTTTTGTTCAATCTGTATGATGAGGTCCATGGAGATTCTCAGTCATCCAAGTCATGGTTATTTAAGAGGCAGCTGGACTTTCTGGTCAGAGTTAAAGAAGCTTCTTGGTTGAGAAGCTAAACGTCTTCAAAGAAAAACAAGAAAGTCCAGTTGCCTCTTGAAAAAGGACCTTTGGGACGTGTGTGCTAAGGTAATCATGCAGAAATTAGATCTAGAATTGCTTAATTTGGAAGTGAACATTGGAGGAAGAATCATAAATAATCTGAGGTACGCACAGGGGTGGGATTCTACCAGTTTGCACCTATTTGCTAGAACCGGTTGTTAACATTCTAAGCAGTTCGGAGAACCGATTGTTAAAAGAAATTACTGGCCTAATCATGTAAGGAAGGCAGAAGAAAACATTCTGGTGTTGCTTACAGAAACTGCCTCACCATTAACCCTTATTACATTCTTGGCAGGACTTCCTATCTCAGGAACTTCTCTGGAGTTATTTTTCCCTCCTTTGCCGGTACTTTGGTTGTGTGGAGTGACCATTCAAAGTTACAATGGCACTGAAAAAAGTGACTTATGACCATTTTTCACACTTACGACTGATGCAGCATCCCCACAGTCATGAGAGGCCAGACGAGGAGATGTGTGCCTCGATGTGAGTGATGTTGAGTTGGCCACATCCAGCCAATAACATGACCACCAAGCCATGTCCACCAACTAAGCCACACCCACAGAACTGGTTGTTGAAATATTTGAATCCCACCCCTGGGTACGCAGATGATGATGCAACATTATTGAGTGAAAATAAAGAAGACCTGGAAAAAATGATCTGGAAAATCAAGCATGAAAGTGAAAAAGCAGGACTGAGTCTTAACTTCAGGAAAAGAAAGATAATGACAACAGGTGCAGATGAGATGTTTAAAATCAAGAAATAGTTTGAGAATTTATCTTCCTTGGATCAAAAATTGTTCACAATGGTAATTTTACACCTGAAATCAAGTGCAGGCTAATCTTAGACTGCACTGCAATGGTTAACATGAATAAGATATAGAACAGCAGAAATACTGATATAAGTACAAAAAGCAGGCTACTTAAAGCAATAGTCTTCCCTATAATGATTTATGGATATGAAAGTTGTACAGTAAGAACTGCTGATCGAAGAAGAATTAACACCTTTGAACTGTGATGCTGAGTAAATTATTCAATATACCGTGGACAGCCAGAACAACCAAAAGAGAGGTGCTGAATCATATAAAACCAGAAACAGCACCGGAAGCCAAAATCACAAGACTACATCTGATTTACTTTGGCCAAGTCATGCATGCAAATTCATTGGAGAAGTCAACGATGCTAGGAATGGTTAGTGGATCAAGAAAAAAGGGCTAGCAAAGAACTCACTGGCTTGATCCCATCATATCTGATTCAAAGATGAAATTCAATCACTAAAAGAAGCTGTGCTTGACATACCAGCATGAAGAGCACTCACCTATAAAGTTATCAAGAGTTGGACACAACTGAACAGTTAAAACTATCAATTTATTTAATTTTGCTGCATTTATTTAATTTAGCATTGCAAATTTGTCAATGCTATTTATATGCGTGTTTTTTAAAGGGCTAAACCCAATCTATTTGAAGTATGCAGTAAAAGATGATCATCTGCAATTAGAAAATATTCAACAACTCAGGATAAGACTAGGTTAGAACCTAAGCCTCGGAGTCCTAAACCATGATTCTAAATATTTAATCATTCAGTGACTTATCAGGGAAGTTGAAATTTTACAGGAAAGACACGTCTTTGAGCACATATATCAACCCTTACAATATAAGAATTGTCAATAAGTCCTAGATATTGTTTTGTAAGAAAAAAATGGAAGGGATCCTCAAATGAAGTAGCAGAAGCAAAAGATTTCTGTACCTACCATTATTTTACGGAGCTCCCAAAACTGATTTCTTTAAACTCCCCCACATGCCAACATTTTTCTGTAAAATTTAGGAGAACAATCATAGATTGAATATCATTCCTTTATTTCCAATAATTTACTGACTTATTCTTCAGTCCTGTTCTCAAGGTCCTTCCTAGCTTTCTTCAGATTGTAATCCAGAGGCTCACTCTGACTCCCAAGGATAGATTTGGCACCACTAGGTTAGCATTGTTAGGTCATAACTGCAGAATTAAGCTTTCTAGATTCGATAAGCAAAAGCATAATGTTCAACAGAAAAACAAATAAATGAAGAAAAATGTTAAAAATGTTCCATAATAGTTCTCTAAAAGAGAACTCAGCAAATGAAAAAAGGAGGATAATAAATGCCTCATAATACTTGACTAAAGAATGGAGCTATTATTCCAACATTCTGCTTTTTCATGTGCCCACACACACAGTGTCAATTGTTCCTCATCAATTGGACTGCTCAGCTGGGAAATGAGCCTTGGTAACCCAAGCTGTCCATGGTTACATCTCAACAGTAATGAGAAAAGGAACTCATGCTGTACCAAAAAAATTGTAACAGCTGATTTGATCCCACATTTATCATAATCTTGAGAATAAAGAGAAAATCGTGCAATGTTTCTTTCAGTATGTATCAGTAACTAACCTTCAAGATTTATCAGTTAAGTATCATTTTTTACATTATGTATAAGATTATGGAGGAAATAGTGATTATCAATTTAATTTTGGAATTTCGCGCAAAAAGAATCCAGGGGCCATTTTGACTAAAACTAATTTTTACACATCCTGAAGTGACCACATTTAATCTTCAATCAGAGAAAGTAGAAGGTTTGGCATAACTGTTTATCAATTGACCATAATAATGTCATGCATTTGACTGACTGTTGTTCTCTTTCTATATTGCTCTCCCTACTTCGATCCCATATCGGGAGTACAATGGCAGAATTTTTCATCTAGAACAGGTATCTCCATCTCATGACCCGTGGTCATATGCAGCCCTGGTTAGCTAGTAATGTGTCACCACAAGATCATAATAAAAAAATATAAAATAAAGGGAGCTTTTATTTATATACACGAAATATATTATATATTTTATAAGTGGCCCAAGAAAAATCTTCTTCAGTCAAGTAAGCCAAAGGAAACACCTGATCTAGAGTGATTCTGAACACTGAAATGACCCTCTGAACAACTGAAATCTGTCATTTTCTTTGCAACTATCTTCCTTCTTCTCTGTGCACATTTCTTAATTTTCTTATGCAATGGAAGAAATGCCTGTAGACAAATATTGTTTAATTTCATATTCTTCAGTTCAAAATCACCTACTACAAGTTTTTTTAATTATCTAACCCTAACCCTAACCCTAACCCCTGTGTCTTCACTGGATGCTTCTTTCAGCAATTAAAAAGCTATGCAGAAAAGGCCATATTTTTTAAAATAGAGGGGGGAAGTTGTATCTCATTGTCTCCCAGTCAGAAACAGCTTACATTGCTTACACACACACACACACACACACACACACACACACACACACACACACACACACACCAGAAGGAGGAAACCACAGAATTCCATATAATACATCACTTTACTTTTATATTATAGTTGCAAGTCAAGCTCTTTCTCAAACTGAATGTCTTTCAAAATAGTGACTTTGTGGATTAGTGGATGTAGTGGTCATTTGTGGATTTCTCTTTTGAAAAATAATGTATGCTATTCTCAGGTGTCTCAAAAGTATTTTCCTCTCAGCTCTGTTTAATACAATTAAACTTTTGATTTAAGGAACTAAATGACGGAAGGTGTCCATTATATCTGAATGCCTGTTAAATATGAAAATATCCCTTTCATCAATTTATAATGTTGATGTAATGATGTCATTACATAAAATCATGTAAATTCTTGGTGTAATGACATCACTACACCGACAATATGAATTGCTCATTAAAATAAATGAAAATAAACTGAACTGTTTCATCCAGACTACCTCTGATGCAGCAAGATTCTATGTGATTTGGGAGGATGTCCAGAGTTAAAATTTGTTCATTGCCTCCAAGGTCTGATAAATATGGGTTTGTTCAATAAATGTTTTAATGAATTGTCAACTCTGTTAAGTACTGCTTTTCCATTGCATAGAAATAAACAAGCTGGAGTAATATAAATTGGGGGTAGGACAAAATTTGGCTTTACACTGGCACAGAATGCAAACTGGGAGAATAATCGAGACTTTCTCATATTCTGTGGCTACCAAGTCAGCCATTTTAGGCTGGTTCTTCAAAAAGTGGCTGCTCAGAACTTTAACATTCCTAGTAAAGGAAGCCCACATAGCTTCCCACAGGTCATATTTGTACCTGGTCCTCGATGTCTCTTTTCCATCCATATGTAACAGTTATTCTGAGCAACACCAGTCTGCGAGTCCAGGAATGGAAGACGAACACTACGCTCAGCACAGAGACGGGAATTGTAACTGCGGCAGTGCTCTATGGCTTCTTTGTAGAACTGGTCCCCAAGACTGCAAAGGAGAGAAAAAAGACAGAGCACCCATAAAGTAACTCCATCTACCCCAAGAATGAGCTAGCACAAATAGGAGAAAGTGTATGGAGTAACACGCGAGGGATAAAGGTAAACGAAAATGTATGCTCAAAATGGATTGTTGACTTACAAAGGAAGGGGTTAGTTATTTTTCAGCTTAGGATCAGCCCAAAGCTTGACATGAGTAATATTGCCCAGATTAGCCTACAAAGGACTTGTCCTGTTTATTTAATACTCCAAATTTTGCAGGACACTGCAAAAGTCTATATGCTGAATGTGAGAAAAGAAAAAGAGAGAGAGAGAGATTCACTCCTTTGATAAGTCAGCTCCCTCCATCACTTCTTGCCAGATGACAGACAATATTGCAGAGATTTTAAAATCATCAAATTCTCCCTCAATATAATCTGCCGGACTCTGTCGCTTGGGCAATCTGCCATCACTCCTCCCTTCTTAGCTGTCTCCATTTCTAACAAAAGCTCTCGCACCTGAACTACAAATATCATGGCAATCCGTAGTAATTTTAAATAGTCTGTTTATCCATGCTTTTGCAGCTCGGATTTGCTATCCTTGGCATTAACAGCCACTAGACACTAACTAACAAAAATGCAGCTTAAAATTGGGTAAAAGTAGACAAAAAGATGTAAGCAAAATAATCTGCCTTCCAGCTGATTTCACCCTCATCCCTATCCCTACCCCAAAAGGGTACTGCACCCTCTTTATCCAGAATCCTGTTTCATCTTGCTTCTGGAAAGTTTGGAAATTTGCCAGCTTAGGCTAAGCCAAAGTCTAAGAGAGCAACATAGGGAGAGGGAGGGAGGGAGGGAGGGAGGAAGATCCCTCTCTCATTTCCCTGTTTTTCTCGTCTCCTTGATCGATAAACTGATAGAGAGGCAAGATATAAATCCAATAAATAAACTAAATGGGTTGGGGTTGACTTTGACAGGGGCCATTTAGAGTATTGTTCATATATTGTCTATCATACAGCCATAATGAACCATTAGGATAAATGATGTTTTCAGCACAAGAACCAGATCCGAGGATCAGTTGACATTTTTAGCTGCTTTCAAAACTGAACATTCTTGTACTTAAGTGAAAATGCATCCCAAATCCCCCTGCTGTGTCACCAAGGATTCTGTGGTCCAGGTGGCACAGGAGGCAGCCATGCCAAATGACGCACAAGAAGGAAAAAAACAGCAGTGGTCCAAACCGCCTCAATCCGGAGCTGGCACAAAAGAAGATGCTGCCTGAAATGATGGACTATATACCACCCTCTCCAGTTCCATATGCAAAGCTGACAGCACTTGTGGCTGAATTTTATTCTGAAGCAGATGACAATATAGCCAAGATCTACCAGCTACTGGAAGGCTGGTTGACACACACGAGTCTCCCAACCCCCAACACTTTCCTACCTTTCTCCACCCCAATACCCCCATGCCTTCCAGCATATGCAATCTGATGCACCTCCCTCTGTTCAGTACAGCTGTCCCTGAGAGGGCTCCTGTATGGCTCCATCTAAAAAATGCATGTTCGGAATCTTTTTAGGGAAAAGAGGAGAGGAAACAAAGCTAGTTTTAAACAACAGGGCCTATTTCACCATTATCTCTTATTCCTTTAACCATTTCCACCTAACAGGCAATTATATAATTTAACTGAAGACAAGTACACTTCTTTGTGGACAATTGTTTGTGCTGACACAGGCACCAGTCAGCAAACTGAAAGCTTGTCATTTGAACTAATAGCTATCTTATACATTTCTTCAAAGGGTACATTCCTCTCCGGAAGGAAGGAAGGAAGGAAGGAGGGAGGGAGGGAGGGAGGGAGGAGAGGGAGGAAAGGAGGAAAGGAAAGGAAAGGAAAGGAAAGGAAAGGAAAGGAAAGGAAAGGAAAGGAAAGGAAAGGAAAAGAGGAGGGAGGGAGGGAGGGAAGGGAGAGGAGAGGAGAGGGAGAGGAGAGAGAGGAGAGAGGAGAGGGAAGGGAAGGGATAGGAAAGGAAAAGGAAAGGGAAAGGGAGGGAGAGAGGGAAGGGGAGAGCAGAGGAGAAGAAAGGAAAGGAAAGGGGAAGGGGAAGGGAGGGAGGGAAGGGGAGAGAAGAGGAGAGCAGAGGAGAAGAAAGGAAAGGAAAGGAAAGGAAAGGAAGGGAAGGGAAAGGGAAAGGGAAAGGGAAAGGGAAAGGGAAAGGGAAAGGAAATTCTTTCTGAGCAACCAATCTGCTTCAAGCTGAGTTTATACTCAGTCTTTCCTGAAACTCAGTATATTACAATAATAACAGTTCCAGGCCTATTAAATTTCAAGGTTTACAGTTTCCATTCAGAAAGGCTTTCCCACTAAATCTGTTAGGAATCAGAGGTGGATATATGCTGCAAAATCATGTGGCTTGCATGATTTTTTTAATTATCAACAAGTTATACATAAGTTTCAAACTAGGTAGACCAGGAATCCCTGAAATATTATGCTGCTTCTGCCCTCCTTTTTGAAAATAATGAAAAGAGGAAGTACATGATGCACTTGGGTTATTAAAAAGCAAAGGAATCTAACATGGAGGAGGAACAAGTAGGAGAAAGTTCCATCAGGGCTTGGGAACTGAATCAAGACTGAAGATCTTAGGGACAGAAATCCACACCCAGGTAGAAGACTGACCCCTAACATTAATTGTATTCTATTCTCCATGGATGAAAGAGGAAGTAATATTTACTACCTTTCCTTCTGTGATGGTAACACATCTCTGAATCCAAAAAGAAGAGTTGCAAAGGATCCTGCTGCCATCTTGTCTGAGCCCATTCTCTTCAGTAGATGAAAGCCAGGAAGCCAACCTTGAAATGGGAGGCACGGCATGGCTGAAGGAGAGCCTCTCAGACAAGAATATATCAAGAGCCTTTCTTATCAATCTCAGCCACATTTGCCATCTGTGCTTTCTCTGATGAATGTGGGAGATGGTTGAAACAGAGCCAGGTACGTTACACTCTAGCTGGAATCCATGAGCACTGCAGTAGCCAACTTCTGCCATGCCTTGCTTCCCGCTTCCAAAAAGAAAAGGTGTGGGTCTGATTTGATCCAGCTGGGGTATGGTAAATTCTCATCAGCACTGTTTAGTAATAGAAGAAGGGTTCTGTGAAATCTTGCAACTCCAACCCCAGCCCTGAAATGGAATTAGGCTAACTTACTCCTCGGAATGAGATGGCGGCCGGCAGATATCTCTACCCTGATGCCTTTAATAGTGGTGAAAAACCTCTTAATTGGATACTGTAATAGTTTATGTGGGAATGACCATGGGAGGGAGGATGAAGACCCACAGAGAAAGGGGGTTGTATGGGGAAAGGTGTGTTGACTGTGGAAAGCAGTGATGAAAAGATGCGCTAGGAGAAAGCAAAAAATGAGGAACTACAATTTAGCCTTGCCTGGGAGATGCCATTGTCAGCATCAGTAAGAAGCTCCCTTCCATGATCTCTAAACAGACAGGTCATGTACAATGAAACAAAGCAAAAAAAAAAAATTCCATACACTGTCAGGACATTCTAGAAAAGAAAAGTGACTAGTTAGTGCTTTAACAGACTGTATAGGGACAGAGCCTTTGTATGTGTGAAAATATAAAATTTAATAATATAACGCAAAAGCACAAGTTAAACCAATAAGAAATAGACTCAAAATGCTATGGGTCTTTATAAGCACTGTAAGCATCCTGATGCTAAATTTGTTCTTGGGGTACAGATCCAATTATCACTACATGCTAAATAGTTTTCTCTTTATGTGGGAGCTATGGTGGCATAGTGCAATATTGCAGGCTAATTCAGCTCATTGCCAGAAGTTTGATCCTGACTGGGCTCAAGTTTGACACAGCCTTCCATTCTTCCAAGGAGAAGCCAGATTGTTGGGGACAATATGCTGACTCTGTAGACCGTTTAGAGCAAAGTACTATGAAGCTGAATGTAAATTTAAATGCTATTACTGTTGCTATTTACTAAGGTGACCAACCGTCCTCCTTTAGGGAGGACAGTCCTCCTTTTGTAACTTCTGTCCTCTCTCAAAAAGTGTCCTCCTACACATCCTCCTTTTTTGATATTTGAAGACTAATCTGTAAATCTCTGTATTTGATCGATGCTGATCCGATCTGTTGTGTGTGATGTGACATATTTGTATTTGACATGACGATTTGTCAAGGCTCGGTACAATGCGGCGAGATGCGATTATGAGATGCAAGTGCTCCACACAGGAGAATTGTTTTGAGAGAGTGCGCCGCACGCAAGTGGCTTTGTTTTTTTTTTGTGTTTTTTCTTCAATTTATTTGTGTCCTTTTCATTGTAAAAAGGTGGTCACCTTATATTTACTCATGAAGCACATATTTGTTTTCCTGCATAATACAAGTCGGATGATCTGTGCAAATAAAATTGATTCACATTTTCCACATCAGAAACATAGCACCATGTATGAAAATCCAGATGCAATGCTAATCTTTTCAACCATGAATTACCAGTACTGGGAAATGAATTCAAACACTGGGAAATGAATTACCAATACTACTCTTTTTAAAGGCCAGAGCAATCACACATAAATACAACCTTGTTCTCCTTTTCTTTTCCCCCCTCCCTGCTTAAACTAAGACCACCATTTGTGGCAAGTTCCCTCAAAAACTTCATGACAAACAAGATACCTAACTCAGGAGTTTACAGTTAACTAAAGCCAAGGTGCAAGGAAGATTAAATATTAATGTCTACTTTTGAATTTGTCTGTGGCATAAACAATAAAAGCACACAAAATGTCACCAGAAATTGTGGGTAATAATCCTTAGGATTTTCCAGCAGTCAAAGAGTATGGGAAAACTGATCCCACAAAATGGACTCAATTCCTAGTGGAAGTACAAGCAAAGGAGCCCAGTTAGGATAGTAAGGGAGAGGGACAGCATGAAGGAAATGCAAGCTGTGTAAGGCAATGCCAGCCTCCCAAGACAGTTCGCTAGACAGAACTTCCAGAACTTCCTCCCTGTTTTCAATTAAAAACTTGTGGTGGGGAGTGGGAGAAGAGGAAAGTAATAAAACTCAAGCCTCACTCCAAAGCCATGACTCTGAATCAAAGCTATAATTAAAGATGGAAAATATGCACATTTGAAATCTAACTCACAAGGAAAACGAACATTTTATTTCCCGCCTCCTCCTTCATGGTACATTCCACTTATCAGTATTATCCAAATTTCTTTCTCTGTTGAAATGAAGATGCACAATAAAATTCCAAAGAGAGCATGCGGAATGAAAACAAAATAAACTCTCCCCTTTGCTTAAGTTCCCTCCCTCATGGAGCATTCCTTCCAATAATGAAATATGAGCAGTGCCTGTCACTTTGTATTAACAGAACCAATGAAATGATAAACTACAGCACTCCCTTCAAGGGATTATTTTTAGTTGAATGCCTAAAAATAAAACTAAGTTTTTGAAACTAAATGTTTTTTTTTTAAACTGGCAGCATTGAGGATTGTTTAATGTCCAGTTTTGCTCTAGGCAAAAAAAAATGTTGCAGAAAAATTGAAGGGCCTGGCAGTTATCAACCGATGGCCGAAAAAGTTATTTGTAGGTCAGCAAATAATTTCAAGCAATTTTAAAACAATGTATTCGAAAAATCATATGCTCAATTGTCTCCCTGTTTGAATGGTAAGCAAAGTTCAAACAAAGCCACACAAGAAAAGAATGCGCTGCATTTTAATATTTATGCATGAAACCTAACAGAACAATCAGAGAAGCATGCTATCTATGAGTATGACACGTGCTTGTGCACGCACACTTGCACAAGCAAATGGAGAGGATTGCCTGTGAAGCAGCTATGCAAGTCATCCAGAGGACTGTCTGGTGTCCTTGGTGAAGCATCTCTCTCAAATGCCTTGCATAGCCTTGGGAGGACCATGTTTTCAGTTCTGCTAACTGACAAATAACTGGGGAATATCAACAAATTAGGACAGTATTTCTCAACCTTGGCAAGTTTAAGATGGATGGACTTCAACGTAATTCTTTTTGCTGGCTGGGGGATTCTGGGAGTTGAAGTCCCCTTATCTTAAGGTTGCCAAATTTGGGAAGCATTGCTGTAGGCAATGACAAGTGGTTGAACATGGTTGGCATTCTGTTGAATTGAAACTGGGACCATTGTTGCGGGTCCCAGTTTGCCTTAACTGTTTTCCAAACTAATCAGAATTATTTTTAAAAATCCCCACAAAAATGCTTGCCCTCATGATTATTTCATGAAAGAATATTTACAGAGCAAGTAGCAAAATAGATAATTCTGAAATAAGTGATTTATATGATAAGTGCTCAAGGTTTACAGGCTGCAAACAGCAAATATAATTTATTTAGGCTAATACAGCAGCTGTTGTTTACAGTAAATGCTTACTAGACTAATGTTTTTTACTCAACCAGATTGAATAAATGAAATGAACTACAGTTATCTAGTACATACTACAAAGATAAAAGTTAACATGAACTTAACAGTTTGCTGTAATTACAGGACTTTTGCATAAATACCATTCCTATAGCTGTTCTTCCACTTATTATTTTTTCTACCGTAGTCCTGATATTTATTATTACGCCAAGGTTTCAAATACACTTGATATATTAGCATCTTGGTGGGGCTGCCACAAAAGATAAGAGGCTCAAATCTTTCTCGTAGACTTACTGTCTGACCTTAAGCAAATGACAATATTTTAGCTTCAGATTTTGGTCAGCAAAGCAACAGGAATGATAATTAGAAGGATTGCCAGCAGTGCAGTTTACCAGGGCAGGTCAAGATGGTGATTGCAACTGTACATCCAAAGATCCATCACTTTTTGTAAGCATTGCTTACAAAAAAAGAGGGTAAAGGTTCAATTATGCAGTCACAGCTGCCATCTTGACTTTTAGAAATCCCTCCTTATGGGTGTTCCTGACTGAAAATTTATCTGCAAATGCAGTACCAGTCTCTCTCTCTCTCTCTCTCTCTCTTTTAAAGGCAGGGAAGAATCACTTCATCTCCTTCATCAAATGATTTGTTCCTCTACTTCTAACTTTAATCTGTTGCAGAAATTTTTTGGGAGAGCGCAGAGGATGAACACACAAAGACTTTAGTCTTTTTTAAAATGTTCCGTATAATATGAATACTGTAACTATACAATCAAAATGGATCAAGAATTCAGTCCTCCAGCCATTAACTGAGTTTCATATTTCTTTCTTTAGCAGACAAATATATGATAAGGTAGGCAAGTGCAACATCGTCTAGTTTTCCTCATACATTTCATATCCAGAAGCAAGCAGTAGTGGCACATTCGAGAGAAGGAAAGCCAACCAAGCTGCTGCTATGTGTTAACAGCCATGTAGCGGGGACAATGTAGAGAAATACTGCCAATCTAGCCAATGTTAGAAAAATGGTAACACTTATTCCTTTCTAAGAAATACCAAAAGACTTCCAAGCGCCATGGGGGCACAGTGGTTAGAATGCAGTACTGCAGACTACTTCTGCTGACTGCGAGCTGACTGCAATTTGGCAGTTAGATTTCCACCAGCTTAATGTTGACTCAGCCTTCCATTCTTCCAAGGTCAGTAAAATGAGGATCCAGATTGTTGAGGGCAATATGCTGACTCTGTAAACCACTTAGAGAAGACTATAAAGCACTGTGAAGCAGTATATCTAAGTGCTATTGCTATTAATGGACAGCTGCTGGAAGAGGAATTTCCAGTAGCTTTTATGTGTTAAGAAGAACTGTGGGATTCAGTCCTATCAAAGATCTAATTAGAATAAACACCCAGTTTATTCACATATAACCATACACATTAATTAAATAAAATTAAATCAAGATTTCAAGGAAGGCATAATCCCTAAATAACATGAGAAGTACAACCTTTATTGGCTAAAGTCACAAAAAAAATGGCAAAGATACGTTCACCAGACAAGTTATTATCAGTAGTCTGGAGCTGGGAAGGAAAAGAAACTGAAACTACAACATTCAAGAATTAATTTAAAAAGCTGTACATTCTTCTCCCATCTAGCTATAGAGGTAGAAAGGGAACATAATTCCTTCCCTCTTCCTTTTCCCCTCCTTTTCAACAGTAATCTGTTTTTTGTAAAATCTATTCTGAAGAAAACTGCAAATTCAAAAGCTGGGACCTTTTTTGTAGTCTTTATGAACTGGAACAAAAGAATTGAATTAATATGGAAGTTTAAACATGATTATTCCATGCCTTTGGAGGTGATGGATCACCCATTGACAAGTGAAAGCATTACTGCCAAGACAGATGAATAAAAGCAATCTTTGGGGACATCTATTCTAGTAAAGGGAAAATATCACACTTTCTATACAGAGTTCTTCCTGTTTAATAGACAGCTTGTCATTATTATATGATTATACCGGTTTGTTGGACTTCCAGGCAAGATTTTGTGAACTAAAGATATTGCTGTGAAAGAAGAGTTAATGAAGATGGCAAAAACCAAGGAATCGGTGAGTGGACCACTTTCTTGAAACCTCTTTGGATAAGGGAGAGGATGGGAGATTGCCCGTATAAGCTCCAGAGAGCTTATTGCCCATATAAGCTCCTGCTCACCAGGAGACCACAGCGCAATGGTTTTCAGCACTTTGGTTTGAGCACTTGAGAACAATGAGATTAGCTACCTTGATTGAAATCACAAATCTTACTCTCTACTACCTTTCAGAAATTGCCTATTCATAACTTTCACAAACCCCACTAACTATTAGAAATTCCCTATTAATCATTTAACAGTTATTAGAAACCTTTGGAATGAAAAGATCGAAAAATCATCAGGTGTAATGGATGGTACCTGTGATGGGGATACTCAGGAATGTAGAATAGTCAGAATCTTGCCTAACTAAACCTTTACAATTCTCACCCTAACAGATATACCCTGGGAGATTCTAGAGAGTAGCTATCCTTACTTTCTTCTCTGTCTTCTATGCAGCTCCAGCCCGCGTTGCCTCTTGTGGGGTTTCCCCATCCCCAAACTGGAATTCTCCTTCCTTGTTGGAAAATTGCTGGTTTACTGTACGTAGTCCATCAGACCAACTCCCCTTCTGTGGGCATCATGTCTCACATTAGAAGCAGTGTGATAAAAATGTTGGATAAACAATATTAGGTTAAGATATTGGATTAAGATTAGGGAGTCCCAAATTCAAGTCCATTCTCAACCATGGATGACTTTGGGACAGTCATTCTTTCTTAACTCAACCTGCATTACAGGAATATCAGAGAGAGGCAGAGAAATGAGAGGAGAGAGCCCTTAAGCGCCTGTTGAACTTATGTATCTTTCATTATTGACTTTCAGAACCCATATAATGGCCCCAGTGGCATCTGTACCAAGGACATCAAAAGACAGCGTAATTGTCATGGTGCAATTTAATTACGTTAAGTGATGTAAGGGCATCGTATCTAATGCAAGTGCATAAATTCATGTCATTTACATGTTGACATTATAATCCATATTTCATCATTTCCCCTTCCCCACTTCCTCACCCCCATGGATGCCAGTAGACAATGTGCAAAATGGATCAATTCATTGCATTTCTTTGAATTTGTCTCGCATGCCCGAACTTAAAGCATAATCCAGTCCCATAATTGCATAATTTGCCTGTCACACTGCAAGTTTGCAAAACTGAAAAGAATTATGTAATTCTGTCCTCAAATGACTAGCTTCATGTAGTGAAATAATTTTGGCTTTGCAATATGACTCTCGTAAGCTACAATTATATTTAACAACTCTATAATAAATTTATATTAGTATAATAATTAGATTTTATTTTGCTCCGGAGTCTGGCCTTCAACAAAACAAATACAAAGATATATTTAAACATCTACCTCCCTTGAATAGATTTGCAGTAGTAGAATTTGATAATGCATAAGAAATGCAATCAGCTTACATAATGAAAGGCTAAAACCAATTTTAGCAGTCTCATCCAATACATTATTATCACCTTAAAAAAGTACACAAGACTGAAAATTAAAATTTCTGCTCTTTTAAGGAGATTCCCAAATGTCATTTTAAATTCACATGTCTTTTTTGTCTATCAAACTAACATCATTGAACCACACTAATAATATCTGCCCACAAATATAAGGCTATCTCAAATTCTATAATAATACAATAAAAAGCTGCATCCAGATTATTTCTATTCATCAGTCACAACTGTATCTGTGAAAAGTAAACGCTGGGCTCACCTGTGGGAAAATTCCATGGAAAAGGACCAATATTTTCATCCAAGATATTGCCATTATTTAGAGCTCTCTAAAAGGATGAGTGGGTTGCAAATTCCTTGGAAGATAAATGCATGGAATGCTGTGATTTTATCAAAGTTGATACGTCAGGATTTCCATAAAACTTTGTGTGGGTAGGACTAGATTTGAGGTACAGATTTGTATGAAGTCTAACCCAAAGTATATGAACCTGCTTTGGTATGGTTTTTTTTTTTTTAACTTCCATTTCTTGTTAAAGGAATTTGACAGATGCAAAAAAAAAAAAAAGGATTAAAGAGCCATATGCTTGTTCAGAAACCATGGTTAATAACACTGCTACCTCTGCCAATGGTCTGAAATCAGGTTAACTCCAGCAGCATTTATTTCTGAAACCATCTACCATAAGCATAGATGAGCCTTACCAGTCTAATGCCTTTTTAGTCTGTCAGCTGAGAAAAGCTGGTATAAATGACACTCTGATTCCACAGATATCTAAAAGTCAGCTGGGGGACCAAAATATTCCCAATGATGACATCTGTACTCCCTTTACTCCCTCCTTCCATTGAGAAGTCTAATGCTGAGATGTAGACAAGAATATAAGAATTCCATCAGGCTGGGTGCAATATTGTGCACTTTACACAACTTAAGTTTTAATTATTCATTAAAATTATTTTTGCTGCATTGTGGTATGCCTCAGAAATGAAATGCATCCAGGTAGTCCTCAACTTACAGATTTCACAGATAATCAGAGTTGGAAGGGACCTTGTAGGTCAGCTAGTCCAAACCCCACCCAAGCGGGAGACCCTACACCATTTCTGACAAATGGCGGTCCAGTCTCTTCTTGAAAGTCTCAAGTGATGGCGCTCCCACAACTTCTGAGGGCAAGAGCTGTTCCATTGGTTGATTGTTCCCACTGTCAGAAAGTTTCTTCTTATTTCCAGGTTAAATCTCTCCTTGTTCAGTTTCCATCCATTGTTCCTTGTCTGGCTTTCAGGTGCTTTAGAAAATAGCTTGACCCCTTCCTCCCTGTGGCAGCCCCTCAAATATTAGAAGACTGCTATCATGTCTCCCCTGGTCCTTCTCCTCACAAGATGAGCCATGTCCAGTTCCTGTAACTATTCTTCTTATGTTTTAGTCTTAAACTTACAACAGTTCGTTTAGTGACCATTCAAAGTTACAATGGCACTGTAAAAAATGATATGACCATTTTTCACACTTGCAACCATTGCAACGTCCCCAATGTCACATTAAAAATATGCATTTCTACTAAGCAGGTCTGTGGCATGACAAATTGTAGTACAAATTACAATAGCACTGTAAAAAGTGACTTCTGACCGTTTTTCACACTTATGACCGTTGTAGCATGCCCATGGTCACATGATCAAAATTCAGATTCTTGGCAACTGACTCATATTTATGATGGTTGCAGTGTCCCAGAGTCATGGGATCCTTTTTTGTGACCTTCTGATAAGCAAAGTCAACGGGGAATCCAGATTCATTTAACCATTATGTTACTAACTTAACAACTGTGGGGATTCATTCAACAACTGTGGCAGAAAGGTCATACAATGGGGCAAAATTCACTGAACAAATATCTCACTTGGCAACAGAAATTTTGGGCTCAGTTGTAGTTGTAAGTGGAGGACTACTTGTACTAGAATCTGAAAAAAATAAATTAAAAATACACACTTTGACTCAGATGATTTAATTGTACTTTTTAAATTTTATATTGGCTCATATGAGAAAAATCATGCAGTCCTATTGTGATTTGATGAGGAAAACCCATATGGGTGATAAACTGGGCTATTGAAGTTATACACCCCTAACTCTGGTTTGCTGACTAAGCAGAAAGGAAGATTACATGATCACGTGCAAGTATAACATTGCTGTTTCAAGTACTGTAATTATTTCCAAATTAATGGACAGTCACTTATCTGAGATTGTATAGGTTCTCCTGCTTGAGCAGGGGGCTGGACTAGAAGACCTTCGGGGTTCTTTCCAGCTCTATTCTGTTCTATTCTACTCTACTCTACTCTACTAACTTCAAAATTGACAAGTGCTAATTTTATGCAACTTCATGGCACCTTTTGAGGTATGTGTGCTTTGTTTCTTTGTCTTTTGTCTTTTTTGTTTGGCAATGTGCAATTAGTACGATGTGCAACTAATTAGAATTACTTAATATGACTATATAAATTAATAAATGTATTGAACTTCAGGCTTAAATGTACAATGAAACCTTGATTTAACTGAACACATGGAGGAAAGTTGCCTGTTCTCCTGAATGTCTGTCAGCCTGAAAACTACATATAGTATTTGTCAATTATTTATGTGGTTTATGTAGCATCTGGACAATGTCAAGCCTTGTACTACAGAGTGCAAATCAAGAAAGTCAGAATCTCACAGACTTCAAAGAGCCGTTTTATTGAAAGAATTAAAGGTAGAGAAGTACAGAATCTTGAATACTGTAAAGGGAGCCCCAACCTTCTTTTAATTAGTGAGTTCATTAAGGTCAAGTCTCCTTGAATTAGGAGCTCTGAAAGGCTTTAGAAAACTCATTTGAAAGACCCCAGGTTTTCTTCTCACTCTGTGGCAGGCTAATATATTTTTTTCTTCCTTTTTAATCACTGAAATCAACAAACCGGTAAACTGAGAATAGAGGATGAACTAAAAATAAATAAAAGGTGAGATTGCACTATGAAGGACACATCCTAAGAGAAATCCTATACAGTGGATTACACAGCATTTGTGTCACTCCTTGGTTGGCTCCCTGCTCATCTGATCTCTAAGTGCAGGCAGCAGGACCAATTTATTTCCATCTCAAATGCAGATCAAAACACAACCAGGTTAGAGCTTCTGGGACAGGAATCTCAAACGAAATTATGGGCAGGATCTGGATAACATCTTGGTCTACAATAGGGTTGAATCACACTGTTGTACAGAGGCAAAACATCAGGCAGTGGATGATATATTTCATGAACTGGCAGTTTTCACATTTTCAGAACATGGGCGTCCAGATGCTTAGAAACACCCCCTAACATTCTCTAACTTTATCTCACTTTCTAATAAACATGGTTTCTGAAGAAAGATTGTAGTTTCCACAAACCTCCAGGCTGCCTCCTTGCTAGAAATGTTTGTCTATAGTCTTTGGATGCTAAGTCTTCTTCCTTAGGATCAGAAACCCAGCAATTCCAACAAAGCAGGAGCTTTCCTCCCCTTGGGTTGCCATGCTCAGTAGAAACCACCATTGCAATCCTAATCATGTGCATTATGAAAATCGCAGTTTAGGAAAACAAAGGTGGGATACCTACTTCCACTCAGGGTCCATTGTAACTTCAAATAGTCACTAAGTAAGTCAAGGAATGCCTGTACTATAAATTTGCTAGCTATTAGATGTGAAGGCATTGTTCAACCCTATGTGCCTGGAAGTGCATACTGCACTTCACATGCTTTTAGGTCTCTTTCTCCTCTCCAGATGCAGCAGCTGGAACGAAATAGAACACTGACCAAAATCCTCAGTAAAATTCAGTTTAATTTAAGTTATTTTTATGAGGTACACAAGATCACAATTACCAGTTGATACAGTTTCTTTGAACCATAGTTAACTTTAACGAGAATCCCCCCTAAATGGAAATTCATTTATTCATTTTTTTTGTTGTTGTTCAAAGGCATATCTTTAACTGCTACCCTCAAACCTGAGTAACAACCAGACTATTTTTGGAAAAATAAAAAATCCAAGCTCTCTCCAAACTTATAAGTGTGGCTTCTTCTATCTAAGACTATACTGTTTTGCTTGCCAAGTATAATAAGGATTTTTATTCCAACATATATAATTAAATTAAAAAGCAATGGGAAATTTTAAAGTTCTATGCATCATTGCTGCTGTGTAAAATGGAACTTATTCTCATTATTCTCTTATTTTCTCTAAAAGGTTCTGTTCACTGGACACCAAATGTTTTAATGACTGGGAGATCATATCTGATTTTCTATTCCAAAACACATATAAAGCAAATATCATTCGGATAATTCTCTCCTGGTATGCATGTGTGCATAATGCAAACATTGGCTTAGAAATACTTATTTCTATCATGCAGGATAGTGGCATGACAAATTGTAGTACAAGTCTTTCAACTTTTGATAAACCAACAGCAACCCAGCTATCCCTGTAGAATAAAAATCACAATTTAACAGTGGAGGGAAAAAAGGGACTGTGAAGCCTATTTTAATTGCAAGCTGTATAGTAATTTATTATATGTGGGAGGGAGAAAGCCCACTTGAACATGTTATCTGTCAACTTATTCCATTCCTTACATTTGTTGCAGACAGAACCTTGTGAGCAGTTTACAATCGCTTTTGTCCCCCTTGCATCCAAGGAGGACAATTTCATAGGCTCCTGATATCACATGAAACTACAACCCAACCTGGAATATATTTTCTTTGTCTCTTCTCCAACCTGAAGACTCAGGGTTGCAGTTCCTGTGTAAGCTGGGAATTCTGGGAACTGCAGACTTAACACAGCCAGTGAGGGCGGGTAGGGAGGGGGAAACAGATGGTGGAAGCCTGTCCTAGACTGAATGGATTAAATTAACCGTAAGTTAACCTGACAAGATAAGAGCAAAGGTGGTTTACCAAGATGCCAGTACTATAACTGATACTGTATCACTAATTCCCTGTTAGAGTTGACAATAGCAGAGGGACAAAAATTCTTTATCTGGAGGATTGTAGCAGCTAGAAAATAACTGTAGAAATGAAAGTGGAAAAGGGAACCCTTCTTGGACTGTGATTTATCTTGCAGAAATGGCACAGGTTTAAAATCTAGTTATTCGTTTTGCACAGTAGAAAAAATAATAATAACAAAACGGTTATATGCATCATGGGGATCATTTCTTTACCTTGAATAGTTTACCTATCAATTTAGTTTCCGAAACTATGACAAAAGGAACAGACTGGGGTGAAAGAAAATGTTTATATACCATTAGTAATAGTCTTCTAACAAATATCTGTGTTTGCAGTGCCAATGACATAGGCAAAGGAAGTAAAAAAGTTAATGATTAAACTGTAATTGCATTGCTATCATTTTTCTAAAATAAGTCAGTGGAAAAAAAATATTGTAATAGCTGATGCTCCAAATGTGATGCCACCCACTCTAAAGTTCTTAGAAAGCTTTCAGATAGTACCAGCTATATACAAACTCCTGAAAGCCTTGGATGGTATTCCAAAGAAAATAAAAAATAGTTATCAACTTGCATATTTTAACATGGCAAGAAATAGAAAATATTAAATGATATACAGATAGAACGACAGTTATAAGCCATTTCGATTCAATGTAAATGAAATAATAACCATTTAGTTCTTGTTCTCTATCAGTTCTTGTTATGCTTCTGACAAGCTAGATAAAGTGCCTCTTAGTTTCTAAAGAAGTAACAAGCTATTTCTTTGCTGAAATACCACCACAAGTTACTTCTGGAGATTATCATTCAGAAAAGCTATCATTGGATCTTCAATCTCAGCTAATTAGCTGGCAATGGTTGCACAGTAATTCTCATTCTTTAATACCAGATCAGTTGTGACTGGCTCTTGACAAACTCCAGATTTTATTTATTTTATTTATTATATTTTTTTAGCCACACATCTCCCCTGCAAGATTACTCTGATCAACGTCAACTTAAAAAAATCCTGCTGCCAAAAAGTAATTTAGAATCAAAGAACAATGTAAAGTGATGGCTAAGAAACAAGGGACTACAACAACCATCCTTCTTTACCATACTGAAGGAAAGAGAAAAGCTGAGAACTCACATTGCTGAATAGTAACAAAGAGAACATTCTTTTTTAAAATGGGAAGATCAAAGCTAAAACCTGAAGCATCCATATGTGGGAATAAAATACAGAAAGGGAAGTGTCAAGACAATAATAAACTGCAGTATGCAAAAACAAAGGGAAAATGTTCTGGAATTGCTCCAGCTGAAACCATCTACTCTTGCCTGGAATGCATCTGTGAATTTCTGCTTTAGGTCATAGAGGGAAAAAGGCTAGAACAATGAAAGGCAGGCTGCAAGCTTTTTGAAGGAAGATAGCCATGTGCAAAGCAATCAGCACAAGTCTTTGACACGACATATAAGTACATGGGCATGTGTTAATTATCCAGAAACCAAATATTCAAAAATTCCTTAGGAATTCTAAATAACTTTTCTCCTAAAAAGTTTACACCACTGAAATAACATTAGAGCTTTAATATATATCGCCTGTCCTGAAGTTTTTACATCTGTTTCTTTTCTTTTATTTCCATTACACGCTCAGAAATAATTTTTATAAGGAATAAAAGAAGACTTCTAAAGTTCTCTGTTGCCAAGATGCATAGTTACTAAACAAGGTGCAAAATAAGATATGCTGCCCAGTGCCTTCATCTTGTATGACAAATTACCACAACATCAGTCATTAAGAGGGATATTATATTTGTTATGAAAGTCAGTTTGGTGAATTGGATAAGGCACAGGCTACAAACTGGTAGACTATGAGTTTTAGTCCTGTTTTAGGCATGAAGTCAACTAGGAGGACTTTAAGCTAGTCATTCTCTCTTGGCCCTAGGAAGGAGGCAATGACCAACCGCTTCTCAAAATGTTGCCAAGAAAACTACAAGGCTTTGTCTGGGCAGTTGCCATGAGTCAGCCTTGACTTGAAGACAAAAAAGTAAAAATAAATGTACTGTATTTGTCAGCTATTATAGAAAAGATGGCAGACGGATCTGGTTTTTATACCAAGTTTAGGAAAAATGTGATTGCTTGATGTACTATAAGTTAGAACATGATCATTAATTTTACATTCAGTTCCTAAGCACATTCAGCTTTATGTATTTTCATCTGAACAGCATACATTCAGTTTGGTTCTACATATGAAACCAAAATGCAGAGCTAGAGAGGGATGAATAAGGAGCTGATGGAAAGGTACAGAGGTTGTAGGATACTATAAACTGGGGGTGTCCAACTTTGACCATTTTAATTTGTCAACTTTTAACTCCCAGAATTCCCCAGCTGGCTGACGAATTCTGGAAGTTGAAGTCCACAGGTCTTAAAGTTGCCAAGGTTGGACACCCCTGTTATAGATTGTATCTGGACTCATGTCTCCAAATGCTTCTCTACATAAAAAAATATCTGCAATTGGGAAAATAGCATATCAATGAGCACATTTTGTCCTCCATGTGGGCCTCCTGTTTGGTTTGTTTGTTTTTATGCACACAGTATCTAAATAAATGAACAATATTTATCAAACTCTGAAATATTTTAAAGAACTTTTCCTCAGATTGATTTCAGAGAGCTGGGCAAGAGAGCTTCTGTTACAATGAAAGCTACATACATATTTGTTACAGTAGCATTTGATTCTCCTCCAAGACACTCAAAATAGAATTTTAGTGTTGTAATATCTGGGTGATGTAGGTCAAGCTGAGAGATTGCCATTTGTCAGAGGCAATTAGTTCTATGTTTCAGCTTCAGAGATTTTGTCACAGAAGACATAGGAAAACTGCCTATTTCTTTCCTTTAAGCCACCTTATAGTTTCATTTGCTTAGAGCAGCTTTTGACAATTTCCAGCAACAGACATGCAGATCAAGGAATCCTGCAAGTTGCAATTCACACATCTGGAGATCTTCCAGACTGGAGAAGGTGGCTAAGAGAGATCCAGTTGCCTTGCACTCTTGGAAAATGAATTTTATTTCCTGTACAAGTACCATTTTGTCCTAAGACTAATTCCATTGGCAAAACTACCAAACTTTGGAGTACTTGGAATGATGAGCACAGGCCAAAAGCCAACTATGGTGACCAGAGCTTATTTAGCAAGGTAAAACCAAGCAAAACTTACCACTATTTTTAAATCAATTAATTCAAACTTATAAAATAATTTGATTTATATCAAATTGGGACCCATAATACCATCTAAGCTTCAGTTCAATCTCTGTCATAACTTGTTGAACAGAACTTCACTTTTAAGCCAGTCTTGTATAATATGGCTCTGAGTCCTTTACCTTATCTAAAGGAATAGGTTCATAATAAAGTGGAAAACTACAGATTGCCTACCTTCATATTATTTTTTAAAAATACATTTTAGCCTATAACTTACTATTTTTTATCAGTGCTCAGGATTACTGTGGTGAAGAGCAACCCACACCTTTCCATTTCTACAGTATGTCCTTCAACTTCTCATTTCGTCAATATCATTTTTACTGGTCTTCATCTTTTACAACCTTCTTTAGGATGAGTAGAAAGATATCCCTCATGTTTCAGTGATTTATTATAGAAGCACTTTTCCTTCCCCGCCCCCCTTTCATACTATGCATGCCTATTGCTCTGTGTATATCTTTGTATATGCATTTTAAAATGAATTTTTAAGCTAGCATTTTTTTTAAATCTCAGTGATTGCTTTGGTTAATTATTCCTCATTTTGAAATGATTATTTGTCTATTAGACAAAACATATTTGAATATAACTTTTGCCTGTTTCAGTTGATGGAACTCCGTGCGTAAATCCACATATACATGTGAATGAAGGACTCCTTGCTAGAATTTTTCATTGTATTAAAAATCTTGACAGCTTGCCAATATTTCTTTCCTATATTTATTATGAAAGTATATGCTGGATCTGGACTTCAAAGTCATATCAGTTTGGCCAATGCAGTTTGAGTTCTCCTTCAGCCTAGGACGGTTTTCTCCAACAAACCCTCTATTTGAATGGAACTTGAGATACAGTATGTCCACCCTGGCTGAAGATGGAAGTTGATCTCCATCTGTTAGTAATTCAGACATTAATGAAGAAAATCCTCTTTCATTAAAGTGCTTGATGCAAAGGTGGGGGAGGGGAGAAATCAGATGTTTTATAAAAAAAATAATTGTTATGTTCAATCTTGAAAGGCTGAGTTCACATAATATATTTAAACTCAGGTTAATAGGACCTACCTCCACTACTGCAGCCAGATAAATAATCTATAGTCAGCAAGATGATCTGGTTGCAAGAGCTCTCTAAAGCACAAAGTATTCCACTTTATTTAGCCCTGCCAAATTGCGATCAATGTAACTCTTGCTTTGACTGTTGTTGCTTCTCTACCTCTGACCACTGTTGAAATCTTTAGGGTTATTTTCAGTATGATGAACCCCCTTGATCTCCCATTGGGGAAAAAAAAACCTAAGCTGGTTGAATGAATGAAGTTCCAAAAAGCAAGTCCAACTCCAGAGGAACTGCAGGAGGACTGACAGCTATCCCGGGGTAGGATATTTGGAAACAAGATGCCCCTTCCTTGTGTGAGCCTTCCATTGCATTTGTAAGTGTGTTACAAAGACAACCTCATCCTACACCCTGACTTACCTGTATATAGCAAGTGAATCAATGTAGTTCTAAGCACAAGTAGTGAAGAAGGCTGCCTGACACATCTGCAGTGGTACCACACAAGAGCCAATAAGCAAGAACAAACAGGCCAGGAAAAGGGTAGAGTTTGGCCTCTCAAACAGGAAACCCTAAGAAGGAAGAGGCAAAAGCAGCATGCTAATTAGCTGCACAGTGTGGCTGCAAAAGGCACAGAGAGATTCTCTCATCTCCCCACCACAGCCATCTAGATGACAGCAAGGCTTTGTGGAATAGAACAATAGGTACATTATACAAACCTATAATTATCTCAAGAAGAGTGATAGCTAATGCGCGGCTTTACATGGGCGCTGGAATATTGGATACAGTCCTGCAAGAAGCAAGCAGTGAAGATTGGGGTGTGGGGGGGAGGGCAGGCAGAGGGACAAAAATCTTGGGGAAAGACGGAAAGCTGCCTGGCACAAAACACAAGGATCACTTCTAGTTAGATGGGCAACTATATACCGTAAGTTTGATAAATAAATAAAACATCAAAGATATTTCAGGTTTGTATTACATTTAGGTTGACTCAGCCTTCCATCCTTCCGAAGGTTAGTAAAATGAGGACCCAGATTATTAGGGGTAATACGCTGACACTGTAAACTACTTAGAAAGGTCTGTAAAGCACTGTGAAATAGTATATAAGTCTAAGTGCTATTGTTATTTACTTGAATTCCTCTCCATAACCACAATCCCTGCTGAAACATAATGATTTAAAAACACAATATCTTCTTTCGTGAATTTCTTGGCCAGTGATGGAAGATCCCTTTTAAAAAAAAAAAAATGGGAGAAGTTTTCATTGCAGGGGATGAAAATCTCATAAAAATATCCTGATCTTCGTTTGACATTTGCAAAGCAAAAACAAAACTGCAGATAACAAAAGGCAAAGGGACAGAAACACAAATAAAAGGATTTACCGGATCACATCAAATCCCCAAGAACAAATTAAGAAAAATATCTGAACCTTCAATCTCCTTTCACTCATAAGGGACTATCTGCCACCAAACTCAGGGAGGAGGAGAATAATTAAATAAGACTGGAATATCCATGGTTGCCCAAAATAAGACTTTGGGCATTTAATATATTAATTAATTTGCAGAATAATTCATAATGAGGTCAAGAATATTCTTTCAAGCAGAGTTAGACAGATGGCTGTTCTCTTTGTAGCAAATGCTTTATCATAATTTGCCACAAGAACTTGCCGTTATCTCTCTCAGTAGCATTCTCATTCAGATCTCATTAGGCTTAATCAGATGGTTAATCTGTCCTGCTCAAGTCATTGATACCAGAGATAGACAACCTGTGGCCTTTTAGATGATGACAATGGAACTCCCAAGAACATCTAGAATGCAAAAGTTTGCCCTCCTGTATTTTATACTGGCGTTTCTCAACACTTGACCATTTTAACTTTCATCAAGGTTGAGAAACATTAGTCTATGCCAGGGATGTCAAACTTGTAACCCACAGGCCGGATGTGTCATGTGCTGGCCACGCCCAGCCCTGGGGGGGAAGTCACAATATGTCACATGACAACAATGCGACACTGCGAATTTGATACCCCTCTGTACACTGATTAGCAACACGTTTCAATGATTTCAGTCAGTTGCAGGCATCTTTTTCTGCAGACAGCAAGGACTGAATCACAAATTCTCTGCCTGCAAAACATGGACTTTCTACTGCAATTCTTTCATAGTTAATATCTAAAGTATTATATGTACTTAGCAGAGAAAGCTGAATCCCATGGAAAGCAATGGGCCTTAAAAACCTTCTTGCCCTTTTTACAAATGGAACTACCTTATCGGTGTACTTTTCACTGAGCTATACATACAACAGCTGAGCCTGCACAACTCTTTACAATCTGATTAATCTGCTTTTTCACCATATGATGCATATTACATGTAACCTTATCCAAATACCGTTTCCATTTATCCAACTAACTGCTTACTTGAAGGTCTTTCATGTGCCTCCCTGTACCCTCACCTCAATTTGATACATCTGGATAAGTAACATTGGTTTTCTGCATGAAATAAAACCCATGCAAACTGGGGGTTGGGGGGAGGGGCACTGGAAAATTCATAGAACTAAAACAATTGACTCAGAGCCAGACACAGGTTGATGTAAGATCAGTTTTGTTTCTCCCATTCATTTGTGTCCAATTCTCAGAGACTGCCTGGACAAGTCTGTGCAGTTTTTTGGCAAGGTTTTTCAGAAGTGTTTGTGACTTGCCCAAGATCACCCAACTGGCTTTGAGCCCAAGCAATGACTAGAACTCATGGTCTCCTGATTACTAGCCAGTGTTTTAAGCATTACACCAAACTTGCTCTCAAAGTCAATTACATTTAGTTCCAATTATGAACGTCTCTGTCCTTGGGTACTTGTTACTGATAGAACCTGGTCACTTCAGGGGAGAACAGTACCATCTAATGGTTGCTTTCAGGGGTCTTGGGATTGCTGTTAACTCTGACAACTTAACCTGGGGTGGAAGGGTTCAGGTTGAAGAATATTAATGTACTGTGCTTCAGGTGGAGAAACTGCTATCAGCCTTAAGACTAGAACTGAGCAGGCTACAAACCTACTAATCATACAGAACAGATGCCTTTCCACTTGAAAGCTTTGTTTAAAGCACACAATGCTGTTATCATAATGAAGAGTCCTCTCCCTTCTACCTTAGGTATAAATAAATATTTCCATAATAAACCTTTTATAGAAGAGTAAACAAATGCTTGCTGTTAGGTAGAATTTTTTTTTGCTAAAGTTAATATGCAGAAGTATAGTAATCCCTCGCCAAACTGTATATTTCAATGAATCCATAAGAAGACCAATGCAGTTACAACCCGTACATGGAATAATATTAAACATTGAGTTCTTTCTGTAAATTAGAATGTATGTTTATTATTACTGTACAATTCTTTACAGATTCAAAAAAAATACCCCAAGAAAACTATAAGCATGACAGGTGCACACCTTCAATCTGTGACATCTCATTTCCATAGCCAGCTAAGAGTCTGTCTGTTCTGGCTTGGTGAATGTTTTCACCATTCTTCCTTGCAGAACTCATCTAGCTGAAAAATATTTTTATGTCTCTTTATATGTGCTGCCTGCCTGAAACTTTCCCTCGAATATTCAATAATGTTCAAATCTGGAAACTGTTGAAAGCCACCCCAAAACTTCATTTTTCCTTTTTGGTATATACTGCATGGTTTATTTGCAAGTATGTTTCATATTGCTCTATACTGTAATATTCAAAGTTTTTTTTTGTAGTGTTGGTTTCTTTGGTGCATCTGGCAGGCATCAAAACCAGGAAGGATGCCCTTTCCTGTTACAGCCAGTAACTAGTTTAAAATGCAATTTTATATCTGTTTTGTTAAAATCATTTCCCTATTATGTTTCATACTGCTGATGGCCAAGTAATTGTACATATGAGTGAAGACATGTACAGGTAATCTTTGACTTACAACCATTCATTCAGCAGCCATTTGAAGCTACGATGCACTGAACAAATGAACTTATGTCAATGTTACAGCCATTGCAGTGTCCCTGCAGTCACGTGATCAAAATTCAAGTGACAGCCTGCAGGAACACAAGCAACTACAGGAACACAGCAATTCCCCACTCATCTATCTCCCCACCCCCATCTATGGCCTTTTGGCTTCCTACTATCCTGAGGAGGTCCACAGGCCCAGCCACCCTTTAGCAATAGCAATAACACTTAGACTTTTATACTGCATCACAGCCCTCTCAAAGCAATTTACAGAGTCAGCGTATTGCCCCCAACAATCTGGGTCCTCATTTTACCCACCTCGGAACGATGGAAGGCTGAGGCAACCTTGAGCCTGGTGAGATTCAAAGTGCCAAATTGCAAGCAGTCAGCAGAAGTAGCCTGCAGTACTGCATTCTCACCATGGTGCCACCTTTGCCATCTTCTTGCTCCTGCTGCTGAGAAGGTGTGCCAGTTGGGTCTGGCTTTGCACTGAAAAAAAAGTGGGGGGGAGACTGGCTTTGGCTTTTGGGGGTGTATATGTGTGCATGGGGTTGTTGCTGTTGTTTTGGTTGGGGTTTATTGGCAGTACAAAACCAGACATGCTTCACCAATAGCAGAAACAGGAAAACAGCAAAGCTAGGGCAGCCTCAGAGCAGTGCAATGTGTAAGCTGTAGGGTGGCAGGGGTTCAAAAGAGCTGAAATGCGGGGAAGAGAGGCAGTTGAGGGGAGCTGAAGGCAGTTCCTTACTGAGGATTGGGGTTGGGAGAGATCAAAGCCAGAATGGCTTGGATTGGAATGGGGTTCTCAGGTAATGACCAGTAAATTTCACTTAAGGACAGCAATGGTGAGTGACAGGATTGCAATAGGATCACATCGTGTCTCACTTTCCCATCCTATAGCTTAGAGATCGGAATTCCAGTCCCAATTGTGCACAAACTGTCCGTGCAAATGATATAAGAAGCTCGAAGCTAACAGCCACATATATATGTCTGTTCTTTGTGGCAACTGTCCTATGCTGAAGCGTACCCATCTCCAGCATTTTCTCCTCACAAGGAGGAAGCACTGAGAGAAAAGAATTAGAATTAGACAATCTCACTTGGCCTTTTGCTGAAGCAAAACAAACACACAAACGTCTGCAGGGAAGATAAGAGGCTGTCAGACTCAGTTCAGCTGTTTGGGAAGCGCTGCGCACTCACTGTGCAGCAGCGTTTTGTGCTCTCGGCATCAAGCCCACTTCTACACTGAGTTGCAACAGCAGAGACATTCCACTGAACTGAGAGGGACCCACCAGGATGGAACGTTTAGCCATGGGAGACCAGATCACAGAGTCAGAGTGAGAAGCAATGACAATAATGTGGAGGATCACTTGGAGCATTATCCTGAGCATCTGGGGTGACAAGGCATAAATATTTTACATTAAGGCACAAAAAAGTACAGCTCAGCAAAAAAGATTATCTTCAAGCGCATGGAAACCACAGCAATGACTTCTGCTCTCTCTCTTTATTGAGCAGTAAACAGGGGAAACCTTAGCCATCCAGATCCTATTTCCCTCACCCACAACACAGTCAAACTGATCTCATAATCTTCTCTGTGCTCCTGCGGACTTAGGTCATCCCATCCTCCCCATGTAGGAGTGGCAGTAACTGGTATTTCACCTGAAATGGATGCTTCCTGCATTTGTAATTCTGCCATTGAGTACAATTTAAAAAAAAAAACCATCATCTGGAAAGCATCCTAGAAAGAAATCTATGCCCTTCTTCAGTCTTCAAAACCACGCAAGTGGACTGGGATAAGTAAACCCACTAATGTGCTAAGCATTTCTAGCCAATTCAGTATGCTGTGTTGGTATTTTAGGAGAAGATGAAGATTCAAAAAGGATTTTTTTTTAAACTAGAAACATATTACTATAATTTGTTTTCTTATGTTTTTGTGGGTATTTATATGTATGGTATTTAGGTTTCTTCGGGTATTTTCCCACATCTTAATATTTGTGCTTTTAAAATTATTGCAACGTTTCAGCAGAATCTCATCTGCCATCCTGTATTGGGTTCTTTTTAATCATGTGAATGGCTTGGCAGCCATTGTTTGTTTGAATTTGGTGCTGGTTTTCTGCTTTATTTGCATGTTTTTTTCCTCATCCTGATTGGCTGGGAGTCTAGGTCTAATCAAGAAAACCACAACTTGAAGACCAATAAACACAGACCTAGACTCCCAGCCAATCAGGATGAGGAAAAAACCATTCAAAATAAAGCAGAAAGCCAGCACCAAATTCAAACAAAAAACGGCTGCCAAGCCTGACACACACGATTAAAAAGAACCCAATACACAAGCCTGAGGATGGCAGATGAGATTCTGCCGAAACGTCGCTATAATTTTAAAAGCACAAATATTAAGACGTGGGAAAATACCCGAAGAAACCTAAATACCATACATATTACTATAAAGTTTCTATCATATTACCGAGTTTCTATCTGTTACAGAAAACTATATCAATGTATCCTAAGTTTGTGAAATAAGATGAGGACAGCTAGTGATGTCATGCTCTTCGTCCTTCTTTTTCTTGATATAGTTATTAGTGTAAAATCATATACTTTCCTGTCTCTTGAAGATGTTCCCTGCTTCAAGGACAGCAGAAAAACAAGAAGAAACTTCTTGTCCTATAGTTGTGCAATAGAGTGTAATTTCTGCATACCGTGCCTCATGGAAGGCTTTGCCTTCTATCTAAACCTTTTCCCACTCAAGCTGCAGCTGGACTACTAACTCCCAGTATCCCTCACTGCTGATCAAGATGGCTTGGGTTGCCAAATACATCCAGGGATTGCAGGAAGTCCAGCCACCCACACAAGAACCCTTGGAGAGATGCCCAATCTGTAAACTCTGCTCCCTTTCCTTAACATACATTTGGTTATGTCATCATTTCACTGTAGTTTATTGTCAAAAGTCAGCATAACAAATATTTCGTTTTAATCCCATATTTGTTATTTTTATAAATAACTCAAAGCAGTGAACGTATTTAATGTTCCTACCTCTTCCTATATTTGAGATGTGGGTTGAGCTGAAAGTGAATGACTGGCTCAAAGTCAACCAGCCAGCATTCATGCCCAGGGCAGGACTAGAACTCATGGCCTCTTGCTTTCTAGCCTGGTACTAGACCAGACCAGTCTACATATTAAGAAACTGTGAATCCAGCCAATAACTGATAATGAGGATTTGTCTGTCTGTCTATTTCTATCTATCTATTATCTATAAAATTTCGGTACTGTCTGTCTGGATGCAGAAAAGATGGAGAAGCCCAGGGAAGACAATGATAAGGCAGAGATATTAATACTCTTGGTGACCCTGTTTAATGAAAGTATAGGTCAATGTTAACCCTGACATGTGCAGAAAGATCAACATTCAATTGGTATTTCTATTTTAAACAAAGAATCAAGCTACACAAAAGAAGAAATACCACAGCCAAAGATCATCGTAAGTCAGCAGCCTTAGACAGTAATCAGTGCTCAATTAACATGGACAAATAAACTGGTCTGATATAAGACACTGTTTTAATGATCCTACCCTTTTGCCCTTGCAATTTTTCTACTGGGTAGAAACTATGTTTATCCTTTCAGGAAAAAAAAAATTCTAAGGAAGTATCTGTCCCAATTTCACCACAATATTCAAAGCTTAGGAACTAGGATCAATTGAAAGGTTATATCCTATTCAGCAATAAGAAATGTAATTATTTGAGCGTTTGTTCAATTTCTGTCCTACAGATGTCATGCCAGCCATTTTTTATAATCCACCTATGACAAAGATTGTTTTAAACTGATACATCTTACACTTTTTATCTTTAAGTGTCAGCACTATGGCTAGAGAGAGAAAAATCAGCAACAGTGGGGTTTTTTACACCCGATTATTCATAAAGTACTGCTTTAGCAGTCTCATAATATTCCATGTATTATTCTGCTAACATGATCAAGTGCAGAGTAATACCACAAAAGAAAATCCATCAGTCCCAAATTACCAGGTGCTATAAATACAACAATTTAATAAGAAAGATTTTTCCATGAGTCTCGGATTTTGTTTATTGGCAGCCTTTTTAACATAGCACAATGTAAAATCAGTGATTCCCCCCAAAAAAAAACTAGCTCAACCATTTTTTTCAAAACACAAAATATTTCAAAAGATGTAACACACCCGTGTGCACAGGGATGGTTAAAAAAAAATATTTTTTTTTGGCCTTATTTTAATGAAAAGCCTCCGGCTTCTACATGGTGAAGCACTAGGTCTGGTCTAAAGAGTTTGAAAATCAGGTTCAAGAGGGGAATTAAACAGTAAACCATAACGTAAAGTAAAGCATATTCACACTGCACCCTTAAGCTTCGTTTATCTTGTGCTTGGGTCAACTTGACTCTGAGCTATCTTCAGAAAATCTGTCTGGTCTTCGACACTTTGGCAACAAGCTGAAAATATTCACTCTGAATGTCAAGCTACCGTCTCCTCCTTCAACTGCTGTTCTCTTCCAATTTCTGTCCCAGGAAAATGATTGCCAGCTTTTGGTGGGTCTTACTGAACATATGTATTTTTTAAAAAAACAAATTTTATTAGTTTTTAAAGGCAAACAAAACATAAAACATAAGAACATAAAACCTCTTCTCTGAAAGTTATTTATAAATTTTAACAAAACAAATAAAACATTATTTTGTACAACATTGTCACGTTTCCTTATAAACACATACATATCCTTTCAAATTTCTCATTATTTCTCCCTTTACTTTTATTCAATTATATTTCTTTTCTATATTTATCTATTTTATATGTTTTTATTCATTATACTTATATTTTCCTCTGACTTGTCTTATTCTCTTCTATCTTTTATTCTCAATTATCCTCTTGTAACATTCCCCCAAGGTTTTATTAACTCAATCAAGCATAAACACACAAAAACACAAAACATAGAAACATAAAAAACATCTTTTCTGAAAGTTGCTTAGTCCCGGGTTACAACTCTTCGTACAGACACAATTCAAATTCATATTCATTTTATATACCATTCCATATCCTATTACCATTTTCAATGTTCTATATAGCTTCTCATCTCTTTCAAACTTTCTTAGTTTTATTTTATTTATCTCATCTCAATTCAAATCATAATATTTATTATCCTTTGTCTGTTCTGTTTCCAGCTATCCATTTATCTTTCTTCTTTAAACAAAACTTCTCCTGTACACTAATTGGAGTATGATGCCATTATCTCTTTCCCCTACATTTATAATACTTAATATAATACATAGCTTACATTGGGATTCTGTTTGGTACATTCTAAAATTATACAATATTGTTTATTATCAATGCCAATACAAATCTAATCATTAATGCCTATATTCATTTATATCTTAAACACTTTACACATTACTTTTCAGTTGAATATCATACTTTTTTGGGAACACTTCTGTTTTCCATAATTATTTCCCCCACACATCACATATTTTAAATCATTATTTCATTAAAATGTTCCCCCTTCTCCTACTTCAAATCTCTCATTTATTTCATTGCCTTCTTTTTCTTCACAAAAAAAATTCACGAAAGTTACACAATCTAATCATTAATATTAATATTCATTTATATCTTAAACACTTTACACATTATTTTTCAATTAAATATCATACCTTTATGGGAACACTTATGCCTTCCATAGTTATTTCCCCCCCACATCACATATTTTAAATCATTATTTCGTTAAAATGTTCTCCCTTCTCCTACTCCAATTCTCTCATTTATTTCATTGCTTTCTTTTTCTTCACAAAAATTTCACTAAATTACACTAAATGTTTTATCACCTTTTAAATTACATATTGTTTCTAATTTTCTAAGATTATTTCTAAATACAAAAATAAAAATACAATCTTATGTACCTTTCCAGAATCCCTTTTTCAATAAAGTTTACCCATTATCTCTAAAAGAATTTTGTTTCTTTGCATCTTGCTCCCACCATTGAGGCTTCTCATCCCTTCCTTTCTCCCTTGCTTATTCTTCTCCTTGCCCTTTTTACCCCCTTGTCTCTCCACCTCCCTTTTCTTCTTCTGCTTTCCTCCTTTCTGTTGTTTTCTGACATAGTATCCACTTTTCACCTTATTTTTCTCTTTTTGGGTTGTTTTTCCAAGTCTTAAAGCCCCCTTTTCCTCTTTCTCCATTCCTTCCCCAAATAAAGTCACTTGTTCATCAAAAATGGCTTCTTCTTTATCCCAGTCACCCTGTTGCGCAAAGAACATATGTATTTTTATATCTGTTTTACACATATGCACAAATACACACACACATACTTAAATTGAATTTATATACCCAAGATTAAAGCATCCAAAAGTAGGTATGTGAAGTCTCAAAAACCAGATTTCTTTCAGCCCTGTAATTTCTAACACATTCTAAAGCTATCTTAACCAGAAATGCTACAACAGTTCAATGGTTACAGCTATTGCTGTGCAAATAGAAGATTGCTAATTCAAAACCTGGCAGGTTTTTTATTACTATTCTCCATTTCCTGGGCTAGCTATTTTTTCATTGACTTTTTTTTTTTAGAGTAACAGGGTAATTAAGTCCAGTAGTATACCATTTCATCTTTTTTTTTCCCCCACTAAAAACCTTCTACATCAAATGGCTGTGAAAATCCTTTTAAAAGCAACACGTTTCTGGCAGGTTTCAAATCACCAAACTTCTGCTTGCAAGGCAAGCATTTCAACTATTGTGCAACTGTACTATACGGATAAAAGTAATGCAGGCAGTCCTTAATTTATAACCAGCCATTTAACAATTGTTTGAACACCCAGTTTGAAGGGTGTTTTACAGTTCATAAAACACTTGTGGCCATTATAAAATGCCTTGTCTCTCCCTCCACCCCCGCCTCCGTGGTCACATGATGATGATCTGGGCGCTAGGTAGCCTCTTTCCACTTATGACCACTTGTTGCTAAACTCACTGCAGTCATGGGATTGCCATCTTTAATCTCTACCAGCTCCTTCAGAAACTCAATGAAGAAGCTGACAGGGATGGTTGAAAGCTGCTGCTGTCTACCAGAGGAGTTTCCCTCCCTTCAATGCACGGGGGACAGGGAGTCTTTTGCTGGGCTGCAGGAATGAAGCTCAGATCTTGGGGATCTAAGCTTTGCTTTTTTGCAGCCTGACAAAGGAGAAGAGAGGAAATCCTACAGCGGAGCACAGAAACAGAGCTCAGCTCTTCAGGGTCTGAGAGCTTTTTTTAGGCAGCCTCCTGCAAGAGTTTTCTTTTGCAGATAGAAGGAAGGTGAAATTCTTCATCAGGCTGCAGAAACGGAGTTTGGGTCCGTAAAATTTGAGGTGTGCTCCTGCATCTTGCCGTAGGAGTTCTCTTCCACACATGGAGGGGATTTCCTTACCTGTGATGACCCAGAGTATCTCAGAAATATAACAAAAACCAAAACATAAATAAAAGTCCTTTAATGCCTTCAACTTGGCTTCACTGTTTAATTGTTCACAGTAGAAGAGTAAACTATTTTCAAAATAACATTTCAAAAGCAAGAAACACAGTTCACATTCAAAGAGCCGATAACAAAGCAAAAACCAAAAACAAACTGCACTGAATAAAGTTCCTTGTCAGACCAGGATAGACAATTGCCAACTTCAGGAAGATAACCAGGTACAGTCCGTTGGAAGAACGCCAACCAAGATAAACCTTCTTTAGGAATAAAACACTAATTTGTCTCCAGCGTCTGTTAGCATGTAGGTCCAACTTTTTATGCAGATCTCACACCTGCAACCCATGAAGAGGACCATGGCCCTCTTCTCCTGAGCAGACTACATTTTACCCTGATCCTCTTCTCCCCGCGGGCCCCAGGATGGACAAGGGATGGGCCCGGGTCCTCCTCTGACTGCTCAGCTGGCTTCTGCCCTTCCCCAGCCTCCTCCTCTACCTCTGGAGCCACACTTCCACTCCCTGTTGGCTGTTCCTCCTCTTCCTCAGAGTCAGTCTCCACCAGGGGCATGACATTACCCTTCTTTGGCAGCAGCTCTTTCTCTCCATTCATTTAACAACTCGCAGTCACTTAATGACTGCAACAGAGGAAGTCAACTTTGCTGTCATTGAGGAAAGTAATCATCTTCCTTAACCACTGATTTGCTTAACCAAGATTCCAGTCTGAAATACATTAAAGATAATGGTAACCACCAATTCAGGCAATTCCCCCCCACCCCCCCATGAGGTAGACAATGAACTTCTGGGATTAGCTTGCAAGAAAGTAAAATTGCCAACTAAAATAGGCAGGAATGTTCCAAACAATGGAAGAACCCTATAGCAGGAAGGTCACATTTGCAATGTCCAATCCTGGCCTCTCAAAATGGCCACTGGCCTGTTCTGCTGACAGAGCAAGAAAGAAGTGCAGATAAAACTCCCATTCTACTGAATACCTCTTTATCCTGTAGCAATGAATACCAGTAAAGGCCTAATTCTGGGCCTTTATCAAGAAGCAAAGGGATTAGGAATCCAGCCTTTATCTAGCATCCTAAATTTGATCCCAGAATAATCCATGATGGAGCCTATAATAGGCTATTGTTGGTGTAACCATCAATAGTAACTTTTGAATTCCAAACGTATACACAAACACCTGAGTAGAACGTCCTCTTTTGCTCCATAAGGAACACACTGAACCAGTTTATTAGCTTTGTAGTCTAATGACAACTAGAGTGTGGCTTAATTAGTAGGCTTGCTTTAGTGATGTTAGAAAAACTTTATTTCTACTTTCGTCCACGTTATAGAAAGCTAACAGAATTTCTGCTTATTTGTAAGACCCAAAGTGAAAAAGTGTGAGGAAAAGAATCCTAGATGGAATTAGAGTAGAGCTATTGAGAGTGTTTGTCCACATAAAAGAGTCAAGGGTGAAACCTCTCTTCCCCAATCAACACTGACTAGAATCAGCCCTGAAGGAAGGAAGTGAAAGGGCGTTGGTACTTACCTGACACGCCCGTTCTCTTTGAGCTGTGAAGAGCATCCAGTGGGAGGTGCTTCAGTCTCTGCATGTCTAGGCTGGGCTTAATTTGTGGAACTCTCCTCCTCCTCCACGGGACTCCTCCCCAGCGTTCCCCAGTTTTGGCGAAGATGAGAGAAATAAACACCCTCGTCCTCAGTGCCCTAAAAATTCATTGGCCGAAACAGGACCCCACCAGATGGAAAAAGAGTGGGGCTGGATGCTCTTCACAACTCAAAGAGAACGGGCATGTCAGGTAAGTACCAATACCCTTTCTCCCATGAGCTGTTCAGAGCATCCAGTAGTGTAACATACCAAAGCTTGGCCTGTCCTACGGGAGGGACTTCATCTGGCCTGGAAACCCCTCCTGGTTCCTGTGGACCCATTGCAGAACTCTTCTGCCAAAGGAGGCCCCAGCGGATGCAAATATGTCTATTTTACAATGCCTAATGAATGGTGATGGAGAGGCCCAGGTTGTGGCTCGACAAATTTCAGTTATTGGTGCCTGTGTGGCCCATGCTGCTGATGTTGCGGCGCTCCTTGTTGAATGAGCTGTTATGCCCCTAGGCACCTGCAGTGATTGAGACTGATATGTTTTCGCTATCATGGCCCGTAGCCAACGGCCTATTGTAGAAGGCGAGACCTTGCATCCCTGAGTGTTGGGCTGAAACGACACAAATAAGGCTTCCATTTTTCTGAAAGCCGCTGTGTGGTTAATATATATTTGCAATGCTCACCTCACATCAAGCCTATACCATTGTAGTTCCAACCCTTGGGATGGTCTGGGACAAAAATTAGGAAGTAGGACCACCCAGTCAGAATGGAAAACACAAAGATCTTGTCTGATAGACAAAGCTGCAATCTCCGAAATACGACAAGCAGAAGTGATTGCTACAAGGAAAACTACTCTATATGTCAGAAATTGGAGACTTGACGATTTCAAGGATTTGAAAGGGCCTTTAGTGAGTGCGACGAGGACCTTGTTAAGGTCCCAGGTGGAATAACGGTGTACCACTAGAGGGCATAAATTTGTGGCTCCTCGAAGTAAACTCCGTATGTGTGGATGATGGGAAAGAGATAGTAGGCCTTCACAAGTGAGAACTGATGCCAAGGCCGCCACCTGTCTTTTCAATGTATTAGGAGATAATCCCTTGTCAAGTCCTTCTTGCAAGAACTCTAGGATTTGAGCCACAGATGGAGATATGGGATCAATTCGAGACTTGGTACACCATTTGTAGAAACTGGACAAGAGGCATTGTAAATGCGAGTTGTTGAGGAGCGTCTGGCAGCTTGAATAGTGGAGATAACTCTGTTGGAAAACTTTTTACTCTTCAGACAGCTCCGCTCAACCTCCAGATGGTCAGGTGCAACCATTGAGGGTCTGGATGTTGAAGGGGTCCCTGGGTTAGCGAGACCCTGTCTGGCGGAATTCTCCATGGTGTTGATACAGATAGACTGCGGAGATCTGCAAACCACGGCTGTCTGGGCCAGTAAGGAGCTACTAAAAGCAGCTCCGCCCTCTCATCTAGCAGTTTCTGGATGACCTTGGGAAGCAGTGGAAGTGGTGGGAATGCATACAGAAGTCCCGGGGGCCAACAACAGCGGAGCAAATTGAAGTTCTCTACTCCTTGCGAGGGGTACCTGGAAAAAAATCTCGGGAGCTGAGCGTTGAGGGGGAAAGCAAACAGGTCCACCACCGGCTGTCCAAATGTCCTGACCGCCTCTTGAAACAGGGTCGGATGGAGGCACCACTCCGATTGATCAATCATGGCCCTGCTCAGCCAGTCTGCCTGTGTATTCAACAGGCCCAAAATGTGCTCTGCTTTGATTGAAAGTAGGTTGCTCTCCGCCCAACGACATAAGCGTTCCACTTCCCACATGAGATGTTTCGACTGTGTGCCCCTGTTTGTTTATGTGAGCTTTGGCTGTTACATTGTCAGTCAATATTAGTACGTGCTGATTGTGTACCTGTGGAAGGAAGCTGCGGAGAGCCAGGTGTACTGCTTGAAGCTCCAGCCAGTTTATGCTGCACGACTGTTCTATGATGGACCATCGGCCTTGGGTTGTGAGCGATTGAACGTGCACTCCCCATCCAAACAGGCTGGCATCGGTGGTGATGGTAAGTCTGTGTGGCTCTTTGAAGAGGCAGCCTCTGTTGATGACTGGTCTGGTCCACTAGAGGAGAGATATGAGGACCTTTGATGGTACCCTGACCTTGTATTTGGAGTTGCTTTGGCCGGAGCGCTGGTACAGGAGCAGGAACCACTGGAGGGATCTAGTGTGGAGCCGGGCCCAAGGGATGATAGAGATACATGAGATCATCTTGCTTAACAATTTTGATAGTTCCTCTAGGGACACCTTTTTAAGACCCCTGATCTCCTTAACTAATTGCTGAATGCTATTTAGTCTATCTGGTGACAGGTAAACTTTGCCTTCCACCATATCTATGACTGCCCCCAGATGGGTTAACCGAGTCGATGTTATTAAATGACTCTTTTTCCAATTTATTGAGAACCCATGCTGTTGTAGGGATTGTAATGTGTTCTGAGTATCTCTGACTGCTTGATGAGTGGAAGATGACAAAATCAAGATGTCATCAAGATAACACTGGAGTTGTACAGGGATATCACCGAGATGAGCAGCTAGCGCTGCGAGGACCTTCGTGAAGGTCCTGGGGGCAGAAGCTAGTCCAAAAGGAAGGGCCACATATTCGAAATGGTGGTTATTATAACAGAATCTCAGAAATTTATAGTGGGAAGGCTTAATAGCAATATGTAGGTATGCCTCTGTCAGGTCTATGGACATGAGAACATCTCCCTTTCTGATGCAAAGTAAGATAGATTGCAGGGTGTGCCAACAGCCAAATTGAGAACGCCTAAAGGCCCAGATTGATAAGGGTAGAGGCCTTCAACAGCTTCCCTGAACAGGCAGACACAGGCCTAGGTGCTCGCTGTTGTGCTGCTGGGTTGATTGGGCTGTGAGGGTTAAGCCAACAAATTAACTGTAGGAATAGCCTCGAATGTAGAAAAAAAACCAAGACGAAGGTATAATGATCCCCAGTGTTCCTGAAGGGAACCTCTGCTCAGGACAGAATTATCTCACATAGCATGAAATCGAATACAGTCAGCGTGACCATGAAGTGTTTGTAAGAAAAGATGGCCTCCGGCCGTTAATCTTTTGGTGCGCTCCCCAGCAGCAAACTCCCGCCATTTGAAGGAATAGCCTCCGATGGCTCTTCCTATAAGGCTAAATGGCGGGGAAGGGTGGAAGGCACTAAGCGTTTGAGTCCTCCATCCCAAGTGGCGTTCAGAGGGGGAAGGAAAGCGATACGACTCCATAGTGAGCAAAGAGCTCATGCCGCTGTTCAGGAAAAGGAAACTCTGCGGCTATCTGTTGGAATGGCAGGGGTAGAAACATCGGTTGTGGGGAGGGGGCACGGAGCAGCACCGAAGCCTCCTGCTGCTTTGGGGCATGAATTGGCGCTTCCCTGTAATGTGAGCGATCTCCGACTGCCCGATAAGGAGCCAATGTCGAGAGATCGCAATGCGATTAGAAGGCTAAAGGATTCTAAAGACAAGCTGATTAACTTTCAAACCTGCTAGCAAGGAAAGAATTTTTCCTGTTTTGGCCAAGGAAGAATCACAAGCACTGCCTGTCTCTCTCTCAAGAGGCTGAGCCAAAACTGCGGAATGCTGGGGATGAGTCCCGTGGAGGAGGAGGAGTATTCCACAAATTAAGCCCAGCCTAGACATGCAGAGACTGAAGCATCTCCCACTACTGGATGGTCTGAACAGCTCATGAGAGAACCACAACAACACCATGCCACCCACTCACAATCCTTCAAGCCAATCCAAAAGGAGAGTGTGGACTGATGATATTGAAAGCCACTGAGAGTCAAGTAGGGCAAGGATGGATGCCTTAACTCCGTCCCATCCATGCCTGAGTCATCCAAAAGTATGACCAATGCCATTTTTGTCCTATAGTCAGGTCTGAATCCTAACTGAAAAGAGACCAGATAATCCACGTTCTCCAAGGCCCTCTGAAGCTGTTGCTTGACCACTTCACCACTACCTTTCTCCCAAAAGAGTGGTGGGATCTAGCAATGGCTTCTTGAGAAGAACCAAAGCTTCTTTAAAAAGTAGAGAAACCACTCCCTGACTCAGAGAAACCAGGGATAGAACCCATTCACATGTCACCCATAGGCCACATTAAGAAGTCAGAAGGAGGAGCATGAATCTAAAGAGCAGGTGGATGAAGTGCAATCCTTCCTCAGGTCCAACAGGTTTAAACCATTCCCAGATAACCGGACAAGATTCTTCACTGAGCATTTCTTCTGGACCTGCGAGGCCAACAATCAACTGAGAATGAATCCAAACAATTGAGGCTGCACAAATTTCTTTGCATGCCTTTATAAGCATTTCTCAGAATCCTCCTTACCCAGAAGGATCTCTGTCACCCAAAGAAGACTGCAGGGCAACTTTCTGCAGATGAAATAAATACAAATAATTTATTTGGCTATTTAAATCTAGCAATTTTTTTAGAAAGATGCATATTCATTAAGTGTATGCATTGCAATAATTTAAATGGTTGGCCACATTAGTTAGATTTATATCCTTTATCCAGAAACAAATGACAACATATTTACCAATCCCTCTTCTGATTCTACCACACAGTACAAAATCCAGCAAAAAAATTCTTTTCAAATCAGGATGGTTCTTACCAGATCAAGACTAAATTCTTTAGACAGTTCTATCATGTGGGCCAGATAAATCCTTTATCTGAATTAAACCCATCAAAATCTATTAAACTGGGCATAGAAAAAAAATGTATTGTACTAAAATTATGAAATCCATGTTTTTCCACATTTGCCATTTTATTTTTTGACAGGCAAAAACTGCTTGTTTAACCCTAATGTTTTGTCTTTATTCCCAGTAAAGCTTACTGTATATTTTATGACTCTGAGATTAAAGGGAGAAGGGTAAGGAACCATGAAAAGATGACAGTGTCCCAATTTAGGAGTTATACTCACCTATTTTAAACGTACCACACATTATTACAACTTTGTAAATGGATCAACCCAAGATTCAATTATGGCAACCAAGCATTAAAACAAATCCTAATAAAAGCTTGGCAATCAAGTTGCAAAGGTGCTTCTCTTCTGCAGGTAATATTTAGTGCTAAATCACATGTACTGAAAAGTAAGGACTAATATAATAATTGAGGGACCTACCTCCAGGTAAACATAGTTTAAGATATATCGCACAAGATAAAAGGTGACCCTACAGAATGAACTACAATATCAAAAGCCAGAGACAGAAATGAAAGTACTTTCATTCTAATTTCAGAATAAAAATATTTTTAAATTATTTTGACTGCCATATTGCCATTTTTTAAAATCAAATATAAATTAAATAGTGGAAGGCATGTATAAAAAAGCTGTCCTAAGTAGCCTGCAGTGGAAAAAATACTATAAAAGAACAGCTATGAACAAATGCAGACTAAAGTGAAAGGTTACATTCCTTTTATAAGAAAGATCATCCTAGTAGGATCTCTACTTCCCTAAATAGAAGATAATAATGCTAAGCATTATCTTCTCAAAAGGCAAGAGGGAGTTTCTATAGTATAGGAATGACCCAGGTAAAATGGCCTCAAATGCATCCCCATCTCACAATGGGAATAATCACCATCTGCTACACAACTGCAGGAAAATTGAGAGAGAAGGGGGAGGAGGAGAACACAGTAAATGCAGAATCCCATATTCCAAGAAGGAATTGCTTTCGGGAGCTGAATAAACACTCCGAATAAACCTCCAGAGTTTTTCTGAACCAAAGAATTCTTCCACCTTTTTTTCTCCCTAGTCATTCAGGTGCAGAACTAGGTCAACTCAATATAACATTGCCAGCTTTGAAGCCATTTCCTATAGCTGTCCTTTCCCAATAAATTGATAGTGACAAGACCGCCTGCACTAAATGCTGGACATCAAATCTCTGTTTCAGTCACAAGATCCAGTTAGATCTTCTACCAAGTGACCAAGTAATTCAAGATGTAATAGTGCTGTAAGATTAGGAGCCACATATTCATATATGTACCTCTGCAACTAACCGGCACATAATTAGTGCAGGTATATACTATGAATGAGTTGCCATTTAAAATCCATGGAGATATTAAAGGCTACAGATTCTCATCATGAATAGCCAGACTTATGGGCACATGCCATTTTGAGGATATATGATCTAGGGAAGATGCTGGGGGGATAGAAGTAAGTTTACGAGAGGGCCCAACCTTTGTTTTCACAAAGCCCCCTCCTCTGAAAAGGTTGCCCAGCCTTGCTTTGAGATGAAGTCTATGAGACTACCAATAGATAAAGAACATCAACAAGCTTCTACCAATAGCCAGGAAGATACCACGGATAGTTCTACTGAGTTTTTAATAAATGTTGCAATTGACTCAGATTAGATCTAAAGGTAAAGGTTTCCCCTGTCCAGCATTTCCAAATCTAGGGGACAGTGCTCATCTCTGTTTCTTAGCCAGCATTGTCTGATGACAGTTCTGTGGTCGTGTGTGGTTGATTATACACCGAGGCACAAAGAACACTGCTATTTTCCCATTGAAGTGGTACCTATTTATCTCCTCACATTTGCATGCTTTTGAACTGCTAGGTGTGCAGAAGCTGGTGCAAGTAACTGGAGCTTACCCTATCCTGTGGTACTTGAATCTCAAACTGACAACATTTTGATCGACAGCCCAACGTCTTAAGCATCGTGCCCCTTCTAGAATAGATCCAGCGATATCCTTATAGATGGGGAAAGATCACATTTACTGCCAGACTGTAAAATCATAGAAATCAAGAAATTGTGTCCTATTGTGGAATAAAAATGAGATAAAGAAAGAGACTAAATGACATTACACAGACCTGTAAATTGAAGCAGTTAGTAGACACAATTTCTAAGGAAAGATTAAAATGGAAATCCAAAGGTGGTGATATCTGTGGTAAATGTCGGCCTTTCTCAGCCTGGGGTCTTCCAATGTGCCCACCATCCTGGGAATTTAGGAGTTACAGCTTAACCCCTCAGACTATTTGTGGAAGGCTGATGTACATATGCATGGGAAACATGACGATTACTTCTCCCACTGTTGTCTGTGATCCAGCAATAGTGTTCAGCAGGTTCTGACCAGTTCTGGAGAACCGGTAGTGGAAATTTTGAGTAGTTCAGAGAACTGGCAAATACCACCTCTGACTGGCGCTGCCTCCATCTATTCTCTGCCTCCCGAGTCCCAGCTGATTGGCTGGATCTTCTTTTGTTGCCTGCACAGGAGAACGGAGCTGGAAAGCAGGATAGTGGTGTGGGGAGGAAATGGGATTTTGCAGTAACCTTGCCCCAGGAGTGGGGAGGGAATGGGGATTTTGCAGTATTCTTCCCCTGTCACGCCCAGCAAGCCACGCCCACAGAACCAGTAGTAAAAAAAATTGAATCCCACCACTGCTGTGATCCCTGTTGTTTTGAACTCCACAAATTCTTGAGGAGTATTAGCTCAGACAACAAGCTGAAATAACAAGGAGAATGGCGCCTCTTTGATTTTGTGATCAACTTTCTGAACTCTGGATCATTTATAGGAAATATTAAATTGGGACCATTTCACAGAAAAAAAGTTTTTTCCCCTTTAAAAGCAGAAAACAAATCACTTCAGATAACCTGTCTGATATAGCACAGTGGTCCTTGACAATTTAAGCATTAATAAAATCATCTCTCTCCCATTTCACACAGAACAAGAATAGTTTCAACACATTCAAATCACCAGCAATAAGTAACATAAAAAAGTCTCTACGTGATATATGTAAAGATTGGTGACCAAAGAATTGAGCAGAAGATAGAACTCCAAAAAAGAGAGGCCTAGTTTAACTGCTGACAACTTAACAATTGATTAATAAAGTATCAAATTGATTGAGAGACCTTAAAATATGAAATAAAATCAAATGTAGTAAAAAAAAAAGATTGCCATTATTCTCTTTTTTCTCCTTGCAAAAGTTTCTAAACTATTTGAAAATGCAGCTCTTTCCACAAAAAAAATAAAAAAATAAAACTCACGAATTCATGACATGGGGGTTGTTGTCTTAAGACTTTCGGGCAAACCATTGAAACAAATTTTCACTCCTAACTGAATAGTAGCTCAAAGTCTATCTTTGCCTCCATCAAACCGAAAATTATTTGCCAGATTTCAGTGCAGTAAACAAGTGAAACAGGATGTGGCCAAACGAGCAGAATAAATTTTATTCTGAATCTGAACGGTGCCCACACTCACATTCAAGACAGTGTGTTTCCTTTGCAGGTGCAAGAGGACATTGGAAGACCTATCTACAAAGGTTAGCCATTAAAAGCTTCTGTGACAGCTTCCTGAAGACACAGTTCCAGAAAACAATGCGGGCAAAGTCAGATAGAGAAAACTGGGTAATTGCTATTTACATCAGAGAACATATCCAGTAGGACCCTGCAATATTGGCATAATTCCACTGCATTGGACAATCATAGTGTCAGTCTGTATATGTAGGTTAAAAGTTAGAGGAAATGTTACTTTTTTTAAAGTAAACTATTCCACATGCACAGCTTGGAATTCAAGGACTATGTTGAATGACAACAAGCAAGTTTTATGTAACATAGATTAATAGTACAGGTAGCCCTCAACTTACAACCAAAATTGGGACCAGAATTTTCATTGCTAAGTAAGATGGTTGTTAAGTGAGTTACACTTGATTTTACGATTTTTTTTGCCACAGTTGTTAAGCAAATCACTACAATTATTAAGTAAATGTTATTAATTCCAGCCTCTCCCATTGATTTTGATTGTTGAAAGGTAGCTAGGAAGATGACAAACGATGATCACATGACCCCAGGATGCTGCAACTATTATAAATACATGCCAGTTGCCAAGCACCCAAATTTTGATCACATGACGTGGGGATGCTGTGACAATGGTAAGGTAATGGTAATGGTGTGAGGATTAGTCAAGCCAAGCCCAAACATTTACTATTTACCACTTCCATGTTTTGCCATTCTCTTTGTAATTATAGTAGTTCTACAAGGAGGCTGGAGATCCTATAGAAAAAGATTCCCCCAAGCTAATTTCCTTGAGGAAAAACTACAACAATTGAACTCTTACAGGTATAAATGTCACTATGTTGTGAACCTATAACTGAAACATCATAGCCACTCCTAAACTGGTCAACCATAAACCATGGTTCCTTGAGTTTGCACAAAGCAAAACCATGCAAACATCATTATGGCTTAGGAATTTCCTAACTGGAACAATTCCAGCATAAAAAGAAGCTCTACCATGGATTCCTTCCATCAAGTCCACGACTTCTGTTAGTACTAAAGAAGTACAAAGAAGTACACCTTGATATGCAACCACAACTGAGCCCAAAATTTATGTTACTAAGTTAAAACATTTGTTAAGTGGCATTTGCTCCCTTTTATTACTTTTCTTGCCCTAGTTGTTAAATGAATTGTTAAGTTAGCAACATGGTTGTTGCTTCCCCATTGACTTTGCTTGACACAAGGTCTCAAAAGCTGATCTCATGATGCCAGCACACTTCAACTGTCATATGAACCCGTTGCCAAGTATCTGACTTTTGATCATGTGACAAGAGTCATAAGTGTGAAAATGGTCATAGGTAACTTTTTTCAGTGGCATTGTAACTTTGAATAGTAACTAAACCAACTGTTATAAGGACTACCTGTATAACACTGTCATGGAAAAAGGAGAGTTATAGACTAAGAAATAATAGGTAGAAATGGGGAAAGGGAGCATTCTAATGACGGAAAAAGTAACATTTACTGCAATTTGGGACTATTTTCTACAGTACAGAAGTGGCCCTCATGATATAGGAAGTTGCTTACTGAAGACTATTCCAGGTAGTACAACAGAAGAAGCAACTATATACAGCAGATAGCATGAGGAAATTTAACTTACAGTGATCTGAAAGACAAATATTTCTCTTTCAGAATATCCTTCGCAATTCTTGCTTGAAAGAAATTATGGTATAATAAACCTATTTTTAGAAAAGAATTGCCAAGGAAGTGCTACTAGTCCGGTGGCCAGATAAGACATTTATATGAGCATGTCAGGACATCCTTAACTAACCTTGACAGCTGGTACTATATAAAGTTTAATAAATGACTACTCATTGGGTGATAATTTTGTCACATTGTAATGCTTTGATCCTAAATAGAAAGGAAGGTAAGAATGACTCTGAGGTTTGCCTATCCAAGAGCAGGAACTACATATTCTTTTCCTCCTCAATGATGGTATATATTGGGCAACCCAAAAATGTTAATTGTTTTAAGGATATCTTTTGAATATTCAGACCTTAGAGGAATCCATTCTTCCATGTATGAAGCATTGCAATGTTGGCATATAACAAAGGCAAATGAAAAAGAACACCACAATAATTCATATCTTTAGAAAGTGAGTCTGTGTCATATACCTCATAATGATGGAATGGAAGGAGCAAGAAAATGTATAAAGACCTCCTCTTGACTAGGAGCTCCAGTTGCTGCTGTGTTCATTTCTTTCTTGGTCCAGTTTTCTGCCTATGCACCATTTCATTTATTCTTCTGCATTTAATGCAGGGTTGTCCTTTCTTGCCTACCAAGCTTGTGGAGATGAAATTAGAGATGCTTCTCTTTCATTCTCACCCTCTGTGAGCTTCCTTCATTCTCTAGTTAATAGTCAAACCTGAACCAACAGCAGATTGTATCTAGTTGTCTTCCTTAGTCCTCCCTCCTCACTTTCACAATAAGAAAACGCTAGAAAACTCTCTGGTTTGATTTGTGCTGCTTATTTACTTAAGTAACAAGTAGCACAAATAAGAGTTGGAGACATGTGCAATAGCAAGAATTTCATCATGAATAATGGAATGTTTATGGATTTCCCCTTTCTTTTTTGCTACAGCTCAACCAAAAGTCTGTAAAGATTCTCGGTCACCCAGGTCTTGGTTGTCCCAAAGGTGCTTTTTCAGGAGGCAACTGGACTTTTTTCTTTGAAGACATTTTGCTTCTCATCCAACACCTTGGATGTTGTCTTCAGTTGTCTTCTGAAAAAGAACCTTTGGGACACAGCGCAACCAGTCACTACTTTAATGGGGAACCCAGAGCTGTTGAAGAAGAGGCCAAGGAATTTTTTTCCCCATCAGACTGATGTAGGAAACAACCCTTAGAAGTGGCAAACAAAAACAGGAAATATCTCTGATTGTATGCAAATTAAATAGGAGGAGTTGCTTAGAATATTCAAATACCCCAACTGGCTTTCAAAGTGCTCCAAAATGATTCTGTATAAACTAAATATTGTTTAGCTTGTTTTTTCCATTGCCTTAATTAATTTACATTGTTTTACTAGAACATGTTTGCTTTCTTCTCCTTCAGTATTCTATGAATAGGAAAGTAGGATACTTTGTTTAGTAGGGTAATTTGTTTAGTGGGGCCACTAAACAAAATTAATACCTACGACCATTGAGATTCAGATTACATTAAATATGTCTTAGCCTCATTGAAATCACTTCCATAAATGAGTTACCATTACACAACAATGACCCCAATCTTGCTGGCATTTCATTAGAGTTTTAAATTTTGGCTGTGAACTGAGCCTTGGGCTCTGAATGTGCTAAGGGCTCCACTTTGGGACTTTACTATTAATTGGCTAATTATCTCGGCTGCTGTATATATTTATTTTGGATGTTTCTTTAGTTTTTATATTTTTAGACTTACAAGGTGGTTGAGATGGGTGACTGTAAAGAATGAGTGAATGAATCAGAGGTGATATTTAGCAGGTTCTGACCAGTTCTGGAGAACCGTTAACAGAAATTTTGAGTAGTTTGGAGAACCGGCAAATACCACCTCTGACTGGAGATTTTACAGAATCCTTCCCCTGCCACACCCACCAAGCCACTCCCACAGAACCGGTAGTAAAAACAATTGAATCCAACCACTGGAATGAATGAATAAATGAATGGGAGGAATTAAGTTTATCCCAAAACAGTGTTCTCCAGGTGTGCTAGGATTATAGCTTCCAGAATTCCCAGCAGCTTGATTAATGAATTCTAAGAACTGTATGACCAACACACCTGGAGGGCACCAGGCTGCTGAAAGATGGGTTAAAATGTGCCTGGATTTCGGCTGGTTTATCTGATCTATATACATATTTACCTAAAACATCTGTTTCTAAACTTTGTTCTGTTCAGGGTGTTTCTGCATTCCAGATGTGCTGATTTAATAACTATTCCCTTTCCCCGGGGGAACTTTGGAGAATGGTAGATATACGAGCACAGGGATGTTCAGAAGTTACATTGGAAGAAGCTATGGCAATTGTTAAGCAGTACATCTGAAGATTAATCATGATATATCCTTTGGCTTCCATACCATCCCACCAATTCATGAACCATTTGTTCAGTTGTATTTTCACAATGTGAAATTTCTAAGTCACATTAGGACACTCATGAATTTGATAAAAATAAATTCATAGATGTGGGCAATTCTAGATTATGGAATGGAAAAGAATAGCCAGTGAAAAGGTTATAACAAAGTGAATATATTGGTTGGTCTCTCTAACTTGCATAAATTGAATCCTAGACATTTATAAGTGTTACTGCTTACAGTACACATAAAAATGTGTTGCTATAGTATACTAACCCAAGCTAAACATTTTTTGAGTATGCATTAAAAAAAGCAAAAGCAAAATAGCTATATCTCTCTATCTCTATACATATACATACAGTATATATGTGTGTGTATATGTATATGTGTGTGGGGGGGTGTATTTGTTTTCATAGATTTTCACTGGTACAGGTATGTAGGTCTAGGTGTGTTCAGGTCTTTTGTAAGATTAAGTGTATCTTGGTGAGGCAAGGTCCCACTCGCCATCCTCAGGCTGGTGCTTTCGGCTTCGTGCCAGTGCAAGCAGTGTGTGATCGGAGCTGCCATCTCTCTATAAATACTGGGGGGGACTGGTGTGCTGTGCTGGTTGGCTGTGCTGCTGTCTCTTGATTGGTTGATGGAATTGATGTTGGTATAATGGGCTGTGTGATGGCCTTGTGAGTTTTGTTGTGGAGATATCCTGGAAAACTCACAAGTCCATCACACAGCCCATTATATGGTATTCAGCTTTGTTCGGGTATTTTCCCATGTCATTATAGTTGTGCTTTTAAAGTTGTAGCAACGTTTCAGCAGAATCTCATCTGCCATTATCAGGCTTCTGTATAATGTTTGTCGGTGTAGTAACGGCTTGGGTAATGGGTTGTGTGATGACCTTGCGAAATGTATTGCTGTGGTATCCTTGGTCTTGTGCTGTGATATCCTGGGTCATTTGCAACTTCTTGAGTTCTTGTGGTGTAATTTCCTGAGTTTTCTGATGTGATGTCCTGAGCGGGTGGCTGTGATGTAGCATTCTGGGTTTTAGTCTGGCTTCGAGTTTGGGGTCTGGGTCTGTGTTCTTGGCATGTGTCAGCTTGTTTGGTTTTGGGGCCAGGGGGTGTGACAGCTGGCGAACAACCCATTACCTAAGCCGTTACTACACAGGAGGCTAATGGAAAAGAGATCAAAACACAAATGACCCAGGAGATTACAACCCAGGACCCAGGATACCACAACAAAAGAACTTGCAAGCCCATCACACAACCCATTACCCAAGCCGTTAAAACACAAGAGGCTAGTGGAAAAAAGATCAATACAAAACAAATGACCCAGGAGATTACAGAACAAGATCCAGGATATCTCCACAACAAAATTCACAAGGCCATCACACAGCCCATTATACCAATATCAACTCCATCAACCAATCAAGAGGCAGCAGTGCAGCCAACCAGCACAGCACACCAGCACCACCACCAGGATATATAGAGAGACGGCAGTTCCAATCACACACTGCTTGCACTGGCACGAAGCCGAAAGCACCAGCCTGAGGATTACAAGTGGGACCTCGCCAAAACATTGCCAAGATACTCTTAAGCTTACATGAGAAAAGACCCAAACACACCTAGGCCTACATACCTGTACCCATGAGAATCTACGAATATATATATATATATATATTTATATTCATATTCATATTCAAATATACTACATTTCAAGCTTATATAATGTGCAGTACAGTTGGGTTCCTGCTGCCCCTATGAACAGGTTCATATAGTTTCCTTGGAAATACAATTGATAAATCAAGAGAATTACCCATATAATGAGTTTTTATTAGCTTTACAAAAGATATTTACTAAAGCTTCAAAGAAAGGGAAAGAAAAATTGAAATGAGACAAAAAAAATCTAACAACAACATCTGAATGAATTAAGGATCAAGATTGTTAGATGTAACAGGAATGAATATAAAGTTGGGTTGTTTGATCAAGTTTAAAATATGTTTCTATAACATTCTTGAAGCCCTTTGTGGATTTTTTGTTGACATCAGGACTAAAAAATTGATGATGTATGTTTTGTAATCTTCTAGAGAGTGAAGAGCTGTTAAGTTTGTTTACAGTAGGTGTGATGAAGATCAGACATAATTTCTTCATATTTTTTAATATTTATCTTACCTTCTTTTTATTTTTTCCTTTCCTAGTACTTTTTTGTGTCTTTCTTTCTCATTCAGTTCTGGCAACTAAGAAGATAATTGTGATTTTAGCATTTTGCGCAAAAAATGATTTTCTTTGCAACCCCTTAAAGATTCCTTAGATTTTTTTTTTCCTAGAACAGTGCATTCAGGATCCTTGGTCTAAGCAATATTTCTCTACATTTCGCTATATTTGTGGACTGCCATTGGCGATCAGACTGTAAAACTGAACGAGGAATTTGATTCTGAAACCACCACTATGTTTTCAATCCTGGGTGAGGAAGACATGAAAAAGGTAGCATGGAGGGGAAAATCGTTTGTTCTTTTTGTTGATATTCAGCACACACAAATGGTTGGAATTTATTTTTTCAGTAGAAACATTTCACAGTGGGATTTCTTTACACCCCCACCCCCATCCTGAAAATGGATCAAAGAATACCTGGAGTCCTGTTCATGAAAGCCCCTGGCTAAGGGACTAAGACATGAAATAAATTGTAGTGTACTATCCCTTCCATCATCCATCACACTGATGAATTTAAAAACATAAACATGGTCTCCACATGGTAAGCTGGCATCTCTAAATCCAGGCACGACTGCATAGTAATTTTGTGAGTCACCTTTGACTACCCCTATAATATAAAGACAAAGCCTCTTGTGACAAGAACATGGTGAGCTAAATGTTTGTGGGCGTTACTATGAAGGAGGTCAGGTTGAATTATTACAAGAGTCTTCTACGCACTCTTTCATCATTTGAGCTGGGGCAATTTAAGGGTTAGGATTAGTTTTCTTCAGAGTTGGTATTCAGCAGGTTCTGACCAGTTCTGGAGAACTGGTAGCAGAAATTTTGAGTAGTTCAGAGAACCGGCAAATACCACCTCTGACTGGAGATTTTACAGTATCCTTCCCCTGCCACGCCCACCAAGCCACGCCCACAGAACCGCTAGTAAAAAAAAATTGAATCCCACCACTGGTCTTCTTAGGCACCAGCTAACATTCATTCCCTCATAGGGGACCTGTAACTTGGTTTATTGCTCCTCCCTCTCAACTAGGGCTGCCATATTTGGGGGACAAACCTCCAGAGATGGAGAGATATTGAGGTTTTCTCTGTCTCTTTGATGGCATTTAGAAGTCACATGGATTATTCCAGGCCAGGTATGGTAGGCTTACCTTCCCATTCACCTGACCTTCTAAGCAAACAGGAAGAGAAGAATAGAGGGAAATGCAGCAGAAACATGTTGTGCTTTCTCATTTGGGGGGGATGCAAATTGACCCAGAAGCAGAGCCAAGCAAAACAGCAGCATCAAGGAAGAGGATTACTGTCTGCATCTTGTCTAAACTCCCCCTAACTCCCTTTCTGCAAAAAAAAAAAGAAAAAACCCTCTGAAAGCCACAGTAATAATCAACAAAGAAACTCCCAATCAATCCACAAAGCTTTCTGTCCCTTATTTAAACCCTATGTGTATTGTTTAAATTCATCAATATTATTACAGGTGCCTTCTCAGGTATAACCCCCAAAGCAGTGAGATGTGCCAAGAGTCGTCGTCTTCCTTTTTTTTAGCACCAAGCAAAGTTGGTTTTATTCTCCTAAGCCCTTTATGACAGTAGTGTGCTAATATATTACACAGCAACTTTTAAGATAATATTTCTGCTGTTACGTTTTTAACAAATGCATATTATGTTTTTAGTTATGTATGCGTACAGGTGTGTGCCTATATCTGTGATTGTATGTGTGCAAGATAAACTGTTCTGGGTTTTATGATCAAGTTTTGTTAAATTAATAAATAAAATATTATTAAATAAATAATAAATAAGTAAAATACTAACCCGAGCAAATTTTTATTTGTTAAAATCAATTTTTATATTTATATTTATATTTATATATATATATATACACATTCATTCATTCATTCATTCATTCTTGGGAAAAGCTTTAAGTCAGCTACTGAAGATACAAGTTCACAACAGGTGTACATACCTATACCAGCAGTTTGTGGAATTAATTCATCATTATGAAGTTGGATAGTGATATACCTACCCACAGTGGTGGGATTCAATTTTTTTTACTACCAGTTCTGTGGGCATGGCTTGCTAGGCGTGGCAGGGGAAGGATATCTGTAAAATCTCCAGCCAGGGCTGGTATTTGCCGGTTCTCCAAACTACTCAAAATTTCCACTACTGGTTCTCCAAAACTGGTCAGAACCTGCTGAATACCACCTCTGCTACCAAAGTGTGCAGTCACACATGCTTGTACACACCTTGCACAAACCCATTATGATTTTATTTTAGGTACACTTCAGAAAAACGTAGAATGAAGTTTAAGGGAGCAAGTTCCTAAATAAGTGTACCCTGAATTTCACGGTACAATCTTCAACAAAATTCAGATGCTTAAAGGTAACAATTTTAATTGGGCTTCAGCTCATAATGGCTGGTGGAACAGCCAGTGCCCTAAATCTGTACGAAATAAGCCTTTTCAGTAGAACATTTCCCTGCAGAGCCATGCAAGTTATTTAGCAACATCAGTTTGTTGAGCAGATATTTGCATTTCCTTATTCATAGAATTATAGAATAATAGAGTTGGAAGTCTTCTAATCTAAGTCCCTGCTTATTGCAGGATCCCTCTCTAAGAGATGACAATCCAGCTCTTCCTGCAGAAGAGAACGCTCACATTGATCTATTCCACTGGCTGACAGTTCATACAGATGTTTATCCTGAATCTACTTCCTCTAAAATGTTTTTTTTTTCCAATATGGTGCTTTCCAAAGGAGTCAACAGCCACTCAGAAAAATTTGCTTTTAAAATAGCACACAATTTTTTAAAAAGTTATATAGTCAACCCCCACTCCCCTGCTGCCTTTGGTTTCTGGGACCTTTAAACAATGAGTATGGAGAGAACCTAGGCTGAGAGAATGTCTTAAATCACTGTAAGTTCTTCTAAAAGTTATTTATTGCTTAGCTTTTGTTTAAATAAACTGCATCTACTCACAGTAATCTAACTTCCAGAAAACTGATCCAAGAAATTTTAAAGAACATCTACAGATCCTAAACATTTTAATGACTTTTCCTTTCCTTTCCTTTCCTTTCCTTTCCTCTCCTCTCCTCTCCTCTCCTCTCCTCTATTTGAGAACTAAAAATTGTCATTATAGTGAATCTTTTCCCCCTTCTGCGAAGCAGGAGCAACCCTGCAAAAGTGATCTTCTTACAGAGATGCCCAGTGTCTACTGATAAGCCAAGGGGACCGCATCCTCCTCCTTTCCTCTCTTAGGTGTCAGGTCAATGGGTCAGATCCTTATTTAGTTTAAAAGCTTCGCCTTCCTGAGAAGGATCTGTAATGAGCAGCTGCATAATGAGGGGCCACAGGATTTGGCCAAAAGAGGGAACTCCCAAGAAAATGTGGCCCTTTTCGAAATCTATAGTAGATTCTGACTGCTATGCATTCAGCTGAACAACTATACTGTGCGCCTATGGAGATTCTCAGTGAGCCAGGTCATAGTTGTCCCAAAGGTGCTTTTTCAAGAGACAACTGGACTTTTTTTTTTCTTTGAAGATGTTTAGCTTTTCATCCAAGAAGCTTCTTCAGCTCAGAGCTGTACTAAATAAGCCTTTTCAGTAGAACATATCCCTGCGGAGTCATGCATGAAGAAGTTTCTTGGGTGAGAAGTGAAATGACTTCAAAGAAAAAAAACAAGCCCAGTTGCCTCTTGAAAAAGTACCTTTGGGACATTTGATCCCTTTGATCCCAACTTCTGATCCTTCAGTTCATCTCTCCTGTCAAGTATATACTATTTCTGAAGACTTATCGACAGCTACACTTGTATAGCGGAACACATAGGTGCAGTGTATTTTGGTTGCCTCCATAGCTCCACTTCCCAAATGATCCTGTGTCCATTATTAGGTCGGACAAGGATTAGGCTGCCAGTGTTGCATTCTAGTAGGTGTCAACAGCATTCTTGGCTGCTCTGCTAATACAACCTGAGTTTTAAAGGCTCCAGAGTAGGCTGAAAGAGTGGAGAGAGATTTAATCCTGTTGTGATGCAATAGGCTTTATTCTGCCTTGCAGAACAATGGTTTTGCTTTGGGCAAGCTAACAAACACTTTAAAATCCACCAGGTTGCAGGCCTCCTGCACTTTTAATTTATTGTGCCAGACAACAGATCACAACCAGAGAAAGCTGTCAGCCAGAAGACATTAGCTCCAATTTAATGTATGTATTGCATTGTGCAGAAATAAGTTATCATATTTCATGATGATAATATTCATAATTCAAGGATCAGCATCTTAGCACTCCTCAGATGTTTGGACTTCCCTTCAATTGTCCTAGCATGGTTACTGACTTAACCGAGAAAGGTTTTCTCTGCTCCTTTGTTTATCAGGAACATTAATTTGTCTTCTCTTTAATAATATGGAATGAAATCAAGAGCTACAAAGCATTTCCCCAATAAGGGAATTGAGGAGGAGTACTATTAGGAGTATTGCTAATAATAGTAGTAGACTGGGAGGCAAAATTAAGAAAGAAAAATGTTTGCCACAATATGTTTATAGAGTACATAATAGATGCTTGAATCCTCACTAATCGCATCATGAAATTGTCTACACAGCGGATAAAATGTTTTCAACTCTACTGTTTCCTCTGTCTGGCCTTTTATCCTGCCAATTAGGAGAATAAAAATTCAGGATATCTTTTTAACTAGAAAGGTAGCATAACAACAAACAAGCTTCTGATACCTTAAGCAGATACTTCGACTTCCCATAATATCACATACCAGTCCAATAGCAGGAATGTTATTGTACCATATTGGTTAGTGAGATATATGAAGATTGCTTGAAAATAATCTGGCCATGTAAAAAGGAGCAGAGACCCCATTCCAACCACCAGGAAGGCATTGGCATGCAGGCTTCTTACAGCCTATGTGCCAGTATAGCATTTATGCTAATGAATAAATAAAAATGATAAAACAGACTACAAACTCAAATTGACCCGTGATTGATGGGTCTAATAAACCAGCAGTGCTCCAGAGTAGAGGTTATCATACTTTACCAGGGGGATAGTCTGAGAAAAACACACCACAAATAAAAAAACAGAAAATGCCAATCAAGCTTTGAAACAGAAGACCAGAAATACAAAAGAAGCGAGCTGACTCAAATCTAAATAAGCCCACAGATTTCCAGGGGAAGGAGAAGCTGAATCTGATGCAACTTAATCCACTAAAACAGGGAGGGAAATGTACCGATCCCCTTTACCCTAACCCAGATAGTACAGCCTAATGACTACAGTGGCCAGATGGAAAGTTAGCCTGTTGAATATTTGGACCAAAGAGAGAGGCACCTGGATTGTGGATAGATTAGTTTAAAAAAAAAAAGCCACAATAATGTGTAAGTAACCAAGAAAGAGCCATGATCATCTAGAACAGACTTTGGTTCTAGAGAGACTGGATCTGTAGTTCCAGCAGTTCAAAATATAAAGGCTTTTTAGGCATCAGGGAATCATTGTGGGGAAAACTGATCTAGGAATAGCTGAAAGGAGCTGCAAAAATATGACACATGAAATCTCAAATCTAACCCTTTCAAAATTCTGCCGTGATTTCAGCCCAAGAAGATCTTTTGTAGTGACACGTTGCTGTCTCACAAAGGTGTTATCATAATTTTGCACAGAGCTAAACAATTATTCTACGCTCCTAAATCTGAAGCAGTAAAACATTATAATGAGACATGATAAGGTTTTCTGGCATGGTTTCATTGGGAGTGCATCGTACTAATTTGGCAAAAATTTGCCTAAAATGAGAACTTTGGAAGGGTTTTCCTAGGTCAAGGTAATCAGAAAGCCAATAGGAATCATGAATCAGGTCTTCCTCCCACCATATAAATTGTAAAATCAAAAGTATACAGAAGCTCCTGTAAATAACAAGGGACAGAAAACTTGTGGGTGAAGGACAAACACAGAGAAGGAGGAGGAGGAGGAGGAGATCTAAGGCTGTCTTGGCAACAGAAGGTTAGCATTCATGCCTGTCTGGTCTGCACTTTTGTGGCTAAAAAAGTAGCAAGAAAACCAGAATATTTCAAAATAACAGCTGTGAGCAAAGATCCCCTGTTCACGTCTTCGGTTAATCACAAACAGTACCCCCCACATATCATGGAATTAGTATAAGATGGCACAAAAGTTAAAAGAAATCATTTGAGAAAAGTAGTAATATTTGTTGTTATTTAATTACTTAAAAGGGTCTGGGTTTAAATAGCTTTAGATTGGGCATCCATGCTTAGCAGAACATTTTCATCTTTTCTCTCATCCTTTAAAGGAAACAGTTAAATAGCCTTCCTCATAGGGTGGATGAGAGATATTCTAAATAATATACTGTAATCCTACTTCAGTGCTTAAGAGATGTACTTACCAAAAGGATTATATAAATACTTTGATGGTCCTGAATCTACTTCTAGTCAATTTCAGAAAATGGATTCAAACAATGATATTATGTTTGAATACTATTTTATAGGCTTATTACTCTACATCACATAAAAATAATTTTGTAACCCTATATTTTATTCTACCATAAACTATGATTTATCAAACATGTAATTTTTTCCATTTTCAGATTAACAGTATAAGCTACTGGTACATTTGAATATCCAGTTCAGTACCTTTGTTTTAACTCTATGAGGTCCTTTTGGAATGAGAGAATTCTATCCATTCACAATTTTTCAGTTCTGGCTGCACTCTAGACATGCCCATGATAGCAGTTTTAGTTCCAGTCCTTTCCTTGTTATTGTATTCTTATGAAATGCAAACTGTACATTTAGTGCAACAGAAATATTATAACTATCATTTTGGGAGATGGCAAACATATGCTTGGCACGAGTACATAATACAAGTTTGCAAAGGAAAATAATACAAATTTAACTAAATCTGGAAGAATGGGAAACGGAATTAAGAATCAACCCTTTAATGAAAAAAAATCTCTACAAAAAGAGAAGCACAGTTCCAGCGGAAATTGAGAAGTTAGGTTTGTCATAATATGACTTCCGTTCCTGGTGTACTCTGTCATCTACAAAACGTATTCTATATTAAGAACAAGTATTAAACGTTATCATCTCTGAAAACACAAGCTGCCTTTGTTCTTTTAAAATGTACAGCACTGTCTTAAGACTGTCTTAAATCTCTGAGTGTGCTTAATCATTGAACTCTTAGATCTGTAGAAAGAAAACAAAAATAAGTTTTAAAAGATCATATGGAGGGGGAAGGAAAATATTGATTCTCAAAGCTGAGTAAGGTTAAAGTGCGTGTTCATACGTATCTGGGCACATTATGCTGGATTTATACTTGATGCAATATGAACCCTGATCAGAATGGTAAAACGTTCAAGACATAGCCATACATTAGAAAAATAACTTCACTATTTTACCGTTCCCCGTGTTCCATCACATCACTGTCCCAAAGTTCCTTCATACTATTACTATTGTAATTGAACAAATAATGTCTCAGAAATGGGGCTAAACGCATAAAATTACTATGCATGACATAGAGGATCAAGTGCATTTCCTTTCTGTCGTTGCATTTGCTAAACTCCATGTTTCCATCATCCCTGCAGAACAAATGAGAGTATATTAGCATTTTGTTAGGTGAGCAAGGAACTGACAAATAATTCCACAACCATAACCCCAAATCCACTTAGGCTGCATACTAATAATCCTTCCTGTACAATTTCAACATCCAGCTACTACAAATGGGATAGTGAGACTTTTCTTGTCCAAGGTGCTATGAGTTAGGGGCCCCAAGGGGGGGGGGTCTTTTCCTGTTAATAGCTTGATTAAATTCTTGCTAGCAACAAATGCACAGAGACAGACAGACAGACACTGGGTTTTTCCTCAAAATAGGACTACCACACATTTTTCTATAATAGTTTTGCCTTCTATAAAGTTGGCTTTGCTTCAGTGATGAGACCGGCCACATAATAGGAAGTCTGCAAATAAGAATGGAATCCAGCAGTGTAAGAGAAAGTTTTCCTTGATTGTTTGAGGAGTGTCCACAAAGGGTGTGGTCAGAAAAGGCAAAATGGCAGCTGCAGCTGTGCCACAAAGCTCATCCTGGTGTTTTTTTTTTTTTAAATGTGCACATATATCAAGCACATAAAGAGGCCTGCATAATTTGTCCACTTACTTCACGGCAAAATCCGAGAGGGAGAGCCACAAGACTTGAGACAAAGACATTACATTTTAGAGTTTCGTCTTTCCATTTGTACAGGGTTAACAGATATTCTGCAGCAATTATGTAAACGCCCACTTCCTCTCCTTTCCCAATATAAAAAATATAGCAGAATAAGAAAACACTAACTGATCTTATGATTTCAGGGTTAGAGATCAGTAACAGCTGGGGTAAATTGAACTTTGCCAAACTATTATATGCACAGAAGACAATTCCTATCCATGTATAGGGGCTATATTATTTATGCATCATGAATATATTGTATTCACAATGAAATTAAACAAAAAGAATAGGTTAAATTAAGAGATCTAAGGTTCTTTGTGGCAGGGGAAAGGAAAAGCCCAAGACTTTAAAATCTTGCCAACATTTTTCTAGTTTCAAGCTTAAAATTCTGTGCTCTAGCTCTTCAACTGCATTATGTTCATCCTTCATGTTGGTTTGTTTATTCTTCAGTAAACGATTTTTAATTTGTTTAGTATGAGATTTTTAAAAAAAAATATAAAAAAAAACCACATTAAGATATAAAGAAATAGTACAAGTAATATGTAAGCAGTGCATACATACAACTCCATTCTACCGCTGGGGGAATTGCGGTGCTCTCTAATATAGGATACCTGTAAAGTTACTTCACGGATAATGAGTTAGCAGCTGCATAAGGCAATGCCCACCTCTGACTTTGATAAGCATATCTATTGAGCAGGTTGTTGAAGCTAGAAACAGTTTACTCATAAAGTATTATTTTGCTCTGTGCCATCCTGAAACTATTTATAGCCAAAGATGATTTGCAAAAGAGTGGAATAGGAGGTTTCAACTCCTAGGAAAAAAAGGAACCTTGAAGTAGAGTTAATAAGATAAGATTCCAAGGCTGCATTCCAAGTTTCCACTGTATTTTACATTTTATGTGGATCAAAGGGGAAAATTATTAGATAGATAGATAGATAGATAGATAGATAGATAGATAGATAGATAGATAGATAGATGGATGGATGGATGGATGGATGGATGGATGGATGGATGGATGGATGGACGGACGGACAGACAGACAGACAGACAGACAGACAGATAGATAGATAGATAGATAGATAGATGGATAGATACTGTAATTAATCTAACATGAATTTAAAGGTAAATCAAATCAAATTTATTTACCCCCCATTCATTTGTCTGTCCCACTTTACTTAGTGCAAGCTTGACTTAAATTAAGGCAACTTGGTTTTTCAACAACAGTGGCAACAGTCCTCCATTAAATATACACAAGACTTTTCACTATTTCAATGTAAGACAGCATTACCTAAAATAACATAAACAAATGCTGTAATTTTTCTCAACCTGGTGCCCAACAGGTGCACGGACCTTGCTGATTAGGAATACTACATGAGGATACAAATCAAGTCTACCTCAGGGGCAACAGGCTGAGGAATATTGAATTGCTCAGTCATTAGTCATCTAACTCCAAACTGACTTTGTGTAGTGTACAATAAAACCACACAAAATCTATATATATAAAAGCAAAATATCACTCATGCATCATCACAAAATCTCCAGAACCGTAAAGCCTACAAACTTGAAATTTTGCACATATGTTCCTCTTGGCTTCTAGGTGCTCACTAAGAAAGGATTTTTCGAAATGACCAACAGAGCATTAGTATTTTGTATATTGTTATTAACACGCTCTGGTGCTAAGGAATTCTACTCTCCTTCCCCACCTGAAAAGAAATCTGTTCCAAATGCAAAACACAAGCAGAGGAGTTTCAGTTCCACAGCACTAAGCAGCTTTAGTACAGAACAGTTGAGCTAAGCCACACCCAGGCTCCTTGCTGTCTCCTTGCTCACACAGCAAATACTGCTTCAATTTCCAAACAGCCCTCAACTCTCTCACACACTGACTGGACGCTAGCCAGATGAATACCCATGGATGCTGGTAAGCAGAGGCACAATTTTTTCTCCTTATTTTCCTCCCCAAAAACTAAGCCTGATCACATAGTTTCATTGCAAAGCATGCATATAGAGCTAGTATAAAATATAAGGAATGCAACATAATAACAAAGGATAAGAAAGGGAATAAAAATCAAGAACAGATGGCAACTCTGGCTACCAGTTCCTACTCCCTCAAACATTCTCCCGCCCATCTAACCCAAGGTCTTGGAGAACATTCAGGTCTTTGGAGCATTTCAGAACACTATCAGCATCGGAGCAAGGTACTATTACAGAGAAGGCATGCTTCCTGTTCCTAACAGATGACACTGTTTAATTCTCACTGCCAACCCTGTCAGCTCACACCAACTGGATAAACAATTCTTCAGATAATTAGGACCTATGCCATGTAGGTCATAATGTCACGCTTTGTATCACATTCAGAAGCACACTAGTAACTAATGTCATTTGCAAAGCAGAAGTGTTACATGAACGTATTGTGCCACTGCATTCTGCCCCAGTTAAAGTTTCTGAGTGGTCTTCAAAGGCAGCTCCATATAGAGCACATTGCAAAAGTCAAGTTCCAGGGTCACTAAGGCATGAGTGATTATCTAAAAGGCATCCTGGCCCAGGAAGGGACACAACAGGTATACCAAATGGAGGCATGCAAAATCCTACCTGGCCAGAGCTGCCACTTGTTATTGAGGAAGATTTCCAGAATGTTCACCATTCTACATTCTAAAGTACATTCCTGTCCAAGGTTAGATGTGTAATTTTTCCCATATCCATGTGGTCCACACGTCCACTTGGTCTTGGCAGGATTGAGCTGAAATCAGTTCCTCTCTATCCAGCCCACATAGCCTCCAAGCATCAAAGCAAAACTTCATTAATCTCATTTAGTTGGCCTGGAGTCAGCAGATATAATCAGTATATTGATAATATCACGGCATCCAAAATCTATGGATGACTTCACCCAGAGGTTTCATGTAATTGAACCAGAGAGGAAACAAGCCTTGTCGAACTCCATGAAGGGCAGACTAGAGAGTATCCTCTCCCCACAAACCAACACTGACTAAAACCAGCCCCAAAGGCAGAATAATAACTGCCATGAAATAGTGACACCGGGTCCCAACTTCCAGAATTGATATAGAACAATACCATGGTTGATGATATCAGAAATGGCTGGAACCTCAAATAACACAAAAACCACCCTTCCCTAGGGTCTTAGCGGATGCAGAATCCAAAATTCAAGTGGGCATAATTCTTGAAAAGTAGACCCTTTCTGGGGCTACACAGGTCTCACTTAAGCATGCCAGGTTAGGATCCTCATCCAATGATAAGTGTTAAGCTTCAAATGGCATTTTTTTGTTGTAGCAGCTATTTTTGCTTCTCAGCTTGCCAACAGACTATGGTGGGGAGGAAGGGGTAGATAAAACAAAGCTCCAAATATCAAGATGCCAGCCCTGGAAACCAAGGATATTTTGGCAGATGTTTACCAGAGCCAAAAAAGATTTCTCACAATACCTGAAGTCTCCATTGAACAATTGGACTTCTCACCTAATATGGGGGAGGGGAAAATGTTAACTTTAACCATGTGGGATTGCGAGGGAATAGTTAGATCTAGTTTTGCCCTCATCTTTGCCAATATGATGTACTCATTAAATTTTTGCATTAAGAGATTGCTTTTGGTTGGGTTCATCAGTCAGAACCTACACAATAAGATCAATTTGTTTACACGAGCCTGCCATTCAACAAGGATCCAATGACTAGGCATCAATTCAGTAATAGTTGTAGATATGACACACAAAAGAAAGAAAATATTTACCAGAAGATATGAACTACTCCAAGCATTGCTTTCTGTCATTTATTAGCTTCTCTTATTCTATTGAGGGAGACCATCTTTATCTTCCTCCAAAGGTGACAGTTTATAGGCCCAAAGTATTTGGTCCCTTCATTCACCTTTATATTCCCTATTAAACTTTGTATTTCAAGGCCCTTAAAAACTCCTTCTACATTTGATACCTATTCCAGAAGAATCTCTACCAGAAATAATTTCCTCACATAACCTGAATGTAATCACCTGACCAATTCATGCAACTTCTTTCTTTTACCAAAAGTAAAGGGGAAAAAATCCCCTCGGGAGCCCTCTGTCAAAGGTCTCCACCCATCCTTCCATTCCACTGCTTGATATTGGGTGCAATATCAAGACATTTCAGGTGTCAGCTTTGGAAGCATATTCCACGCTGCCACATAGAAAGTGGGAGGGAAGTGATTTTAATTAAGTAGCTCTAAGTAGACAAAATAAAATTCTTTTGTTAGTTCAAGGTCATTTAGTATGGCGAAGAATGAAATAAGGATTTTACTTTTGAACGGATCGTGATTGGGCCATGTGATGTGATGACGGCTAAGGAGGGATGGATTTGTAGTTTGGGAATGTATGGAAAGCCCAAAAACTTTTAGATTCGGGATTCCACAGACGTGCCAGGTGCTATTCTAATAAAGGTACTTTTGAGATACGTTTTGTCTCAGAGTTACTGATTGGAATGGAGGTTTGCTGGAACGCTGACATCAGGCTGGAAATCGTAGCTTTACAGATGCTGCTAGATACGAGGGTGGAAATAAATAGCATCTCACAGGGTGGAAAGAAGGAGGCGTCTCTTGCATAATTCTCTAGGCTGAAACATCTGTTTGGGGCTGATCTTATTTTTGAGTTGCACATTGGAGAATGCAATTTTTTTTAAAAAAAGAATAGAATCATGATAAAAACATAAATGGAAACTTAAATTGATTACATTTAATTCAAAATTAATTCAATATTATTGCAATGATTACTCAATATTATTGCAATGATTAGTGTTTAGCAACTATCCTATCACATCACAAACTGGTGAGTAATATTTTAGAAGGCTTTGGAAGCACAATTAAAATTTGGGAGGCTTCCTGGTGACCCTAAAGCTATAAGTTATGCAGCCAATAATACTTGCGTAGGAATAAATTCAGTTGACTTCAGTAGAGTTTAGGGGTTTTTTTATGCAGAACTATGCGCAGACTTACAGTATGTTTAGGGTTTTTTTTTTCCTTTATTCTCCTTCCTTTATTTTTTCAAGACAAAAAAAAAACAGGAAAAACTAGCAAAATTTTAAAATATAACTAATAAATGCAAACAACATTATCAACAGTTCATTTGAAGTATAGAAGTATGCAGTCTTACCTGAATACATCTGATAAGAAGTATGTTTTAAATACATTTTTGTCCAGAATAATATATGGGCTTCCTTTCGGTTGAGTTAAACAGAGAAGAGATGCCTGTAACCTATCTTGAACTGAAGCTGTTGGAGGGTTAAAATCAATTCTCCGTGAGCAATCTGAGGTCTTCTGTGCACCACATTCTTTCTTATTGATTTAAAGGATGGAAACATCTGGCAAAAATCTGATTTGTTTGTTATGGGAATATTTCTCCAGATGTCACCAGACCTGGAGAGAATTACTAGGTAGTTCTTGTATTTTCAGATGACTGGGGAGGGGATATTTCAGAAGACAGAGTTGGAAACAGAATATCATGTTCACATCTGTGGAAAAAGGGGTGTTTTACGCTTCAAAAGAACCGCCCTCAGAAAAGTCTGTTTATGGGGTTAATCCTCATGGTAGTAATTAACAACTGCATTGTTATTGAATTATACTGAGATATGAATATGCATTTGGGAAGGAGAACAATGTCGTGCAGATTTTCAAATGTTGTGTTGATATGAAACTGGTTTTCCATAGAATCATGCTTTACAAAGGCCAAGTGAGAGTGCTCGACTTGCGATTACAATTAGGCCCAAAATTTCTGCTTCCAAACAAGGTGGTTGTTAAATGAGTTGTGCCCCATTTTATGACCATTTTTTGCCATGGTTGTTAAGCAAATCACTACCACTGTTAAGTAAAGCAAGACAGAGTATTAAGCAAATCTGGCTTCCCCCATTGAGTTTGCTTGTGGAAAGCTCCTAGGGAAGATTGCAAATGACAATCCCAGGACTACATGCCGGTTGCCAAGCACCCAAAGAGTGACTGTGGGGATGCTGCAACACTCATAGGTGTGAGAAATGATCATTAGTCACTTTTTTCAATGCCGCTGTAATTTTGAACAGCCATTAAAGGAATGGTTGTAAGTCAAGGATTACGTATAAATAATATTAGAGGTTTTTCTTTAGCAAGGGAAAGATGACTGAGCAGCAGAAATTGGATGTGAGGAAAGTCTTACGATGAAAAAAACATAACCGGTTTAGCTCACAGATTCCTATTTTTCATGTACATGTAAAATGTCACAACACCACAAGGAAAATCCCTAAGGAAAAGAGCATCTGAAAAGAACACTAACAAAATCTCCCTTTCTTCACTTTTTTTTTTCCAGCTGTCTTTGAGACAAGTTACGGAAACTTGAGATATTTACCAATATTATTTGTTGGCATCACTAGCATAGAGGGGAAAGGGAAACAATCATTTTTAATGCTCCTATTTTGTTTTAGTATATCAATTGATACTTTATGACCTTTATTTATTTTATTCCAACTATTTCAATTTCTCATCGAGAGCTGTAGAACTCTAGATGTGTGACTCTCAGGAAATCAATCAAGTTTGTGGCATCAAAATCAACGCAAGTGGAGAATCGTAAAAGACCAGTTGTAATAAAAGAGTGGAGGGATAAAGAAAGGCATTACAGCGTATTAGAACAGCATACCCTAAAAGAGAGAGAGATAATTAAAATCATCCTATACTGTATGTTATAGAATGGCTTCAGAAATAGACTTTTAAAGATGCAACAAGAGAATTATGTGCTAGTGAGCTGCATTTTCTTCCAAGATAACATTAAAAAAATGAAAGTCACTGAGCGGAAGGGGGAGTAAGTAAAAGAGAAAGGGGGCTGCTCCAGATGTGGAAACAGGTTGTGATTTCTCTCCTATAATTTCTATAGGAATCTGAAGCTGTTTTGAGCTTCTGCCTGCTGTGATAGCCCCTCATATATTGCTCTCAATTTAATGTGGATCTAACATGCTTCTCTCTGGAGACATCTCCACAAAACATAACAGGCAATCAGTCTGTCTCCTGAGCCATTCAACTGAAAGCTTTCTTGAACTGTAGAAGGGTTAGACTCAGTTTACTGCACAATTAAAAAACATGCGCATAGAAACCTTGCCATAGTTCCAGAACTGACATCAAGGAAATCATGAAATGTGATCAGAAGCTGTTGGATTGCTCCTGTTAAGATTTTAAGTCATAGAAAAAATGAAACCAGGCTAAATATCTGTTTTAAAGTTCAAGAGTGCATGACAACATTCATAAAGATGAATTTTCAGAGTTCAATAGAACTGGGCAACTGATAAATTCAAATGAAACAATAAATAAAATGAAACCATTCCTACTAATAAGTAAGCAGCTGAAAAATAACTGATGGCATGTGATTGCTGAAATATTCAAAATCTGAGGTCCTTGGTGCTCTCTGAGCTTGGTTGTTTTCTTGCAGACATTTCATTATGCAACATCGTAGGTACCATCATCACATCCTAAACCCACTTATTGGGGACTTGGAGGAAGCTCTGCCAAGCACAGAATTCATTCTGAGTAATCAAGTATGGGTCTGGCCTGCATGACACAGCTTACTTATTGTGGCATAAATGAGATGTGGGGGAACACAGAGATAGATAAATCAAGATAAGATAGGGCAGTGGTTTCCAATCAGTGGTTCACGTATCACAGATGGAACTCATTTAGATGGGACATCGTAAGTCACTGAAACTTTAAATTGAGTCTCCAAAGGATACTCTAGATAATGTCTCTGTGCATATCTATGTCCTTCTCTGAAATAGCGGACTTTTTATTTGTATCAGGGTAGGATCCACATTCTTTAATGGAGTGGTTGTTGGATCTTGAGAAATGACAGAATAGAAAAACAGAGAGAAAGACAGAAGGAGCAGGTAAAAGACTGGCCTTGTATAACTTTGTAGAGAGGACTTTACAAGGAGGAGGCTCTGTCATGCTCACACACCTTGATTATCACCACAATTTTCAGAGATCCTGTAAATGTTGCTTGCTAAATGAGCTGCTTAAGTCACTAAGAAGCTACTGATACCCTGTAAGTCAGCACCCTACACACACACAAACTTTTGAGCACCAGGGACCATTTTCCATGGACTGGAGGGGGCATGGTTTTGTGTGCTACCTGGGTCCCGTGGATGGGGCTTTGCTTGTTTGTGCAGCCCAGTTGTGGACCGGGGGTTCCAGATGCCTGCTATAAGTTATAGCCTTTCTCTGAAGGCTGCACACCTGTTGAACTCAACCATGCATTGGGTGTGCAATGTGCGCCTGTGAATTGTACATCCTTTTGGTATCTTCTCAAACTTTAAAGTGTGTTAAACATCCATTCATGTTTTCCTCTGCCTAGCAGCTTCCCTTGTCTATTTCATGGGTTCTCCCAATTCTCTGCCACACATTTGGATGAGTTCACAAAAGAAACTGTAAAGTGTAGATTTTGCACATGGTTTTAAGCATACTGCAGATAGGCAGATACAACCCATAAGCAGAAATCCCTATTCATGCTAACACTGGAGTACACTCTATTGAAACTCATAATTATTTCCCAGAAAAATAGGTCTAGGATTGTATTATTGGCCCAATTCTTTGTTTTAGGTGTTTCTATGCTGCTACCACTTCCACCCCCAATCCCTCCAAAGCAGTTTGGAATTTACCCACAATAAGAATTACCTCTGCCTACTCTGAAACAATAAGAACAAGAAATAAAAATGTCACATGTGTATACACATTCTGGAACAAGCATTTGTATTGATTTCCTGAGGAAAAGAAGTGGAAACTGACAGGATCTTGTCAATTTCATCCATGTTTAGGCTAGACTGAAATTACAGGGGTGTAGATCCAATTCATCGAGCAGCACAAACACCTTTCTGTTGAAATGCCTTCCAGTTAGAGTCGTCCGCAATCAAATGACAACATAATTTTTTTAAATGACCAAAGTCAATCAATTTTTAGAAGAGGCAGTCTTTCCAGTTACATCTTGCACAAATATATGCTGTTTCTAACTCAAAAGCAGTGACAGCTGAGACTGTAGGTGTCCACAGATAACTGAGATGGTGTAAAAATGATGACATCCAAATGGTGACATCGTGAAAAACCCTCTCCCCTTATGCACTGATTTTCTGATGTTTGACATAAGTACTAAGTTGTGGGTTTTTCATAATGACACACATTACACACAATGTATCACTTGCCCCTGTCTCGACCTCCCACAGAGCTAAAAGCTGAGATGCTTGCATGCACAAAGACCAAAAAAAAAAAATTGTACTCTTCAAAAACAAAACCATCCTTAATTTCTGGAAAGGAACTAAGATTTATATCATTTAGTGTCCAATCCCAAAAGTAAGTCATGAGGCTAACTCTGTGAGTAGGTTTTGACTAGAAAAATGGATGGATAAATACCAAAATAACTCAGGATATTTTCCTCTGTGTGTATTGATATATGCATTAAAATCTGCAGGGCGTTTTCCCCCAGATTTCCAGATACCCAAGATATCAACATCAACAACAAAAATCCTGGACAAAATAATTACCACAGGAAATATTTTAGTAATGGTACTCCAATAATAGAAAGTTCTTTGTAAGCTGCTTGTTTGGTGTTAAATTAATAGCATTGACTGTATTTCCTGATGAAGGATTTCAGAATTTGGATTTTGATATTTTTAGGCTATGTTCATACACAATTAACAAATCTTAATTATCTATTTTCACATAATAATCTACTTTTCAACCCTTCAGCAATTACAGAGGTACGTAATGTTTGGTGGGAAAGGCAAGAAACAAATATTACCAGGGCGTATCTGCATCCTAACAAACAGGAAATGTGACCAAGGCAAAACACAAGTTTGTTTCACATGTAATTAAAATTAAATGCAATTAATTGATTATTCTCTATACCTATATTCAATCCTTTTTTTTTTTTTGAGCTTAAATATAAAAATTTGGTAATCCTTTTGTAGGTCTGAATGAACACCAGCTGCACTCCTCTGTGTAAGAGCTGTTTTCCTTAGAGAAAATGCTGGGCACAATCCAGGAGACTAAAAAATGCACCAATATGCTGGGCTGGCTATCAAGGTAATAGCCCTAAACATTTCTATTGAGAAATAAGCGTCTTGTGTAAGTGTGTATAAGGTAAACGTAAAGGTTTTCCTCGCACATACATACCAGTCGTTTGCGGTTCTAGGGGGCAGTTCTCATCTCCGTTACAAAGCCAAAGAGCCAGCGCTATCTGAAGATGTCTCCATGGTCATGTGGCTGGCATGACTAAACGCCAAAGGCACATGGAACATTGTTACCTTCCCATCAAAGTGGTCCCTATTTTTCTACTTGCATTTTTACATGCTTTCAAACTGCTAAGTTAGCAGACGCTGGGACAAGTACCGGGAGCTCACTCCGTTACATGGTGCTAGGGATTCGAACTGCCAAACTGCTGGCATCAAGGTTAGTTGCCACAGATAGATTTTCTCTCAAGGATTTGGTTTAATCATCTTTTAATATCACTTAAACTAGAACGCAAGTGCCTTGGGCAACTGCAGTCCTCTACACACTTACATGGGGACACGGTGGCTCATTGGCTAAGACGCTAAGCTTGTTGATCAGAAAGGTCAGAAGTTTGGCGGTTCGAATCCCTACAAGAAAGAGGTTAGTTTGCTTCTACATGTTAAATCCACAGGAGTAGTGACTGGAGAGAAGGGCTATCTTGATCTTCTACTTGTGCGCCTCTCATATGAGACAGAGTGTTGTCTAGATAGACCTAGACCTGATCCTACATGGATAGACCTATCACTATCCATGTCTTCTCATAAATTTAAGTCCCAGTGAAAAAGGCTGAACTCAGTGAAATTCAGCTACATAACCTGCAATCTAAAGCTAAGCTTCCAGAAGATAGGCTTAAGATTCAGAAGGATCTTGACAGACTTGAACATTGGGCGCTAGCTAACAAAATGAAATTCAATTATGAAAAAGGTAAGGGTCTACATTTAGGCAAGAAAAACAAAATGCTTAGGTACAGTATAGGTGGTACCTCACTCAATAGTGAGAGAAGTATGTGAGAGAGATCTTGGAGTCCTAGTGGACAATCACTTAAATATAAGCCAGCAGTGTGCTACAGCTGCCAAAAAAGCCAACAGAATTCTAGGTTGCATTAACAGAGGGATAGAATCAAGATCACATGACATGTTAATACCACTTTATAATGCCTTGGTAATGCCACATTTGAATACTGCATCCAGTTTTGGTCACCTCAATGTAAAAATGATGGGGAGACTCTAGAAAGACTGCAGCCGGTTAGCCCTAGACTACTACAGAGAATGGGCCTCTGTTACCAAGTAAAAAATAAATCAATAAAAAGGAAATTCTGATTGAGTGTTATTTGTAATTTATGCTAAGTAAGTTCATTAGTAACCCCTTGAAATGTTTCCAAGATAAAAATATGGAATCATTCATGACCTGTTTACAAGTAGCCAAAGTAGAGTTAGTTCCTTTGGACTTAACCAAAATTTCTGCCACAATGCAAGATGTGAGAATAGTACTGTCTACTAATATAGGATGTATAACTGAGGTAGTATTACTTTTTTTAAAAAAATCAGTGTTGGAAAAAGTGCTGAGAGTTAGCAGCTCTCGTTCTCTGTGTATATGTGGGATGTGTGTGTGTGTGTGTGTATGTATGTATATATATAGAGAGAGGAGGGAGGGAGGGAGGGAGGGAGAGGAGAGAGAGAGAGAGAGAGAGAGAGAGAGAGAGAGAGAGAGAGAGAGAGATTTGTATACGGTATATATAAACTCTCCGTCCTTCCATAGTCAAACCATAAACCTGTCAATAATATAAAAGATGCAAAAGATTTTGACCAGCTCAAAGTGTTCGTTTATTTCCTTTCTGGGCAGGAATCCCAGCCAAGCAGATACTTATGCATAGCCTGTCCTCATTTCATCTAATTACAAGCTTCTCTTTCAGAGAAGGAGAGGCAGAATGGGCAGAATGGTTTGATCATCCAATGGAAGGTCATTTAAGCAAGGAGTTTCTAAAATATTCATTGATCTAGTGCACATTAAAAAAAGTCACAAGGTTCCCAGGGCTTGCTAGCAAAAAAAAAAAAAAAAAAAAGACCTTTCCATTACACAGCCAATGATTAGCGCATCGGGAGTAGAACATGCGGTACAATAAATCAGCACAGGGTGTACAGGAATGTTTAAAGTACCAGAACATTAACCAGCCACCCTGCTTTATTTTTCCGAGGTCTGTGGTTAATATAGCTTTCTTGGAGAGGGAACATGGATAAGTGCTGCTTTCCTTGACCTTTCTCTTTCATCCAAATCTGTTGTGGGGAAGACTGAATAATGGGAGTGTCAAAACATAGACATTGTTTTATTTTGGCCAAATGCAAAAGGACTCATTCAACCCACACAGAGTTTGTTCCATGCTGCAAGTGGGCACACACCACAAACAGCAAACACTGAACCCAGAGACACACAGCTAAGCCCAGAGCCAACTTTACTATGTCATCCCATCATGCAGTGAACAAATTTTCTGTTCCTACAAATTCTCCCATCACTCAGTAAAGAATTGGGGGGGGGGGGATAAACCAATTTTGGATTTAATTTGTCCAGCACCCAAATCACCCCAATTCTATAGACACTTCTATATATTCATGTTCTTTTACTTTCTCCCATAAAAGCAAATGCTTGCCATTGTTGTTTTGTAGAAAATTAATGCAATTATATTATGGATTGCTGCAGCGGTGGTGGGATTCAAAGATTTTTACCACCGGTCTGATGGGCGTGGCATGGTGGGAGTGCTTTGTGCGCGTGCATGCACTTTGCACACGTGCATGCACTTTGTGTGCGTGCACGCCAAATGCGCACTATGCGCAAGCTTAGAGGCGTTCCAACTCACCTCCTGCCATCCTGCACTCTCCCTGTCACTTCATCAGCTGCCGTGCGGCACTCTGCTGTACCATGCAAAGCAGCTGTGCTTCAAAAGCAGGGGTAAAGGCAGGGTTGGGATTCAGATTTTTTAACAACCGGTTCTGTGGGCGTGGCTTAGTTGGTGGGCATGGCTTGGTGGTCATGTGACTGGGTGGACATGGCTTGGTGGTCATGTTATTGGCTGGGCGCGGCCAACTCAATATCACTCACATCGAGGCACGCATCTCCTCGCCTGGCCTCTCGTGACTGTAGGGATGCTACAACAGTTGTAAGTGTGAAAAATGGTCATAAGTCACTTTTTTCAGTGCCATTGTAACTTTGAGTGGTCACTCCACATAAGCAAAGTACCAGCAGAGGAGGGGGAAAAAACTCCAGAGACGTTCCTGAGACAGGAAGTCTAGTCCTGCCAAGAATGTAAAAAGGGTTAACGGAGAGGCAGTTTCTGTAAGCAACACCAGAATGTTTCCTTCCTGCCTTCCTTACAGGATTAGTCCAGTAATTTCTTCTAACAACCGGTTCTCTGAACTGCTTAGAATGTTAACAACCGGTTCTAGCAAATAGGTGCGAACTGGTAGAATCCCACCCCTGGATAAAGGTGAGTATGGGAGCCCAGTCAGGTGGGTGGGCCCAACAGCAGAGTAGTGGAGAGAACCAGTTCAGTCTCCGCTGCTCATCAGCACTACCAGCTCAGCAGAACTGGGCCAAACTGGTAGAATACCACCACTGGATTGCTGCTAAGTGATGTCAAACCTATCTTCATTTTTCTTCTTTTTTGGGGGCGGGGGTGGCTTCCCCTTGTCAGAAGGTCGCAAAAGGGGATCACATGACCCGGGGACACTGCAACCGTTATAAATAGAGGTCAGTCGCCAAGCTTCTGAATTTTGATCATGTGACCGTGGGGATGCTACAGCGGTCGTAAGTGTAAAAAACTTTTTTCAGTGCCATTGTAACTTTGAATGGTCACTAAGCAAACTGCTGTAAGCTGAGGACTACCTGTACAGACTACACCTCACTGAAAAGCAGTCTCCCAACATATGGTTGCTCCGCTCACACAAAGGATATATACGTGATGGCAAACCTATGGCACACGTGCCAGAAGTGGCACGCAGAGCCATTTTTCCTAGCACGCAAGAGGTCGCCCGGAAGAGCTCCACTGAGCATGCCTGCATGCACCGCCGCCTGACAGCTGATTGTCGGGCATGCATGGGAGAGACGGGGGCGCTGGAGACACACATGCATGCGCAGAGATGCTCAGAGATGTGCAGCGCACGGGGGGATCACATGCATGGCATAGGGGTGGCATGCATGCACAGGGGCATGGGGGTCACACAGGCATGCGCAGGGGACATGGGGGGCACACCTTTTGCCTTCTGTGTGCTGGCATGTGAGTGCATGGACGCGAGCGCAGTTTTCAGCATGGGAGCCTAAAATGGTTAGCCCCCACTGGGATATATCATCCCTCAATATATAATACATATTTCTACTCAGAATGATGTGTGGAGGAAATCCAGAATATAACAGCCAATTCCCAATATTTCTGCCTCCCGCAGGCAGGCGCTGAAGTTTTTCAAAGAAGAAAATTAAAAGAAATAAAGAGAGAGGAATGTTCCCACACAGGAAAAAAAAAGTGTTATCTGGATTAAATAAGTCTGATGGAAGGAAGAGACATTGCCTTGTCTCGTATTCATGTCTCCCCGTTCTGTGGACAAACAATGCTAAAATGTTTGCCGACTATGCTAGCCAATCACTGATTGTAGCACTTGAATCCAGGATATTCCTGTAGTCAACCCACAAGCCCTTCCCTATTTCATCTAAGTAAGCGCATGTCCCAGGACTCAGGTGTCGCGCATGAGGGAGAACGACACATTACTCTCTCATCACAGAAAGAAACCAGTGGGGACAGTAGGGTTTCATGCCCTACCGCACATCTATCCATAATACATAAAGCTCATATGTCTTCTGACATTACTCAGATATCACCCGTCCTCTGAAATCTCAAGTGAAGAAGTAGGATCTGAGGAAAACCCAATGAGTGAACCCATCAAATGTGCCCACTGCAGAAGAACAGAGATTCATTTTTCTAAATCAGGAGAAAAATGGAAAAGAAAAAAAAAAACAAAAGGATGAGATCTGTACTGAATGACATTGGTCTCATCCAGATTACCAATAAACATTACATCATATATAATATTTATATTATATGCTGGAGAAGACTCCTGCAAATCCCCTGGACTGCAAGGCAATCAAACTGATCAACCCTGACTGCTCTTTAGAAGGCCAGATCCTAAAGATGAAACTCAAATACTTTGGCCACCTAATGAGAAGGAAGGACTCACTGGAGAAGAGCCTCATGATGGGAAAGATTGAAGGCAATAGAAGAAGGGGATGACAGAGAATGAGGTGGCTGGATGGAGTCACTGTAGCAGTAGGCATGAGCTTAAATGGACTCCGGGAGATGGTAGAGGACAGGAAGGCCTGGAGGAGCGTTGTCCCGGGGTCACGAATGGGTCGGACATGACCTTGCAACTAACAACAACATTATATAAATACACATTTTATATAGAATATATAACATATTCTAAGTGTAAAAAGTCATATAGCTTCATTGCATATCAGAACAGAAAAAGGAGGAAAAATCGATTTGTAGATACAATGAGCAAAGAGTAATGTAGATGTTTCTTGTTCTTCTGTTTTTGCTTTGGTATGTAATAATGCCAAGACTAAACTCACGGCCTATTGTTGTTGTTTTTTAAGATCCTGAGCATTACCTCTAAGCTATGGTTCCACCCTAACTAGCATTCTATAGAAGAAACAATAAAATCATGGCCCTTTTAACTGACAACATCACAGTCCAATATACATAGTAGAAATTTCTTGTTCTCAGGATTCCTGTATTTGAGGGAATGAATGCTCCAGAAGCAATGGACTTACGAGTCCAATGCAAACATTTCAAGCAAGTAGAATAAATGTGTACATAGGGGGAAGGAACTAATATACTTGGCAGCAAGCCTCGCCCTTCACCTTCGTGCCTTTGTTAGTTGGTGTGTGTGATCTCTATGCAGATAAGAACTCCATGAGCAATCAGGAACCCTGAGGGAAAAAAATAGTTTTCTCATCCCACATAAGCAGACTGTATGGGAACTAAACACCGTTTAGAAGATTTGCATGGCTGAAAGATAAGGTCTCTCCTTGTGATCCACATCCAATCCCTATCAACCTCTGTTACTCTTCTAACATCAGCACGGAGTTTGCTTGCTCTCTAAAAGAAGGAATCACAGCAGCAGTTTTGTTCTCCCCACCTACAATCAGTACTTGACAAAATTAGCTCTTTGGGGAAGTTAAACCAACAACAACAACGGCAACAACAAAAAATACCCAGAAGAAGGGAAAGGTAAGCCACTTCCATATTGCTGCCAAGCAAATGACATGGATGTGTCCAGCATAAAATCACCAGGAGACATTTGAAGACTTGGCCTGTTGTTCTTATTCAAAGGAGGAATGATTCTCTGTCCGCTAAAGCAACTTGCCAGATTAAATAGCAAATAGCACAATGTTGATTGGATATAACCCTTCCCAGTTTGGTAATCTCCAACTGTGGATACGGTTTTGAGTCTCAACGGATCAGAACCACACCCAGTTGGGGTAGGTTTCTCTGGTACATCTGATCGCCACCATGCTATTTGCTTTTGAAAGTTTGATCTGGCAAGTTGCCTCATTAGAGCTTGGTTAGACTCTGGCCCAAGAACTAGACTGACTAACAGAATAAAACCCATTTATTTGTGTAACCACTGTGAATTGGAAAATGCAGACACAGTCACTAACTCTGTATCTCCTGATCTCACACCTCAGTGCCTAGAACTATATGCATGAAAGCCAGTTGTTACGAATGTCAACAGTTCTGTTTTCACACTGTACGTAGGACCAATGAACAGAATTTTATAATTGCATTGTCCACTTACACTTTTAAATTCTATATCTAAAAAAGCCTACCAAAAGATGGTGATGACTGATGATTTGTGCTGATGATGGGAACGATGATGATGATACCCAACTCATTTCAAATAAATTTTAAATGGCAAGTAATACATGCAAATAACACGTGTGCAGCCTCACTCATACAAGAATATGCACAGATAATGAAGATGAGATCTCAATCTTGACACCTCTTGATTGACAAGAGGGCTGTGACTGTGAAAGCCTGCTGGGGGAGCTGCACTCCAAATCCTATAGCAGCTGCTTCTTTTCCAGAAGAGTCGTGTGTGATTGCTGACAACTGGCCACTGGGAAAGTTTTAGCAGGGGTGGAATTAATATCTCAGGTGCACTATTCCATTCTCAAGGAAAAGACCCCATTCTGATGGAATTGAAATCCCTTCTCTTGCCACCAGAACCTTGTTCAAAGTCACAGCGACGTGTGCTTCTCCTCCCGCCACCTCCTTCGCCCGCTGCTGCTTTCCCACCTCCCAACTCCAGTCACCCTTAACTTCATATCGGAGAGATAACCTGGGAAATGCATTGCACTTGGCTGACCAGCCTTGAACTTTGTGTGCTGGTTGCTTAGCAATGGCTAACCTTGAAGACAGACTGTGAGACAGAAGAACCCAAAAGTGCTTTCAATGGATAATATTGCAAGGCAAATAAAAGCAGGAAGTAAAGGTTCAGGAGAGAAAAACTGAATGTTTCTTCAAATTCATACCCAGCCTGCACAAAAGCAAAACTCAATTAAAGATGTCATGTAAAGAGGCAAAAGATATTCTTCTTGCAAATACTAATATAAATATGTATCAAGGGAAGTGACTTCTAACAAAAGAATAGCCTAAAGAGAGATGCAGAAAATCACTTCTAAAACCAATTGACTAAAAAGTGATGGTCAATATTATAAAATTAATCAGAAGTCTGTGATTATGTCAGAAGTGCTCATTCTTAACAAGAGATAAGCCTTCTTTCATCAAAATACATGTGCTCAAAGATGCAGAAAATCACTTCTAAAACCAATTGACAGTGACTAAAAAGTGATGGTCAATATTATAAAATTAATCAGAAGTCTGTGATTATGTCAGAAATGCTCATTCTTAACAAGAGATAAGCCTTCTTTCATCAAAATACATGTGCTCAAAGATAAAGCTAAGCAGTAAAACATTGTTTTAGATACCTTATTTAAACAAACAACCAAGTATAAGATACTATCTAGATAAAATACTTCTGTTAAAAGATATGTTGAAAATTATTTTTATTATATTCCACAAGGACGCCTGGCTTTGGTCAAAATGGAATTTGAACCACTACTTATAGAAAACATATGTAATCGGGGTTTCCTGAAATCAAGATTTGGGGAATATACGGCCAATAAAATTACACAGCAACTTTGCAGAAATGACTTGCTACTGCCTTTTATTTTACTAATTACATTCCAGTCTAACCAATTGCTCTGGGATTCTCCGCTGGTCTCCCATACAGAACCTAATCAGATCTGGGCTTGCTTAGCTTCCAAGTCCAAGCAAAGTCTGCTACTGTCCATTGAGATGTTTATAGAAATATGTTCTATATGAAAGCAAGTTCTTCACCTTGATACACTACAGAGAAGTGTGGTACATTACAGAGGTAAGAGTTTATCTCTATCCCTAACTCTTATTTTAAATGGAGAGTCAAAGAGCTGTCAGCTCTTGAAATGTGATTAATTCTGGGTATTTCCTCCCAAATCTAGTGAATTTTATTACCAGGGGTGGTATTCAGCAGGTTCTGACCAGTTCTGGAGAACCAGTAGCAGAAATTTTGAATAGTTTGGAGAACCAGCAAGTACCACCTCTGACTGGCCCTACCCCCATCTATGCTCTGCCTCCTGAGTCCCAGCTGATCAGCTGAGACTTCTTTTGTTGCCCTGCACAGGAGAACAGAGCTGGAAATCAGGTTAGTGGGGTGGGGAGCGAATGGAGATTTTACAGATCCTTCCCTTGGAGAGAGGTGGGAATGGAGATTTTACAGTATTCTTCCCCTGCCATGCCCACCAAGCCATGTCACGACCACCAAGCCATGCCCACAGAACCAGTAGTAAAAACTTTTGAATCCCATCACTCTTTATTACCTCTTTACTCTTGAGAAAAAAACTTCTTTAAAAATCAAGATGTGTACAAATGATCCACGGTAAGACAAATATTAACAGTCATGATGGGTAATAGAGGTAATGACCATAGAATATGGAAGATTACAACTGGGAAGGGAAGGGAAGGGAAGGGAAGGAAAGGAAAGGAAAGGAAAGGAAAGGAAAGGAAAAGGAGAGGAGAGAGAGGAGAGGAGAGGAAAGGAGAGGAGAGGAGAGGAGAGGAGAGGAGAGGAGAGGAAAGGAAAGGAAAGGAAAGGAAAGGAAAGGAAAGGAAAGGAAAGGAAAGGAAAAGGAGAGGGGCAAAGGGCAAGGGGTTAGGGCAGGCCTGTCAAACCATATCATGCACAGCCCAGCTCTGGAACGGGAAAAACATAGCAAAACGTCATGTGACAGCAACATGATGCTGTGAGTTTGATACCCATGGGCTAGGGGAAAGATTCCTTGGGTCCCCTAGAGGTGATAAATCTGTAAAAAAAAAAATAATAAAGATAGTGATAGCTGCAAGTTTCACTCCAGTGAATGGTGATGATGAAAGAATCAGAAATGAATTCTGGGGGGGGGGAGGAAAAGAATATACTGAAAGAATGTGTTCCAGAGAAAAACAAATATTGTGACATGAATGGATGGATGGATGGGAATTTTAAAAAAGGAAGTATCCCACAAAAAATAATTGGATTCTTCTGAGTCCCAAATTATATCAGTTTTTACTTAGAAAGAGATCTGTTCATTCCAAATGCATCCTTTAAACATATTTATTTATGCATGTACATGGCAAAAGAATTAATCAAAAAGCAAAGCTGATTTAATTAAAATAATTCATGAAGGATACAAAGGTTAGAAGATGTTCTGAGTGTGGGATAGAGAGACTTTTAAAGTGGAAATTGTGGGTATCAGGACAAAACAGAGGTGGAATAAAATAAAATAAAATAAAATAAAGTAACAAGACTGCAGAGGGGGGAAGAGCTACAAATCCAGTTTTAAAAAGTATCAGGAAATAAATTAATTTCCCAATAGAGAGGAGTATTTCAGAGATTGTATGGGAACGATAATAGTTGAAGAGTGGAACTGAAACTTATATGATGTATATTAAGTGTCCACGAAAAAAAATAATGAAAAGGAAGCCATTGACATGGTTAAACTAAAGATCTATATAGTGTAACTGGATAAATGTTAAAGTATGGTTTTGACTTAGTTGTGTGTTTTATGCACTTTGTAGCTTTATACCAGGCAACGGTATGTAAATTAGGATTTGCTCTTCAGTAGCTTGCAGAGAAATGTATAGATATAAAAAAAGTTTATGCTTGTTAATTTAGAGAAAGCATATGATAAATAATAGACTTGAGTTATTGAATTGTCCAGAATGCTCTCTATTACTTTTACATGATGAGGGCCAAACCAGCTAAGACACATTGCTTAAATAATAATTTTACCCTTTTCTTTTCCATGTATTCCCCAAAACTAGTAACTTCAAAGAAACAACTTTGTTCAAAGCTAGCTTGCTTTGAAAAACCAGACCCATGGGATGGAGGAAAAGTAAAAAAGATACTAAGACAAACCATTCCATCCAGTGGGAGAAAGGGCCAGGTCAGACATGCGGTTAGAAAGTGACACATTTTCATCTGCATACAAGGGAATCTTTCTTTCAATCTCATGAAAGCAATGACCTTCTACTACGAACTTTCAAAATTAGCTGGCCAGACCTATTTAGCTTACAAAAATATTACATTAGAAATATTTATAGGGTTGGCTGCTTGCACATTGTCTCCTGTCAGTGTTACTTTCTAAATTGATTAGATGAGATCGATAAGAAAGTTTCTATTATTATTTTTTTACATCAACATCTTGGCTGGTAGGTTTCTCTTATATCTATTCTTCCAGATATCCTATACAACATTAGTGGCTCCCAGGAGTTTTTCACTTTTTCTGCCTTCTCCTTTCCCCTGAAGCACTGTTCCCTTCTTCTATCCTACTGTTTGGAAACAAATTAGTTTAGAAATAACGCTGTTGTAAAAACGCTGTAAGGCAGGACTGTGAAATCTATCAGCAATCTACCCTGTTTCTCCAACAATACGGCCTCCCCCAATAGGAAGTCCCAGCATGTTTTATAGGCATGAAATGAAATTAAGCCCCTTCCCCCAAATTAAGGCCTATATTAAAACATGCAAAATGGGGGGGGGGAAATGGGGGGGGGGGCTTGCCGTTAGGAAGTACTTTTGTTGCACACCCAGATATGGTGCTGCCTGCGTTGACCCCAATACAAAGTGCCCCACCAACGCCGAGGTCAACATCCAAGCCGTCGCTGCCCGCCTGCCCGCCCGAAGATGCAAGGGAGGGGAATTAAGTCACCCCCCGAAAAGATGGCCTAGCCATTTTTTCGGGGCTCAAAAAAAAATAAGACCCGGCCTTATTATATGAGAAACATGGTAGAAACACACACACACATGTACACACACACACACACACACATTCATTACTAATTGCTTTGAGCAAGAACTCAGTCCTCCCAGAAATATAACCATTTACAGAAGAATTCTGTTCTTCAGCTAATGTACAAGTCTAAAGTTAAATTGAATGAGCTTAATGTATCAGTATAATGTATAGCTGTCACTCTCTGATCTAGAAAAGATATTTTTGTAAAGCAGAGCACCTTGTCAACAGAATAAAAGACTATGATGGGCTGATCCAACCGAAAGCCAATTTAAAAATCATTCCTGAAATTCCATGAAGCAATACATTTAATAATAGATGGCAGGTGGAATAAAATTATCAATTCAAGTGAAAACAAACAAACAAAATTATTCCCAAGTTATCAAATAATAAGGAATAGAGGACACACTGCCCATTAAGCCAAGCTTTGTTCTTCAAGCTAGAATTGGCCTTATGATCCCCACTGACTTCAATAGGAATACTTGCAAGAAGCAATATTTGCAATATTTGGCAAATGGAGGTGGGAAAACGACATTTCCTCCCCACCCGCTGAATGCAAGATAGGTTAACTATGTTTTAGGAACTCCATTTCCACAAAGTTTGCAAGCCTTGGAACTTAATTCTGTAGCACTGAAAAATATTCCAGTGAGTCTCGGCTTTTATGTACAAATAATTGGATAAACCAGCTTACATAAATATCATTCTGAAGAATTGGCTCAAGCCTGGAGAATTCAGTGAATCAGGATTTTGCAGGAACATCCTGCTAATCACATTCGCTACCATACCATCTTCCTGCCATAATGCAACAGTATTAGGCATTGCCATCTAACAATTCAGAGTGACTAGATCTGTCTGGTTTACATTTAAACAGTGCAGGGAATATATTGGCCTTCAATATATCTTTCTGAAATTATCTGCTGTTCACATATGGATGGAGAGCAGGTTGTGTTACTCCAGAAGCACTAATTTTACATTCTTCCTTAAGGCTACTGATTTGGTATCCATGGCTTTAAAAGATTCGTTTAGACAAAAAAAAAAAGCACCTTTTCAAAAATTCTGTGCTCTTTCAGAAAATCTGAAATGTTTTCCCTCTGATAGTCTTTATTAGTGTTGCGATCAAGCAGAAAATCAAATCTTGCTTTGCAACACCCCATTCCACTTCCCTCCTGTTTGGCTCTGAAGGTTATCACATTATAGCTTAGGTTGAAGCAAAGGAAACCAACAAGTGAAAAAGGGGTTTAAGTCTTCACCGTCAATGTGATTTGTACCACTGCTCATAGCCCAAGCAGACCAGCAAATCACAGGAGAGATGAGCATTCAATTTCCCACTGTGTATTTTATTGATTGTTTCTGAACGAAAAGTAAACCTAGATCTTACAATTCATTTCTGAGTGACATCCAATAAGAAGGTAATTGGGGGGTCCTTGACGTTTAATGCTAACATTTAATAAAATGACTTTTTTTCTCCTCTTCCTGAAAAGAGAAAAGATGGGTAGAAAGGAATGGAATTCAATGTAGAACAAGTACCCTGTCCAGAACTGGACAGTCATAAGAAATTCCTAGCCTCAAAATTGTTACATTTTCTATATTTTGCAATGGCATCAGGGGCAGGATGTCAATGTTTCACTTTGTCCCATAAACCTAAGCTATGCCTGTTAAAACAATTACTACCCACCTGCCTTCAGTCGAGGACCTGTATACTGCACGAGTCAAAAAGAGGGCTGTGAAAATATTTACAGACCCCTCACATCCCAGACATAAACTGTTTCAACTCCTACCCTCAAAACGACAGTATAGAGCACTGCACATCAGAACAACTAGACACAAGGACAGTTTTTTCCCAAACACCATCACTCTGCTAAACAAATAATTCCCTCAACACTGTCCAACTATTTACAAAGTCTGCACTACTATTACTATTAATCTTCTCAACACTCCTTATCACCCATCCCCTCCCACTTATAACTGTATGACTGTAACTTTTGTCACTTGTATCCATACAATTTATATGGACTGTTTCCTAGTATGATTTGATTGCTTATTGTACCCTATGACTATCATTAAGTGTTGTACCTGATGATTCTTGACAAATGTATCTTTTCTTTTATGTACACTGAGAGCATACTCACCAAGATAAATTCCTTGTGTGTCCAACCAGACTTGGCCAACAAAGAATTCTATTCTATTTTATTATAGGTACTCCTTGGCTTACAATAGTTTGTTTAATAACTGTTAACAGCACTGAAAAAAGTGCCTCATGATCAATTTTCCACATTTAGTACAACCACTGCAGCGTCCCCATGGAGACCTGACCAAAATTCCGCTACTTGGCAACTGACTCATATTTATGACGGTTGCTGTGCCCTGAGTTCCTGTGAACTTTCCAACAAGCAAAGTCAATGGGGAAGCCAGACTCATTTTAACAACCATGTTCCTAACTTAACAACAGCAGTCATTCGCTTAGCAACTTTGGAAAGAAAGGTCGTAAAATGGGACAAAACTCACTTAACATTTGTCCCGCTTAGCAGCAAAAATGTTGGATTCAGTTATGGTCATAAGTCAAGGACTACCACTACTGCTGTAAATAACCATGACTAAATTTGAATTTGAATTTTGAATTTTACCTTTATTGTCATTGCATTCCACGAATACAATGAAATTTGAAAGCTACTCCAGCACAGTGTCCCAAACACATCAAAATCACACTACAACTATTTAAAAATTAAAATAATTAAAATAATAATAATAATTAAAAACCTAGTCTAAAACCTAACTAAAACATTTAGTAAGTTAAATAGTTTAAAAATGCCACTATATACATAGGACTAGATCACAAATGTGCTGTTTGATTCAAGACAATTATTGCCTTGGAAAAGAAACTGTTTCTCAGTCTATTAGTCCTCATTTTAAGACACCTATAACGTCTCCTTGATGGTAACAATTCGAAATATGAATGACCAGGAGGAGAATGGTCTGTGGAGATTTTTAGTGCTCTAGAGAGGAGTCTGGTCTTCGCAATCTCTTCCAAAGAAAGAGAGCAATCGATGATTTTTTGTGCTGTGTTTAAAAACTCTCTGGAGCATCTTCTTATCAACTGCAGAGCATCCAGCATACCACACCGCTACAGAAGTATGCCAAAATGCTCTTGATGGTAGAATGGTAAAACGTAACCAGCAACTTCTCACCCAGACCACTCTTTTTCAGCAGCCTCAGAAAGTGCAGGCGGTGTTGGGCCTTCTTTGCAGTGGCCATAATATGGACCAACCAAGTAAGGTTGTCGGAAATAAGAGTTCCTTAGAAATTACATACAGGTCTCAAATTCTGACCTGTAAGCAGTATTTCCAGCTTTTGATCAACCCTTCCGTAATCATCCCTTTGACAAAGGTTTCATAGCATTTAGGCCTATGTCATGAAAAATCTCACCTTGTGATTTTTACCACAGATCAAAAGTAACAGAAATAGAAACAGGAACATTCAAATTGTTTTGTTCTGTGCTTTTTCTTCTTCTTCTAAAAGTTTGCAACCTTTAATTGTAGCACCATGTGCATAACATAATGAGTAGGATGAGTAAGATAATGTCTATCTGTTTGGGCAGATGGTTACATCTAACTGAGCTTGGTTAATCTCGGAAGCCAAGTCTGATCAACTCTGATTACCAAAGCACTATTAGAAATGAAGTGAGCCACAAAAGACCAGTATTTCTCAGGCAAAAGTGAAGCAGACTGTCACCCAGTCCCCATTCTGGGACCTTGATGAAAATCGCCACATATCCATTAACTAGAAAGACGGGAGAAAAAAGCCTAGAATATAAAGGCTGTAACATCGAATATACAGTTGAAAAGATTGGGTTGATATAAACTGCAACAGGCAAATTTTCCGTTGGAGTTGGCTTCTTTCTTGCCTGCAACGAAGTAATTTACTACTGTAATTGAGTCATGTCTGAGAATCCACCCACCAAGTAAACCAATTCCAGAATAAGGTGTGGGGAATCAGAAGAACCTAGAGTTAGAGCTGTGACAAGCTGAAAGGTGACAAGTATTTGGAGGGAGGCCATCTTGAATTCCAGGACTGTTGATTAAGACTGGAAATTGAGGGAAACAAAGCCATCCTGAAATGGAAAACCATGGCCATTCCCAGCTATGAAAACAGACTTTGCTAATTGTATTAATTATATTTTATAAACTGTCTTGAGATTTTAGAGCCTTGCTGACCTATTTCTTACCCATGTGTCACAGAGTTCAATCAGCAGATTTTCCTTTCCCATATGTCGAACCTGCATAATTCAAAAGCGTAAGAGCCACTCGGTTATCTGAGATAGCAGCACTGAGATGGGGAGAAATTCCAGAGAAAGTCAGCAAGTGTACATTGGAAATTATGCTTACAATTGATAAGCAGTGCGGTTTACAGGTGCTCTTCTAATTCTATTTGCCAATTTTATCTGACAAGCTATTGATCAAGTTGTTATTCAGGGCATAGAAACACTCGGGGCTATTTTTATTGGTCAACTGGCAACTAACAAAGCCCTATTTAACTTGCAGTACCTAAAAAAAAATCCCTTATAGCATTTTCATAATTTTAGTTTCCAAGCTCTTAATATTTGGTTTAGGTATAAATGCAATTTACTTGATTTCTTTATACACAGTTACTTGCACGTTAAATGTGTAGTTGATAAAATATGAACTTGTGGCTCATTCACATATACAAGTAGTCATCTCAAACTTGTTCCTATAATTTATAAATGAATTAATTCTATGATATCTAAGCATCACAGGAAGGTAGAATAAGGAAAACAAAATTAGAGTATGGTAAAGACAAAATCCCAAAACATCTCTTTCCTTACAGTGTGATCATAATTGTCTGTATAACCTACTTCAGGGGTGTTAAACTCAATTTCAATGAGGGCCACATCAGAGTTGTGTTTGACCTCAGGGGGTCAGGGGGCATGGCCAGGGGGCATCGCCAGCTTGACATCACTTGTGTTGGGGGCACTTGTGGCCCGAGCGCTCTGTCGGCAAAAATTAGTTCCCGAGCTCTGTTTTCAACTGGGACAGCTTCCTGCAATCCCCTGACAATGAAAACGGAGCTTGGGCACGCAAGGAGGAGAGGATAAGGGAGAGACATGGTCTACTTGGGTGGAGAGGGCCTTGATCCTCTTCATGGGCTGCAGGTGTGACAACTGCATAAGAGTTTGGACCTGCGTACTGGAAAATGCTGGAAACAAAGTGTGATTTATTTTGGTCTGAAGTTATCTTGGTTGGCGTCCTTCCAACAGATAGTGCCTTGTTATCTCCTTGAATTTGGTAAATACTTCTCCTGTTCCATTGTGGAAATTTCATCATTGTAGTTTGTTTGATTTTTCATTTCACCTCTATCTGCTCATTAAGTTCAGATGGTTTTGCTTTCTTTTGAAGACTATTTTTCAGAGGTGGCATCCAACCGGTTCGCACCTACTTGGGCGAACCAGTAGCGGTTATTTGGCATGGGTCGCCGAACCAGTGGCAATCCCTGGATGGCCACGCCCCCAACCCAGTCGCCCGGTCACTCACTTGCAATCGCTCTCCTAGCTTTCTGTTCCCCATGTCCTCTTTCTCCCCGGGGGAAAGGAAGAAAGGCATGGATGCTGCAAGTATTGCTTTCCCCGTGTGAGTAAAGTGCCTGGAGTGAGAAAGAGTGCGGTCTGACAGAGGGGGTGGGGGTGAATCGAGACTTGGAGCACTTTTGCAGCGTAAAAGAAATGCATTTTGGAAGCAGGTCCTTTAAAAACTTCTCCAAGGATTCCCCATGGATGCTGCAAGTATCGCTTTCCCCTTGTGAGCTAAAGTGCTGGAGTGAGAAGGAGTGTGGTCTGACAGAGGGGGTGGGAGAATCCACTCCAGCCTTGGAGAAATTTAAAGGAGCTGCTTCCAAAATGCTTGTCTGTTAAGTGCTCTGTGTGTGTGTGTGTGAGAGAGAGAGAGAGAGGGAGGGAGGGAGGGAGGGAGGGAGGGAGAGAGAGAGAGAGAGAGAGAGAGAGAGAGAGAGAGAGAGAGAAAGAAAGAAAGAAAGAAAGAAGGAAGGAAGGAAGAGAAAGAAAGAAAAATAGGAAGAGACAGAGACAGAAAGAAAGAAAGAAAGAAAGAAAGAAAGAAAGAAAGAAAGAAAGAAAGAAAGAAAGAAAGAAAGAAAGAAAGAAAGAAAGAAATAGGAAGAGAGAGAGAGAGATAAAACTCTGTGCTATTATTTTTAATTGTTCCATTATTTATCATGTGTTAATATTTTACACTGTCCCTAGACCTAGAGTGATTTTTTCTGCCTTTCTTTTGCCCAGGGCTATTACATATTTTTCAGGGTTTACATGCATTCAATGTCAATAGTCCAGAGCATAAAATACGCATGTGTTTAACAAGAGTTGAAAGGGACCTTGGAGATCTTCTAGTCCAACCCCCAGCTCAGGCAAGAAAACTGAGGATGCCAAACTCTGAGTAGAAATCCTGGGAAAGGTGTCAGAATAATAATTAGAAGGGACCTTGGGGTGAACCCTATACCATTTCAGACAAATGGCTGTCCAGTCTTGTCTTAAAAACTTCCAGTGATTGAGCACCCAGAATTTCTGGAGACAGGCAGTTCCACTGGTTAATTGTTCTCACTCATAGGAAGTTTCTCCTTAGTTTTAAATTGCTTTTCTCTGTTCAATTTCCATCCATTGCTTCTTGTTTGCATTCTGCTTCTTTGGAAAATACATTGTCCCCCTTTCTTTGTGGCAGCCCCTTAAAAGCCTGTTGCCTATCACACTCTTGAGTAAAGCATGTGAGCCATTTCCTTCTTTCAGTGGTCCCTGAAAGTACATCTATCGTATGCAGATAATAAAGTCAAAAAAGGTGAGCAACATTTTTACAGAACTATAGATAAGTTGAGGCTGGGTGACTAGGGATGGCTGGGAGGGGAGGGGCCAGGTGAGGCACCCCTTGATGTGAGTGAGATTGAGTTGGCCACACCCAACCAGTCACATGACCACCAAGCACGCCCACCCAGTCACATGACTAAGCCACACCCACCAAATAAGCCACACCCACAGAACCGGTAGTAAAAAAAATTGAATTCCACCACTGCTATTTTTGAGTATGTTTTATCTCCAACTCAGTATTATTGAACAATGGGGCCAGGTTGGAAGCATTAAAGGACATTTATTTACGTTTTGGATTTTGTTACATTTGTGTTACACTCTGGGTCATCACACTTGGCTTCCCCATTGACTTTGCTTGTCCAAAGGTCACAAAAGGGGATCATGTGACTTTGGGACACAGCAACCGTCACAAACCCAAACCACTTGCCAACCATCTGAATTTTGATCACGTGACCCTGGAGATGCTGCAAAGGTCATAACTATGAAAATGAGTCCTAAGTCACATTTTTCAGAACCATTATAACAGTCACTAAATGAACTGTTGTTAAGTCGAGGATACTTTTTTACAAAAGGGTAAAAGAAAACCACTTTTGGCTGGTATAATTTTAGGTAGTCTCACCATTTTTCACTGGAACAGCACGACATACTAGTATATTGAAATTACAGGCTAGAGTAATTAAGAATATATATGTTGCATCCATAGAAGTCAGCCAGTCTAGTCAGATATTGCATTGGACTGCAAACATATGGAAGAATATAGACTTCAGCTCGCATAGTCTGGAATCATCCCACTGCAACTATGGAATTATTTAGGAATAAGTTAATTAAGGAGCAGAGCCAAAATGGAATAAACTACTGCTATGGGATGGGTAAAGTCAGCCAGGTCCCATGTATGTTAGTTCAAAATACATTCAAAAAGATTTTATATTCTATTGGGATAAGAATTGTTTCTTAAAGGAAAACAGAATGGTTAACAAAGACAGGCTGAATTCATATATCATATTAAGCCATGGTTTGTTCAACAGTTTGCCGAGTTCCCACAGCATGCTAAACTAAAATTACAGTAACAAACTACATTATGGCTTTATGCCCTGTGTGAATCCAACCAGAGCGAATCGCTGGGATGACTTTGGCTCAGCTGATTAATAACAGGCTTAGCAGTGTAATTTCTCAAGGGACCATTCTCATTCATCACCAAGAACAAGTCTGCAATATGGAAAAACCACTTCACCTTCTAAATGTTGTACTTCCATCCACTGAAATTGATAGAACAAGCTAGTTCAAGCTAATTTAACGCGATATCAGGGGGAAATTCTTTGTGGATTTCTGCTAAAAAAAAGTTTTTTTAAAGACCAATGCTACAATCCATTAAACAGAGTCTGGTAAGCATTCTTCAAATTCTGTCCCATTACTGTGAAATGGGGGCCTTGCGATGGGATTTACAAATATGCATAAAATGACTTAGTTATTCTTGTATCCTTTGAACATTATCTTCCTCCATTCCTATTAATTGCTGGGGAAAGGGAAGGAATAAATTCCAGAAGTACAGGATATGTAGAACCCATTTTCCACTGTATGATATTCCATCCATTCATATAAATTCAGAGACAATGAAATATCCAAATGTAGAGAAAACAAATTTATGAAATGTTATAGCAACCATTCATGCTGGAGTTTTTCATGCAATCCACATAAAGCAAGATAACCTAGAACCTCTGATTCTCCAGGCTAGCAACATGACAGTATTTCCCTAGATCACAGCATTCTTCTTCAGCTCATGTTCAATGTCCATCTCCTCCTCACATATGTAGCTACTGTATATTTATCTAACGCTTCCCTAGAAGCAGTGGTGGGATTCAAAAAAAAATTACTACCAGTTCTGTGGGCATGGCTTGGTGGGTGTGACATGGCTTGGTGGGCGTGACATGGCTTGGTGGGCATGGCTTAGTGGGTGTGACATGGCTTGGTAGGCATGACATGGCTTGGTGGGCGTGACATGGCTTGGTGGGCATGGCTTGGTGGGTGTGGCAGGGGAAGGATACTGTAAAATCTCCATTCCCGCCCCATTCCTGGGGGAAGGTTACTGCAAAATCCCTTTCCCTCCCCACCCCACTAACCTGCTTTCCAGCTCCGTTCTCCTGTGCAGGGCAACAAAAGAAGACCCAGCCAATCAGCTAGGACTCAGGAAGCAGAGAATAGGCGGGGATGGGTCCAATCAGAGTTGGGATTTTCCGGTTCTCTAAACTACTCAAAATTTACGCTAATGGTTCTCATCAGAACTGAGGTTCTCGTCAGAACCTGTTGAATACCACTTCTGCGAAGGTTAAAGCTATAAGGAGTGTAGACTTTCATTGATTATGAGGATTTGGGTTCTGAAGCAGATCATCGTTACCACAGGTCAATGCTGTTTGATTTCTGCTCCAGTTAGTGTAGCTTTGACAGTCTCAAACATGTGGGCTGTTTAGGAACCAAATGCACTTTTCCCAAACACCCTCTCACATGCACCCCTGCCATTTCATTTTAAAAACCCATGCTAGAATTGCTAACCATGTAATTAGTCTAGGATATGGTTAGACTCTGAAAGAGAAGAGTATCAGTTTTCCACCGGAAAACCCACAGTGACCGTAAATTAAGCATCTATCCTCCAAAGACAGCATAGTGAATTGGGCAAGTTCAAAAGCCACAGAAAGCTAAAAATTAAGTGGGAGGCTGGAGAGCGTCCTAGAAGATGTCTCACAATCCAAAATACCGAACATAGAACATAGAATAACAGAGTTTGGAGGGGACTTTGGAGGTCTTCTAGCCCAACCTCCTGCCCGAGCAGTAGACCCTATACCCTTTCAGACAAATCTCTTTTTAAAAGCCTCCAGTGATGGAGCACCCACAACTTCTGAAGGCAAGCTATTCCATTGGTGGATTGCTCTCACCATTAGGAAATTTCTCCTTAGTTTTAGGTTGCTTCTCTCCTTGGTTAGTTGCCAATCATTGTTTCTTGTCCTGTCCTCTAGTGCTTTGGAAAATAGTTTGACCCCCTCATCTTTGTAGGAGCCCCTCAAATATTGGAACGCTGCTATCATGTCTCCCCTAGTCCTTCTTTTCATTAGACTAGAGAAGATTGTCGAAGGGTTTATTGTAGGGCACAGTTATGCTTCTCATGTTTTGCTTCAATTGCTGTACATGATGATTCAGCAGCTCCACCACAAGACATCTGTCTATTGTGACACTAAGAGTCTGATGGCTGTATTACAGTATGGTCCACCACTCCTTGCAGAAAAGTATGCTGACATCAAATGTGCCTCCCCAATTAACAAGCCCTATCCTGCTATACTAATGGAGTTAGCAATTAAGGCCGTCCTCGCTGTTTTAATGCCAGACAAATTAAGTAGAGCGGATTGGTGATTTCCCCCAGTTTTGTTGCTCCTCCTACTGGGCTGGTTCTAGACATTTTGGCACTGTGGGCAAAGTCATATTCTGGTTCTCCCTATGATTATATTTAACTCTTAAGCAGACACTCCGGTTACTGCTTTATTGGGCATAACTTTGTTAAGCTAATAGTCAATCTCTCAGTACATTTTGTCTCGTTTCAGCAATATCTTCAGTTTCCTCAGGTCCACTGTTGTACTTTCTTTTTTCGTGTGGCTTGCAAGGTCTGGTTACTATTCCTCACCAACTTGGTGGGTGTTTTTCAAAAAGCACCAAAAGAAAAAGTTCTAAAGCAAGAAGGAGAGATGATCAACTTTTATACTCATATTGTGCATTTTGGAAATCTGTTCAAGGCTAGAGCCTCCTATAATTTGGTATCCTAGGTGACTGCTTTGACTTAGTTCCTAGAATCTTGAAGCAGCTGACTCCTGCCAAGCATCACCTGCTGATTGGAAGAAAAAAACACCAATCATTTTTCCCGATGTTGGATGGGCAAGTATAGGCATGTGCTTGGGAATGACCTGTTCATTATTTATTTATTTATTTCATTTATATGCCACCCACTGTCAGCCCTGAAGCCATATTGGAACATCTTCAGGGCTGCCACAGCGAGGCCAGTTGAAGCTGTGGGAATGGGAGGGGGGAGATAGAGATAGCTGGGGATGTGTAGCCAAAATAATAAAACGATTTCTCCTGGGAACCAAGAACGTTCTCATCAGGTACTGGGAAGGTGTGGACTGAAACCAGCTGCAGTTGGGACTGTGACCTGGTTGGACTATGTGACAGATGTGTGACCTGTGGGGGCAAGGATTTTGGGCTTTAGTTTGGGTAGAGAAAACCTTAGGTCTTTCAGAGTTGGGTTTTCACCAGCTGTGCCAATATGACATTCCTAATAAATTTATACTTTGAGGAAACTCCAGGCCTCAGAGGTTTGATTGTGTTGTGCTTGTTACTTGTCTTAAAGTTGCCAAGTTTAGGGACCCCTGGGTTAGAGACACAGGTGACAGGTCAGTCAGGCCCCTTCTGAATTACCTCACTCACTCCTCTGAAAGACCAAAGACAGGTAGGGTGAAGTGGGAGAGAGCAATCATTACACAAGCAAGCTCCACCCTCAGCTGTGCCTTCAAGGGAATGGTGGGGACAGCTGCTAATCTTATTCAGTCCTTGTGGGCAGCAGCATCTGGAACTGGGCCATGGATGTCCCAGGGAGCTGGAATGAGGTAGCCAAAAAGGCACTTACCCACCACCAGCATCAAGGTAGCAAAACAGTAAAAAGAACAGCCATGTAAAAACTGTTTTGACAAAGCCATGGAAAAGCTATTGTTCACTCAACAATGACAGAGGCAGCAATGCCAACGGAAGATTGACCAGTCATGCAGCACAGGACTAACTCTTTCTCTCCAGAGTGGATAGGCCTGTATTTTTAAACACAGCTCTTGTGCTCTTTCAAAGGGTCACAAAACTCGTGCCTAAATAGCAAGTTTTATAAGGGACTCCGTGTTCCCGATAAACCTCTCAAAGGGCACTCGGGACAGGTGTCTTTGTGGAAACCAGGTGTGAAATGTTTTCCTGCAGCACAAGCCACAAAACAGGGCCACGAAGCATAGCCTCCTTAACAGAGGAAGGAGTAGCAGCCTAAAAGAGAAAGCTAGAAGAAGCCCACCTCTGACACTGCACCACAGAGCAAAAGGGGGAAAAAGAAGGAAGAGGGAGGGGAAATGTTAAAACTGCAGCACCAATGACAATTTTAATTTGCTTCAGGTGTGAGCTGGGAAGGAGGCAAAGGCAGCATAGTGAGAATATGGTATTTAAAAAACCCACCACCATGTTTATGATGCAGTTAAGAGGACGCAAGGAGGAGTCCCAATGCTCCCCATTATTCTGCCTCCAGTTCAAATATTTTGTCCACACAGGGTGATCACTGCAGTCTTGTGCCAGCCATTATTCAGTTCTTCTAGCCCTTTCACAAAAGGGAAACACCATAAGATGGTTCTGGTTTCTATTCCTTTTCCCATCCACTCTCACTTCCTACACTTACAGAATGGGTAGATATAAAAGAAAGATAGAAGTAGACTTCCTAAGAAAACTCTTATTTACTAGAGCCTCTTTCAATTTCATCTCTGTTAGTGATTCAGGAAGGACAGTTAACTCTCTTGTGAATAATCCACACCACACACTTGACCAGAAGATAATAATTTAGCCCTAAACAATTCTCAGCATCACTGGTACAGGTTAGTGTGTGCTTGCACAACACATGTTGACCCCAGCATATCATGCAAAGGTTATCAAGTGGTTTTTATTAATTTCTTGGACCCATATAACACTAATGTTATATGACCTAAGTGCCAGAGCTCATTGCAACAGCATTGCCAAAAAGGCATTAAGAGTTGCAAATCTAATCTTACAAAGCTTTTCCTCCAGAAATATAGAATTGCTAACAAGGCCATATAAAACCTTTGCTAGACCAATACTCGAATACAGCTCATCTGTCTGGAATCTGCACTGTATATCGGACATTAATACAATTGAGTGAGTCCAGAAGTATTTCATGAGAAGAGTTCTACACTTCTCTGCTCGCAACAGAATACCCTATATCACCAGGCTTGAGATTTTGGGCTTGGACAAACTTGAACGACGCTGCCTATGGTTGGACTTACACAAATTATCTGCTACAATTATCTGTCCTACCAGTCAATGACTACTTCAGCTTCAACTGCAACAATACAAGAGCACACAACAGATACAAACTCAATGTAAACTGCTCCAAACTTGATTGCAAAAAATACGACTTCAGCAACAGAGCGGTCAATGCCTGGAATGCACTACCTGACTCTGTTGTTACAACCTTTAACCTTAAACTATCCACTATTGACCTCATCCCATTCCTAAGAGGTCTGTAAGGGGCGTGCTTAAGTGCACCATCGTGCCTACCGTTCCTGTCCTATTGTTTCCATTCATTCGTACCTATTTCCTGTATTCTTACTCATGTTTATACTTATGCCTATTATCTTGTAAGCGATTGACAAATAAAATAAAATAAATGAACAAAATCTAAGATGTATTATCATTATCTGAAGACTATATATCCTATTTGTAGGGATGCAGTGGTTCAGTGGCTAAGTTGCTGAGCTTGTCAATTGGAAAGTTTGGCAGTTCAGCTTCTGACAACCTAGCAGTTTGAAAGCATGTAAAAATGCAAGAAGAAAAATAGTGTCCACCTTTGGAGGGAAGATAACAGCGTTCCGTGAGTCCTTGGTGTTTAGTCATGCCGGTCACATGACCACGGAGACGTCTTCAGACAACACTGGCTCTTCGGGTGTGAAACAGAGATGAGCACCGCACCCTAGAGCTGGAAATGACTAGCACGTATTTACGAGGGGAATCTTCACCTTTACCTTTATATATCCTAATTCATATCCAGAAGTTGTATTTGCGGTTGTCAAGACTGACACTCACACAGCCAGGTAAAGGTAGGTGTGTAAGCCATATAATCCATGGTGTATAGCAGAGGCCTCCAAACTTGGCAACTTTTAAGACTTGTGGACTTCAACTGCCAGAATTCTCCAGCCTGCTGTACAGGCGGTCCTCAACTTGCAACAATTCATTTAGTGACCGTCCAAAGTTACAATGGCACTGAACAAAGTGACTTATGACCATGTTTCACACTTATGACCCAGTGGTCACGTGATTCACATTCGGAGGATTGACAACTGGTTCATATTTACGATGGCTCCAGTGTTCTGGGGGGGGACCTAGAATGGGGCAATACTCACTTAATAAATTTATCACTCAGCAACTTAAATTTGGGGCTCGATTCCGCTTGCATGTTGAGGGCTACCCTATACTGGGTTGAGACGGCTTGAGAAGTCAGAATATGTTCGGGGACTAGGGAAACAACTGGAGATATAAAATAGGAGGGAATTCCTGGAACTACCAGTACCAGCATTTCTCACTTGAACTTTTTGTTCCAGACTTCCTTTGTATAGGTGTTCATTTAATACACACACACATGTTGTGTTGGGGTGGAAGGGTGGTATTCAGCAGGTTCTGATCAGTTCTGGAGAACCAGTAGTGGAAATTTTGAGTAGTTTGGAGAACCAGCAAATACCACCTCTGACTGGCCCCGCCCCCATCTATGCTCTGCCTCCCGAGTCCCCGCTGATCTTTTGTTGTCCTGCACAGGAGAACGGAGCTGGAAAGCAGGTTAGCGGGGTGGGGAGGAAATGGGGATTTTGCAGGAATCTTCTCCTGGAGTGGGGAGAGAATGGAGATTTTACAGTATCCCTCTCCTGCCACACCCACCAAGCCACACCCACAGAGCCAGTAGTAAAAAAAATTTGAATCCCACCACTGGGGTAGGGACTAAGTGCCATCCCAATTCTTTGTCTGTTGGCCCATATGCAACCAAAATGTGAGAAGGATGTACAAGTGTGGAGGGGGAGGGGTTGAGAGCCTCCCAAGTTGTGCAAAAGTACACAACTAACTGGAGAAACATTTCTTGGAGGAACTCCAAAAACAGTTCCTGGAGGGCTGAATATGTTTTATTGGTCACAAAATACTATTGGGAGGAAAAGTTGCGGTGGAGGGGAGGGGGAGAAAGAGGTTGGAAGATGGACTGCTAGTCCTGGAATCCTGAGTTTGTGACATTATACATTATAACCAGGGGTGGGATTCTACCAGTTCGCACCTATTTGCTAGAACCGGTTGTTAACATTCTAAGCAGTTTGGAGAACTGGTTGTTAGAAGAAATTACTGGTCTAATCCTGTAAGGAAGGCAGGAAGGAAACATTCTGGTGTTGCTTACAGAAACTGCCTCTCCGTTAACCCTTATTACATTCTTGGCAGGACTAGACTTCCTGTCTCAGGAACGTCTCTGGAGTTTTTTTTCCCCCTCCTTTGCTGTTACTTTGCTTGTGTGGAGTGACCACTCAAAGTTACAATGGTACTGAAAAAAGTGACTTATGACCATTTTTCACACTTACGACTATTGTAGCATCCCTACAGTCATGAGAGGCCTGGCGAGGAGATGTGTGCCTTGATGTGAGTGATGTTGAGTTGGCCACGGCCAGCCAATAACATGACCACCAAACCACACCCACCAACTAAGCCACGCCCACAGAACTGGTTGTTAAAAAATTTGAATCCCACCCCTGATTATAACCACCTCACAACCCCATCCAAAGACTCAAGGAACATCCAGATTTGCTGAAGAGCAAGAAAGCTTTGGAGAGAGAGAGAAAAAAAACCTGTCCTATTTGGGGGTTGTTGACAATAAACAACTCATGAAGACTGAACCAGAGTAGAAGAACTGAGGCTGGGGGAGAGGGGACGGGTGTCAGCGATGTCCACAAAATATAGTCAGAATCCAGATGGTGTCCACAACAGTGCAATCGAAGCTCCATGGTGCACATAACAACGCGTGAAGCTCTGATCCCCCACAGGATCCATATCAGGAAAGAGGCACGGAGGAGTAGGAATCCAATGTGGAAAGTGGGTATAGCAGCACTTAAATATTTGTCCTGGAAGCTAATATTGAAAGTGATCTTCACCAATGTAATGTTGCTGGGATGTATTGGAGCAACTTCTGGAGAATTGTCCGTCAGGAGGTATGGAACGGATTTAAGGCAGGAGTACATGTCAAAGCATGTACAAAAGGACAGGGTTTGGGAAAAGAACTGGCTCCTTACAGGAGAGAGAGAAAGAGGGAGGGAGGGAGGGAGAGAGAGAGAGAAAGGGAGGGACAGAGAGAGGGGGGAAGAGAGAGAGAGAGAAAAGGAGGAAGAGAGAGAGGGGAGGGGAGAGAGAGAGAGAGAGGGAGGGGGGGAGGGAGGGAGAGCTCTTTATATATCTCCCTTGTTTGTGGCTGCTTCAAACAGTTTTGGTACAAGTTGTGTCATTTAATCATCAAATGCAACTGGGAGATGGGGGCATGGAGGAAAAGATGGGCAAAAAAAGGGAAGCTGTATATGGAAAAGGGAGAGAGAGGGGAAAGAGGGAGGGAAGGAGGGATGGGGAGAGGGAGGGAAGGAGAGAGAGAGAGAGAAAACTACGCCGTATATTATAGGTCTTCCCGCAACTAAAGAAGTAAGTTAGGAAAGCGCTTTCTATTCCGGGAGCGGGGCATGCTAATTTTAAAGAAGCATTGACTCCCGGGGCCGCTCGGCGCCCAGTCGTATCGATTCAGCCCTCTCCTGCTTTTTCCCCTTTAACGCCGTGTGGGCAAGGAGGTGTTTCCACGGCAGAAACGAGACAATGCGCGCTCCTGGCTGTATCCCTGCCTGATTTCGAAAGGAAAGGAAGAGATGCAACGAAGCGCCGCGGGAGGGGAACATCCCACACAACACCCCCCTCTCCCCCCCCCCACGAGCGATCCTGCATGGCTGCCGTAAGAAGGCGGCGAATCGGGGGGAGGGGGGTAACAAAGGAGTCGTTGCCTCGGATCTGGCACTCCGAAGTATTTCTTCTGAATATTCCGGGAGGCTGGAAACGAAGCGGGTCCCCATAGGGATTCGTCGCGGGAATTGAAGGGCTTCCTCTGGCCAGCGCCGGAATTAAAAAGGGGTCTTGCGTGCAGTCAAAGGAAGCGGCCAAGACAAGCCAAGACACAAAGAGTTGGAGAGATCACCTGATTTAAGCAGGTCTCGGAAGCGATGCTCCATTTCGCCAATCTTCAGACCTGGCGAGGGGGGGCGGGGGAAACCTTTGTGCCAGTTTCTGGAAAGTGCGGCGGGGGCAAAGGGAGCGCAATCTTTTTAGACGATGCTTTGGAGACGGCAGAACAAAATGCAGACGGAGCCAATGCAAATGTCGTTCGGCCCGCTTTCATTGTCAAGAAGGACACACGGGGGCTGAAACGCTGCACGCCATATCGCCCCCTCCCCTCCCCTCCCCTCCCTTTTCCTTAAAAAAACAAAACAAAAAAAAGACCACCACCACCACCACCCATTATTATATGCCTGCGCTGGTTTTGTTAGCATTGAACCCCTCGGGACGAATTCCAATTCTTCTTGCCGATCGCCAACTTTGGAAAAGCAACGCTCTTTAAAAATAAACCCAACAACTTGCGAATTGACAGATGGCCAGCAACGTTACTTTAAAAAAAAAAAAAGGCGCATTTGCCATGCTTGGTATCTATTGTTTCCTCTCCTCTCGCCCCAGTCAGACAGGGTGCGGGGGGGAGAAAAGAGAGAGAGAGAGAGAGAGATCTAATTATATTAAAAGCCTGCCGTGGCTCCTGAAAGATTTCAGGGGCAAGAACTCTGGGCCACAAGACGAATGAAGCTCCAGAGCTTCGGCCCGGCTGGGTGAAGAAGTCGGCAATGATTGATGCGGAACGGCCTTGCTGCAAATAAATTTCACGATGTAGCGTTAAGAGGGCAGCAGCTTCCCTCCAAAGCCCGGCTCTTTTTGTCTTTCTCCACCCCGCGCCACCCTGGTTAAACCCCCCGGCGGCTCCAATATAGATACACGCTTCATTTGCACCTGTGATGTAAGCAAGAATCGATTCCGGATCCTCCCACTCCGCCTCTTCTGCCCCCTCCCCGTCTTCCTTCATCACTCTCCGAAAATATTGTCCTTCCTTGGAGGAAAACTCGAGCGCAAGTCACTTCCCCCCTCCACCCCCGCCCCCCACCCCCCGAAGAAACTCCATTCCGCCTCTCATTTGTCCCGGCGAGGTATATAGAGAAATCCCTGAAGTTATTGTCATCCCCAGCGCGTTCGGGTCCGGCAAGGGCTTTCGCGTGAACCCTCCCTCCCGATCGTGGGGGGCTGCCTGTCTGTCCGGCGGTTGGCTGCCAGCCAAACCTCCCCCGCCCCAACGCTTCTTTTCCCAGGTGGAGGAGATGGAAAGAAACGGGAAGGGCCGTGGGACAGAGCACTCCCCCCCCCGCCCCCAGCAGCCCGCTACTACTCTGGAAAAGGGAGGACCGAGAAAGCCATCCCCAGGAAAGGGGGGAGAGAGCTTTCCCCACACCCACCCGGCCTCCCTCGGACAGGCCAAGCCCATGGGATACCCGCCGGATGGGCAATAATTCCCTCCAAAGCCTGGCTAAGTCCTTGTGGCGTCCTCTCCTTCAGGGCAACCGGCTGTTGCACACACGTGTGTCCTGTATCTTAGTCAACCGGGTTGCCAGACTTCGGGTTTCCCACGGAACTCCCCCGGTTGTTCCTCCAGCCTTCAGGTGCGCGGCGAGGATGCTCTGGATCCCGAAAGCCACGCGCGCCGCCCTGAGCTTCCTCCAGGAAGGGCGCGATGGGAACGACGCCGAATTGCAAAAGCTTTGCAAATCGGCGGAGAGACCGCAGATTCCGGAGGTTCTTTTAACCCCAAACCCCTTGCCGCTCATTTGCCCGCCCGGCGCCGCCACTCGCGTATACCTACCTACCCCACCCAGCCACCCATGCAAGAAAAAGAGTTGAGATCCTTGAACCATCATAAGCAAGGTCACGGTTGGAATTGGATCAAAGGTTTAGCCTCCCATTTTGTCCCAAAATGGGGGAGGGGGGGAGAGGAGGGGGGGGTGTAGCGAGGTCACGTCTTGAAATTCTCTGCAACACTGCCTTGAATCTCCCGTTGAGACTTTCGAGAAGAGATCGGACGGCCATTTGTCAGAAATAGTGTAGGGTCTCCCGCTTGGGGGGGGGGGTTGGACTAGATGACCTATAAGGTCCCTTTCAACTATATCTGTTATCTGTTATCTCCTCACCACCTCACACTCCCCCTCGCGCGACGCCTTTCTACTGGGGGGGAGAAAGCCTCCTCTCTCTCTCTCTCTCTCTCTCTCTCTCTCCAGCCGTTGCCCACATCAAGAAGTATGGCCTGGAACACCCTTTCCCAAGTGTTTGCCAACTCCGGAGGGAAGATTAAAACTGGCAGAAAAAAAAACTGCAGTCGGAAGCACTTCAAGAAAAGAAAAGAAAAAAAATACGGGCTGTTGTAAGAGCGAGAAGCCCGCAAGAGCCAGGATCCCCGCTGCGCCAAGTGCCCGGTTCAAAACTCCCTTCGCTGGGCTTTCTGGGCCCCGCCCCTCTCCCCTCTCCCCTCTCCCTCTCCCTCTCAGCGAAAACTCCTATGTCAAAGGTAGCGGGGCGGGGAAGAGGAAGAGAGAGGGGGAAGCGCCTCTCCCCACGCGCGAGAGCGCGCCCGCGCGTCCCCGTCCGCAGGCAGCCGCCTCTGGACCCGTGTGCCAAACCCCACCCACCGTAATGCCTTGGGGGATTAGCCACCGATGCGTGCCTGCAGACCACCTGGGAAATGGGGGACGGGGGGTGTCTCTCTAAAAAGGAAGACTTGAACTGCCCACCTTTGATCCCGAAGGGAAGGCGAGCTTTTTTCCCCAACCCCCGTCCCTTTTTGGCTGCTTTGGGAACACCCAGCCACGCCGGTCCACCTGCACCTGCGTTGGTTGGGAGGACTTTCTGGCGAGAAGCCAGAGTTTGCTTTCGGTTGCATCCTCGCCATGTCTTTAATAACAATAATAACAGCAATAATAACAGCAATAATAGTCATATTCTTCATCATCATCATCATAGTTAGTAGCCTATCGGATCTGTCCATCCCGGGACTGCTCTGCTACCAGCCTGACTAAGGGTGGGATCGCCTTAACTCAAAGAAGCGAAAAGCGAATGATATGCAAACAAAAAACCAAAAAAAAAAAAAAAACCCCAGAGCGCCGGACTTCCTGCGCTTTATTGGAAGCAACCATCCACGCAGCGGAGTTATTCCTCTGGGACCACAACTCTCTCTCTCTCTCTCTCTCTATCGCGCGCGCGCGCGCTTCCCCTTTCCTGCCCAATAAATAAATCCGCGATCCAAGCGGGTTGCCCCCCCCTCCTTTTTGCCAATATTGAAAGGGAGCCAAAACAGAAGCCTGGGGGAAAAACAAAACAAAAACAAAAAACAAAACCCCAAAACCAAACTCCTTTTCCTCTCGCGCGTCAAACCTTTTCCGCCACCCCACCCCCCAAACTACTGGAGCGTTTTGCAAAAAGCCAAACTCTTTCAAACTGCAGTCCGACTGCATGCCAAGACAACCATTATGCACCCAGTTTCCAACAATCGATCTTTCTCGGCTGGACCCCGTGCGGACGGCGCTGGAAGCCAAGCCGGACGCCACGCACAGGACTCTGTCAAGCACAAATCACCCACTCCGGAATCCGTAAAAAAAAAAAAAAGGAAAAAACAAGAAACAAAACCTGGCCAATTCCAGCAACCCAATAATCCGGGGTGAGAGGGGGTGGGAAAAAGAAAAAACCTGCAAGCGCTTATCCGTGCCTTCTCAAAGCCCTGAACTCTGGTGAGGGGGTTTTCCGTCACCACCGCGAAACAAAGTAGAAGGCATATATATATGTATACATTATATACACATATACATTACACATACACATACACATACACATACACATACACATACACACATACACACATACATACATACATACATATATATATATTATTTATATATATATAAATTTCCGAGCGAGAGATTTGTTAAGTGTTGCACAAAATAATAATAATAATAATAATGAGAATATTGGAAAGAAAAGAAAAGAAAAGAAAAGAAAGAGGGAAGACGAGATCAGCTGGGAGTCTGGAGACACACCAGCTTCAGTCTGGCAGCAAGCATCGGAAAGGCGCCCTTTTTCATATTTAAACCACGCGGAATATGTACATCTTTGATTCCTACTTACGCTTTCAGGGGGTTGTGAATGACAGTCGCCATTTTGCTACAATGTAACAGAATATTGTGTCTCGGAGTTCTAAAGGTTCGCTCAGGGGAAGCGGTTGGCCAATCGGGAAAGCGGATACCGGCCCGCTGTCCAATCAAAGGATAGAGGAGGAGCCAGGGTTCTGCTAGTTATTAGGGGAGCTGTCAAAGCCCAGAGGTCACTCCCTTTCTGTGCAACTGTTCAGAGAGCAGGTCTTAAAGAGACAGCAACATTAAGCAAAAGGGCAATCGTCACTAAATTTTAGGACAGTTAAAACACTTTCTGTAGTCATCTCCGTCTGTGTTTTGTTTTTTTCTTCTTCTGAAAGGACGCACAGAGACAGCTATAAAACAGACTTACTCATTCACGATCTGTTTGTAAGTCTGCGACGCTTCTCGTCTTTTATCCCTATACAAGAAATGGGTTCATATCACTTCAGCAGGAGTGGGGGGAGGGGGTTGAAAATCTCTTTCTGCATACCTAAAGCAAGCTGCTTCGGCAGCATGCAGGATTTTAATTATCCCCATTTGGTTCCTTTGATCTACAGCCACTTTCCCTTTAGGTTTCTTGGAACTGTTTGCAATTGGATGAGTTTAGGGCAGCACCCTTCCCCCTCTACCCGGAATTTCTGACAGGCGTCCAGCCTCTGCAGCCCATGCACTCGTTATATAATGCACAGTGGTCAAACCCGCCTGTTTGTTTCACTCAAAGCTAGTTTATGAGGTGATCATCTTGTTTGACATGTTGAGACTTGACCTCTCTGATCTTTTGACATGAGGAAAAGAAGGGGAAGGAGCATTAACTATATAGCTCTAAAAAAAAATAAATAACTGCAAGAAAAGAAGTGGAGACATAACCCCATTTCCGGGAAAAATCACCAAAACTCCAAGGCGTCTGAGTTTACCTGTAGCTAATTATACTAGTCTGTGAATTAATTATCCAGCTGAAGAAGAAGAAAAGAATTTTAAAGTGCTAAGACTACAATTAAACTGATTTGAGACAAAACTTATTTAGGCTAGGCTGCAATCCCATGCAACACTGTAAAGTGTCCACGAGACATATTACTGATTGGAAACTTTTTGCAATCATGAACTAACTTATGATGGGGTGATGAATAGAATATACAACTGAGTAAGCATTCCAACAATTACATCATTAAGAACACAGATAAATAACCCTGCTTTCATCACCACCACTCCTTGCAATAATGCTCCATTTTGAATATCACAGGAAGCTATATTGCAACAAGTCAATTCATTGGTCCACTTAGCTCAGTGCTGAATACTCTGATTGGCAGTTGCTCTTCAATGCTGCAACCTATGACAGAGCATATTCCTTGCATACAAAAGTTTTTCCATGTCAGTCTCCCTAGATATTTCACCCTTCCATAAGCAAGTGGTTGAGTACTGAACTCTGGATTTTAAAAGTCTCTGTATCTTCTGATGAAGCATGGATTCTGTTGCTTACTGCCAGGGACGCATTTGGAGAAAAAGCATGGGTGTTCTAGAATATACCATCACTTTATCTGGATTACAGAAACCAAAAAGAGCCACCTAGCTGAAAAATAACCCATGACAAAATGTGTGTACCTCAAACGAATAATGACTTGGCCAGAGCTGTTGGAGGTCTATCTGGAAAGACAGTGAATACTGAGGAGAGAGGGCGGTCATGATGGCTGCTCCGCAACCATTTATTCCTTAGAGTCCTTCTCTCTGTGTTACGCACTCTGTTTAGTGCTTCCTAAATCATGGAGTCTGGAGGAAGGATGGAGGACGGATGTTGTTCCATCGGCAAGGATTGAAGTAAGGTCCCACCTTCTGCTAATAACCTGTGCATAGTATGTGTAATGGGGAAGGTTTTCTTTGTCTCAAGCCACAAAATGTCCTGGCTGCTCCTGCCAACTTCTGCAGTTATTGGTACTGGCAGTGAAGCTGCTGCAGATTAAGTCTCCTTAGGGCAGGAAGCCACTAAGCCATTCCATTAGAGCTCCCAGCTCTAATTTGCAAACATCTAGGCCAGGATGGATTGCTCTATTGATAAGCAATTCCCACCATCAGGAAATTCTGCATTATGCTCACCCTGAATTTCCTTTCTTTTAATTTCGACCAGTCGTCCTTGTGTTGTTCTCAGTCTCAATATAGAAGAGGTCTGCCCCTCTTGCAAATGACAGTCTTTGAGATATTTATAGACATCTATCACATCTCCCCCTAGTCCTCTCTTTTGAAAATTAAACATGCCCAGCAGCTTTAACCATTCCTCATGGGGCTCGGATTTTAAACCCCTTTATCATCCTGGCAGCTCTCTTTTGAATCCACTCCAATTTCCCCATGTCATTTTAAAGTGCAGCACAAGTGTGGCCTAATTAGCACAATGGCACTGTTGCCTTCTACTGTTTGAATGTGATCCGTTAATGCATTGCAAGGCGTTTTTGGCCCTTTGACTTCCTATTTGTTTATGTTAGGATTGGTGGCTACTAGTATTCTTAGTTCCGCTTCATCTGTCTCCAGCGCAGTACCTTACTCAGATGAAAGGCTTTATACTTGTCCATCATCCTGAGCAATATGGCTTGAGTTTGGAGTCTGTCAGGTTCATTTTCTTTATTGCTCATTTTGCTCTTTAATCCACCCAGTTTGATGTCATCTGCAGACCTGACCAGCAGTTCTTCCATTCCATCCTCTCTGGCAGAGGATGGTCTTTTTCAAAAGTGGTGGAAGCACAAGGCTGAGATTGGAAGCCAGGAAGCACCACATGAGTTTCCCTCCAGAACAATGCAGAATCATTTACTCTTTGGATATGGAGGTTCTATTAGTTGGAAGCAGAGATGACATTCAGCAGGTTCTGACCAGTTCTGGAGAACCGGTAGCGGACATTTCAAGTAGTTCAGAGAACCGACGAATACCACCTCTGACTGGCCCCACCCCCATCTATTCTCTGCCTCCTGAGTCCCAGCTGATTGGCTGGGTCTTCTTTTGTTGCCCTGCACAGGAGAACAGAGCTGGAAAGCAGGTTAGTAGGATGGGGAGGGAATGGGATTTTGCGGTAACCTTCCCCTACCATGCCCACTAAGCCACGCCCACTAAACCACATCACGCCCACCAAGCCATGCCCACAGAACCGGTAGTAAAAAAAAAATTGAATCCCACCACTGGTGGAAAGTCCACCAGACAGCTCTAGCATTTATTTTTAAATTTTAAAAAAACCTTTATTGGAGTTCAATTATTAAAATACAAATATGTCTATATCTAGCATTTTATCCTCAGATAAATGCTTTACAGGGCTCAAGGAACAATACCCTAATAGCATTTCCTTGGTCTATCAAATTAATCATTCTTTCATGATCTGTTCTTGACAGATACACGGGGGCTCCTGGTAATAGTAGCATTCTATTATTAGGAGCCTCGGTGGCGCAGTGATTAGAGTGCAGTACTGCAGGCTACTTTTTCTGTCTGCCAGTTGTCTACAATTTGGCAGTTCAAATCTCACCAGGCTCAAGGTTGACTCAGCCTTCCATCCTTCCGAGGTGGGGAAAATGAGGACTCAGATTGCTGGGGGCAATACGCTGACTCTGCAAACCGCTTTGAGAGGGCTATAAAGTACTATAAAGCAGTATATAAGTCTAAGTGCTATTGCTAGTGCTATTCCTCCCTAGTAGATGGCAGACAACCTGTTCTAATCTTCTGTCCTTATATCCACTTTCCATTTGTTCTGATGAGAATATATTTCCTAGTAAGTCCTCAACCTACGATCACAATTGAGCTCTAAAGTTATGTTGCTAAAGGCGAGACATTTGTAAAGCGAGTTTTGCCCCCATTTTACAACCTTTCTTGCCACATTTGTTAAGTGAATCCCTGCAATTGTTAAATTAGTAACACGGCTGTTAAGTGAACCTGGTTTCCCCATCGATTTTGATTGTCAGAAGGTCACAAAATGGGTTCACATGACCCTGGGATCCTGCAAGCATCATAAATATCAGTCAGTTGCCAAGTGTCTAAATTTTGATCACATGATCCTGGGGATGTTGCAATGGTTAAGTGTAAAAAATGGTCGTAAGTCACTTTTTTCAGTGCCATTGTAACTTCAAACAGTCATTAAGGAAAATGTTGTAAGTTGAGGGCTACCTGCATTGTTTCATAGGAAATTCACACCTCCTGCAGTCATTTGACTTTAGTTTCTTTCTTTTTCTTCCTTCCTTTTTTTCTAATTTTCATTCCTGAAACTACCTAATCATATTATGTCCCATACAGTACTCAGAACTTCACATTGCTCTTGTATGCTTCTCTGATTCTCAGCCAGTTATCACAAACACTTAATTATACTTTGAAGATGTACTGATTATACTTTTGCTATTTACTACCAAAGAGATGTTTAAACCACATATTGGAGATGGGGGTTTTAACCAGGGGTGGGATTCCACTTCAGTGACTATGCGTGTGTGTAAAAAAAAAATCAGCTGTGCCGCCCGGACAACTGAAAAGCTCTGTGGGTTTGCAGCCTTTGAAAAGCCTCTTTTCCGCTGCTTTTTCAACCTCAGCTGTGCCGTGCGAAGCAGCTGAGGTTGAAAAAGCAGGAAATAAAGGTCAGGTAAGAGCCCAGGTGGGCGGGTGGGCCAAACAGCAGCAAACCCAAAACTGGTTCGGTGTTTGCTGCTCTTCAGAGCTACCCGTTCTATAGAACCAGGCAGAACCAGTAGCATCCCACCCCTGGTTTTAACTGATGCTCATCAGTCATTAGTCTCATTCGGTCTTCAAATGGCCCCATCATTTTCTATATCTGCTTGTCTCATTTTCACCTGTCCATCCATCCCATGTCATTTAGAAGAAACATTTTTGTCCTGAATTGAATCCTTTCAGAAAGTTGCACAATTTCTCTCCAAATCTGGCTCTTGGAGTAACCCCATTCCCTGAAGCATCGCCTATTGGGGTAGCCAAATAAGTCATCGGAAATAAGTCATCGGGATGGAAGACCTCCAAGCTGGCTTCTTTATTTAAGCTAGCAAAGTTACAGTGATGACGGGTGTCTCCTAACCCACCAGAGCTAAGAGCGCAGAGGCTGATCAGAACAGGTTGCACATTAAGGCTCACTGAGAATTGACAGGGGTGTGAGGACCGTTTGATCTTGTTATGGGAAAGAGTTTACAAGTAATAAGAAATGCTGGGGAATCTGGGCGTCCTGGAGTCTGGTGCAGCAATATTCTGTAGCACTAAGCACTTAGCTTTGACAATAACACAGATGCCAGGTTCATTGTCATGTGTTGCTATTTTAACAGTCTGACCCTCAACCCACCTCAGGCAGAGCAGCTGTAAAGGCATTTCTTATCTGCATCCTTGAGGAGACTGCAGCTGCAGAGGCATGCCATTTCTAAATCAAAACCATATCGTGTATAATTCAAGGAGAACATGACAAAGGGAACTGGCTTGAAAGATAGAGAAAAAGCTTGCAACAGTTAAGGCTGTTGCAGCTGGCCTTGTATTACGAGGAGCAGAAGACAAGAAATTTTAAAAATTCAGAGGCTCCACCTACACAAGCCAGTAAACTAATATTAACCAATGCATAAAAACATAAGAGGTGGACCAGCTTATAAAATCAACCTACATAATAACAATAGCACTTAAACTTCTATAGCACTTCACAGTGCTTTATAGCTCTCTTTATGTGGCTTACAGAATCAGAATATTGCCCCAACAATCTGGGTCCCCATTTTACTGACCTTGAAAGGATGGAAGGCTGAGTCAACCTTGAGACTTGAATTGCCAAACTGCAGGCAGCTAGCAATCAGCAGAAGTAGAATAGAATAGAATAGAATAGAATAGAATAGAATAGAATAGAATAGAATAGAATAGAATAGAATAGAATAGAATAGAATACTTTGTTGGCCAAGTCTGGTTGGACACACAAGGAATTTATCTTGGTGAGTATGCTCTCAGTGTACATAAAAGAAAAGATACATTTGTCAAGAATCATCAGGTACAACACTTAATGATAGTCATAGGGTACAATAAGCAATCAAATCATACTAGGAAATAATCAATATAAATCATAAGGATACAAGCGACAAAGTTACAGTCATACAGTCACAAGTGGGAGGGGATGGGTGATAAGGAGTGATGAGAAGTTTAACAGTAATAGTAGTGCAGACTTTGTAAATAGTTGGACAGTGTTGAGGGAATTATTTGTTTAGCAGAGTGATGGCTTTCGGGAAGAAAAACTGTCCTTGTGTCTAGTTGTTCTGCTGTGCAGTACTGCATTCTAACCACTGCACCACCACGACTCTTAATATAACTATTATCAGAGCATGGATTCCTCCTTTCATATGTACTCATACCCTAAATGGCACCACTTCATCTGTTCCAGCATACATTTTAGCATCCCCATCCCCCACTCTGTTCACGTAATCAGGATTATCCTTCCATTATTCTACTCCCTTCAAAACTCAAATTAACCCAGTAAGAAGTTAATCGTAACGTGAAAAGATCATAACGGTGGTACACTAGGGAAGTCTCTCTGGAAGGCCATACCAGGACTTGAATACATTTATTGCTGCTCTCACCATGATCCTTCTCTAGGAGGCCATGGTCTCCCATCGCTTGATGGAGGAATCAAAGCAAATTGGATACATTGTTTAGAGCAGAAGATAAAAGTGTGTGTGTGTGTCTGTGTGTGTGTATGTGTGTGTAAAAAATAAAACAAAGCTAATATTTTTATGGTAACATTGCTAAGGAAACCGACCCACTTCGTGTTTCAAACATCTCCTTTCACACATCTGATTCATGCTTCAAAAGCCCCAGTGGAAGCCGGGTAACATTCACAGAATAGCCAAGAACTCTTGGACGACCACAACAAATCAAGGATCGGGGAAACATGTCATGACCTGAGAATACCTCGCTGCTCAGAAAAGGTTGAGCTGCAGCACAAAGCGCTCTTTGATGTCTCCCTTCCTGGGAAGATCCACTGGCTATCCTGAGTGGCTGGAGTCACTCCAAGCACAGCCTCCTCGGACCATCGTCCCCTCCGGAGAACTGGACTTCAATTGCTAGAATTTTCAGCAATAGTCAAACTGAGGAATTTTAGAAGTCTGAGTTGCCACTTAGGAGCCGATTCTGACCCTGAATCAGAATGTAGGTTTCTTTTGATTTTGGCACTGTGCCATGATCCACAAAGAAACATAAATCGTACTTAGGAGACAGGTGAGTAGACAGTATTTATTTATTTAGGCAGGTATTAGCTACTAGCTGCTAATGAGAGGATTTATCTTGGATATGATTTTGAATTCCCTAAGTAATTCTATCTGTGTGGATATTGATTTGTATTGGGACTATTACTACTTTTTAAAAACTGTATATAATGAAATGGGCTAAGATGTTTCCAGATAGGGCCTTAACTTTATCTCATCCATAGAACTTATAGGAGTTTGGATGATTCATTTATAATCATTGCATGCTTTTCCATTGCTATAGTAATCTTTCAAATTACCAAAAAAAAAAAATAGAAAGGAAGAAAAGAGTCAAATAAGAGTGCACTTAATAAACAGAAAAATGTGATTGAGGATTGCTTGAAGTTGCTATCCCCAGGAAGATGAATGATCATTTCAATAGGCCTTTTCTCTATCCCTTACTACATATTTCCAATTGCAAAGCCATTTTGTGTCCAGCAAAACAAGCCCTCTCTTTTTCTTTTTCCAGGGATTCTTTCAGGCATATATTGTAAATTAGGAAGAAATTCCATTGAACTTACCCAGCCATGTTCCCTTCTGTGTATGGGTCCAATGGTAAAGCTGCAATCTTTTTACTACGCTTCAGTTTTAGAAGAATTTGAATCCCAACTTCACTGGGCTCGTTTTAAATGATAGAATAAAATTAGCACACATTTGGAAACGTCCCCCAATATTTCTTGTGGAGGAATATAGGCCTGACCCTGGGACTGAGGAAGGAAAGAGCAAATCTTGACTGTTGACCTTGGCAAGCTGCTGAGCACATCTGCAAGCAAGCGAGGGGGGAACTGGAAAACCTCCCTACTGTCTCATCAGAGAGGCATTGGTCCTTGACCTTGGCAACAGATATGGCAACCGATCCTCAAGGCACTCCTCTATCTGCAGAACAAGTAGGCAAAGCATGATGACAAGATCAACACATGGATGCACAAGAAACAAAGCCGCAGAATGCCCTAATGCATCTAGCACAGTTATTGTGTTAAGGGTTACCTTAACCAGAAATAGCCCCATTATTTGCAGCACAACCAGTATTGTTCAGATGCCCTAGAAGTCTACCAGAGAAACTTGGGGTAGCTCAAGATTAATTCCTGACTTGTACAAGTTAATGTGAATTATTTATGGCCAGTGGTAGTGCCTACAGGCCAGACCAAGATTGCCTTTATACTTAGTTTTCTGAAACAAAAGGTAATGATTGATAATGACACATGCTTGAAGAATTATCTTAATTCCATACAAAGATTGCACTCCCCAATCTATGAGCACTCCACATTAATTGATTGATTGGATTCAATTTCACCTATCTTAACAAGCAACTCTGACCAGAGTACATCAATGTCCTATGATGGCCCAAGAGAGCACATAGTTTTCAAAAAAAGTACAGTTTTAAGTAGGGCCTGATATAAACTACATTGAAGACTAAAATTCAAACTATTAGCCTTCCATAGACTGTTTTTCCATTTTGCATTTAAAAACAAATCTTACCTTGTTCAACCTTATATGTGCAAGACTAAATCCAAGAATTAGTTTAACAACTGCATACTTACTCTGAACAAAAAAAAAGTAGGTTCAGTACCATAATACTTCATAATAGTAGAGATTTAAGCCTGTAAACCAGTGGTTCCCAAACTTTTTCATTCTACCGCCCCCTTGGTGCTACAAACTCATCCTTGGTGCCCCCCACCCAGGGGGTGGGATTCAAATTTCTGTGGGCATGGCCTAATTTGAAGGTGTAGCTTGGTCAGGTGGCTGGATGGGCGTGGCTTGGTGGTCACGTGACTGGCTGGTGTGGCTTGCTGGCTGGGCATCGCTTGCTGGTCACATGACTGGGTAGGTGTTGTTTGGTGGTCATGTGACTGGGTGGGCATGGCCAGGTGACTGGCAAACAAGTGGTCCTCACTTAATGGCCGGTTGTTTAGCAAGTGTTCTAATTTATGACTGCCCTCTCCAGAGATACTTGACCTGTTTTTGGAGTTTTGACCGCCATGCACACACATATATACACACTCCTTTCTAACTCTGCTGCACTAGAATTGGCAAAGCATCTCTGATTAGATTCTAGTAGTGAATAAAATCTAATCAGAGATGCTTTGCCAATTCTTGATTTGTTTTATTTGTATCTCTTTATTTTATGTTGCTGAATAGCATTGACATGTGTGTCCCTTCTTGTGCACAACCCAGAAGCTTTTGTGATTCTTTGCAACAAAAATTACTGACCTCTGGCTTTGCTCTACTTTTCAAACATGCCACCACTGCCACGTTCTAGGTGCCGGCCCTGCAGGTCCACCCCATTGAGCCTGCTGCACTGGAGGGACCTGCCCAAGCAAGTCAAGTCAATGAGGTAAGCCTGAGAGAGAAAGAGAGAGAGAGAAAGAGAAAAGGAAGAAAAGAAAGAGAAAAGGGAAAGAAAGAAAAAGGGGCAGAGAAAGAGTGGGGTGGTGGAAGGAAGGGACAGAAAGAAAAAGAAATAAAGAAGGAGGGAGGGAGGGAGGGAGGAGAAAGATAATGAGATATCTATTCTAGTCCAACACCTGCTCCAACAGGGTTAGAAGGGAGTGTGTGTGTGTGTGTGTGTGTTCTTGTAATTTACCAGTACATTTTGGTTTTGCTTTCTTCAGAATTGGCACGGTAATACATTGGGGAAAAGTAATTTTTAGGGTGGAGATCTGGTCCAATGGATCCCGTTTAAAGCCTCAACAAAATGTGAGAGCTTCCTGATAGTCTTGACCATGTTTTGTCCACAAAACCTTTAATAAAAGCCAAAGATGTTTCAATGTGGAAAAGGGCCTCAGTCTAAATTAGATCTCATTTCAATCCGATGCATCAGGTCTCTCTCTCTCTCTCTCTCTCTCCTCCTCCCTCCCTCCTTCCCAGACTGGCTTTGCTCTACTTTCCCGATGTGCCTGCGGGGCTGGCGCTTCGAATATGGATGGATGGGTGGAGAGAGAGAGAGAGAGAAGTAGGTAGGTAGGTAGGTAGGTAGGCAGGCAGGCAGGCAGGCAGGCAGGCAGGCAGGCAGGCAGGCAGGCAGGCAGACCTTTTGGATGAATATATGGATAGGTAGGTAGGTAGGTAGGTAGGTAGGTAGGTAGATAGATCGATCGATCGATCGATCAATCTATAATGGTAGATAGGTAGGTAGGTAGACAGAAAGACAGGTAAGCAGGTAGGTAGGTAGGCAGGAAGGCAGGCAGGCAGGCAGGCAGACCTTTTGGATGTATGTATGGATAGATGGATGGATGGATAGATAGATAGATAGATAGATAGATAGATAGATAGATAGATAGATAGATAGATAGATAGATAGATAGATAGATAGATAGATAGACAGACAGACAGACAGACAGAGACAGATCTATATTGGTTGGTAGGTAGGTAGGTAGGTAGGTAGGTAGGAAGGAAGGAAGGAAGGAAGGAAGGAAGGAAGGAAGGAAGGAAGGCAGACTGACTTTTTGGATGTGTTTACACTGCTCAAAAAAATAAAGGGAACACTTAAACAACACAATGTAACTCCAAGTCAATCACACTTCTGTGAAATCAAACTGTCCACTTAGGTAGCAACACTGATTGACAATCAATTTCACACGCTGTTGTGCAAATGGAATAGACAACAGGTGGAAAGCATAGGCAGTTAGCAAGACATCCCCAATAAAGGAGTGGTTCTGCAGGTGTTGACCACAGACCACTTCTCAGTTCCTATGCTTTCTGGCTGATGGTTTGGTCATTTTTGAATGCTGGCGGTGCTTTCACTCTAGTGGTAGCATGAGACGGAGTCTACAACCCACACAAGTGGCTCAGGTAGTGCAGCTCATCCAGAATGGCACATTGAGCTGTGGCAAGAAGGTTTGCTGTGTTTGTCAGCATAGTGTCCAAAGCATGGAGGTGCTACCAGGAGGCAGGCCAGTACATCTGGAGATGTGGAGGAGAAGGGCAACAACCCAGCATCAGGACTGCTTCATCCGCCTTTGTGCAAGGAGGGACAGGAGGAGCACTGCCAGAGCCCTGAAAAATGACCTCCAGCGGGCCACAAATGTGCATGTGGTTGCTCAAACGGTCAAAAACAGACTCCATGAGGGTGGTATGAGGGTCAGACGTCCACAGATGGGGTTTGTGCTTACAGCCCAACACCGTGCAGGATGTTTGGCATTTGCCAGAGAACACCAAGATTGGCAAATTTGCCACTGGCGCCCTATGCTCTTCACAGATGAAAGCAGGTTCACACTGAGCACATGTGACAGACATGACAGGGCCTGGAGACACTGTGGAGAACATTCTGTTGCCTGCAACATCCTCCAGCATGACTGGTTTGGTAGTGGGTCAGTAATGGTGTGGGGTGGCATTTCTTTAGAGGACTGCACAGTCCTCCATGTGCTCGCCAGAGGTAGCCTGACTGCCATTAGGTACCGAGATGAGATCCTCAGACCCCTTGTAAGACCATATGCTGGTGCGGTTGGCCCTGGGTTCCTCCTAATGCACGACAATGCTTGACCTCATGTGGCTGGAGTGTGTCAGCAGTTCCTGCAAGATGAAAGCATTGATGCTATAGACTGGCCCTCCCGTTCCCCAGACCTGAATCCAATTGAGCACATCTGGGACATCATGTCTCGCTCCATCCACCAAGGCCATGTTGCACCACAGACTCTCAGGAGTTGGGGGATGCTTTAGTCCAGGTGTGGGAGGAGATCCCTCAGGAGACCATCCACCACCTCATCAGGAGCATGCCCAGGCATTGTAGGGAGGGCATACAGGCACGTGGAGGCCACACACACTACTGAGCCTCATTTTGACTTGTTTTAAGGACATTACATCAAAGTTGGATCAGCCTGTAGTGTTTTTTTCCATTTTAATTTTGAGTGTAACTCCAAATCCAGAACTCCATGGGTTGCTAAATTTGATTTCCATTGATAATTTTTGTGTGATTTTGTTGTCAGCACATTCAACTATGTAATGAACAATGTATTTAATAAGAATATTTCATGCATTCAGATCTAGGATGTCTTATTTTTGTGTTCCCTTTATTTTTTTGAGCAGTGTATGGATGGATGGATGGATGGATGGATGGATGGATGGATGGATGGATGGATGGACGGACGGATGGACGGACAGACAGACAGACAGACAGACAGACAGACAGACAGACAGACAGACAGAAAGAATGCGACAGCGGCAGCACTTTGGGAAAGTAGAGCAAACCCAGAGTGGGAATTGAAGTCCACACAAGTTGCCAAGGTTGAGAAACACGGGCTGAATATATCAACCCAGCCATTCTGGTTTAGAGTTTAGCATGATGTTTGATTCCGGCTTAGTCAATAAACCATGGCTAAGATCTTCCTGCTCCTTAATGCAGCTGCCCCTCTGCCCCTTCTCCAGCCCCCTGCCCCAGTTCTTTCTTTGGCATCCCATTTTGCAATGCCAACCTCCCCGAGGCAGCGTTGCAGCCAACTTCACCCTCTTTGCTTCAACCCAAGGTCCACTTCCATCGGGCCAAGCAAGGGGAGGTAGTCTGCACACGCTCAGAAACTCCCAACTTTGGGGAAGTGTTCCACCCATCTTTACACTCCACCCGGGAGGAGGAAGGCATGTGGAAGCACCCCAGACCGGCAGAGGCAGAGGGAACAATCACTTGGAAACTAAACAAGCAAACAAGCCAGTGCAGGGCTCAGTCGGAAGAACCGGGCTGCAGTGGGAGGCTAGGTTCTGGGTACAGGACCGCCACGTAGAGCCAAACCGCACCTTGGAGAGCCGCAGCTGCACTTACCCTCATCCTGCGCACAAGCCCGGCTGGCTGGAGAAGCGGAGGCCAGGCGGGCACTGCATGTTCCCTTGTTCTCCTCCAGGGAAGGGGGCCCTAATGCCGGACCACCCACCCCTTCCACTGCACGCCTTGGGAGGGTTTTGCTTTTGGGCCTTCTGGCACGCCTCTGTCACTTCCACCAGAGAGGGCAGCTTGCAAGCTAAGGCGCCCCCTTTTCACCACCTCCCACCTCTCTCTTCCCCCCCAGGTTTGGCAAGGCTCACCGCACACAGGTTCTGCATTCGAGGTGCCAGCTACGGAGTGATGAAACAGTCAATGGGTTGCGTAGCTGGCAGTCAGTGAGCCTGCAAGGCCAGCACCTCGAATGCCCCCCTGCCACCTCTTAGCTCCCCCTGCCAGCCCCCTTGCCTCTTAGCACCCCCCCCAAGGCATCCCACTGCCCCCCAGGGAGCAGTACCACCCACTTTGGGAACCACTGCTGTAAACCAACACTGAGATTGTGAGGTAATCAAAGGTTGGTCAGAGAAAATTTCAACCCAATAGGCAAGAGTTGTGGAAAAAAAAATATAAATATGTTTTGAACTCTTTAAATAATTAGAAATAATGTCCGTTTATGAATCTATAATGTGGCCATGCTTGAAATATTTTACTTAGTTCTAACTGCATCTCAAAAACGTTAATATAGGGTTAGGGTTGTAATCTATCTTCAAACCTAATTTTTGCAGAACCCCTAAAGTCAACTGATTTGGACCCACCTGTATTTGTGACCACTTCCCCCAATGCTACCCCTGCTGACCTTTCTCCCTCCCCTCCTTGGCATAATCATGTTCACACCATGGCACACTGCAGGGGCCACGTCACTTGGAGGTGATTGCCCCTCCCATAAGGTATAAAGGACAGGCAAAGGTAGAGAAACCTTTGCAGGAAGCAAAGTTGTTCACTCTGTTCAGATTAAACCTTGAAGCTCTGTGTGGACTTTGTACTTTGTTTTTTTTCAATTAATTTGTCACTTTAATTGAGATAAAGGTGGATGCTTATCTCGAGAAACTGTTTGGGACTCATTACGGGCTGGGAATGAACATAATTCCCAGCATTGAAATAAAACAAGAGTTGTTTGGACCAAGTGTGTGCAAGTTATGGTCTCAGGAAGCCTTGGTCAGAACAGCATCAAGCCACCACCTCCATGGTAGTGCTGTGGCTGAAGTAGGATCTGGGGTGGGCTGAGACTGCTGAAGGCCTCCGGTCACTATTTAGTGAATCTAAATGTATGACTGTCAAGTAAAAAACATGAAACAATACATAACCAAATGGAAAATTCACTTCCAATAATCTGTAATGATAATCATTAAATTGAACAGCTATAAAAGGGATTAAACAAATTAACCTGCTGTCACTATTGAAAGGTCATACATTTCAGTTTTATGCTTATTGTATTGTGTTTTGTTTTATTATTACTCTAATTTTCTGAAGAACTGACTACAGGTAGTCCTCGACTTACAACAGTTCACTTAGTGATCATTGGAAGTTACAATGGCACTGAAAAAAGAGACTTATGACCTTTTTCACATTTATGACCGTTGCAGCATCCCCATGGTCATGTGATTTATAGTCGAATGCTTGATAACTGACTCATATTTATGATGGATGCGGTGTCCTTGGGTCATGTGATCCCCTTTTGCAACCTTCTGACAAACAAAGTCAATAGGGAAACCAGATTCACTTAACAACCACTTTACTCATTTAACAACTGCAGTGATTCAATTAACAAATGTGGCAAGTTGTAAAATGTGGTACAACTCACTTAACAATCAACCAATGGAACAGCTTGCCCTCAGAAGTTGTGGGAGCGCCATCTCTTGAGACTTTCAAGAAGAGATTGGACTGCCATTTGTCAGAAATGGTGTAGGATCTCCCACTTGGGCGGGGGGGTTGGACTAGATGACCTACAAGGTCCCTTCTAACTCTGATTATCTGATCTGATTTGAAATTTCTCATTTAGCAACATAACTTTTGGGCTCAATTATGGTCATAAGTCAGGGGTGGGATGCTACTGTTTCTACCCAGCTTTATAGAACTAGTAGCTCTGAAGAGCAGTAGACACAGAACCGGTTCTGTTTCTGCTGCTGTTTGGCCCGCCTGCCCCCCTGGGCTCTTACCTGTCCTTGGTTTCCTGCTTTTTCAACTTCACCTGCCTTGCGCGGCACAGCTGAGGTTGAAAAAGCAGTAAAAAAGCTGTTTTTCAAATGTTGCACACCCGCACACAGCGCTTTTCAGCTGTCCAGGCGGCACAGCTGATGTTTTTTTTTAATACGCGCGCATAGTCACCGAACCGGTAGTAACACCAGTTGAATCCTACCCCTGTCGTAAGTGGAGGACTACCTGTGTATAATTGACTATTGAAATTCTTCCATATGGAAGTCCTGAAAAATGGGGTTGGATTACAAGTCATACACAGCTTATCAGCCCCAGAAGCTATTTTTCAAGGTATCCGACATGATAGTTATGCTGTTTTTTGCAGTCCTAGCAAAGGATTCTTATCAAAAACCCTCACAGTGCCAGGCCTCAAGTTGTACAGGACTGATATTAAAATATAAGTTGATAGTTTTTCACTTCATTACACTGCATGCCCTTGGCTTAAAATAAACTTTTGTTTAAAAATAAACACTTGATTGGTGTCTTTTAAAACTGTGAAAACAGTGATATTTTTATTACACGTCTAAGTAAATATCAGAATTAACAGTGCTTCAGCAGCTTTGTTTATCCTTTTGAAAAAATTTAGAAATTCAGTCAAGGTAAATGATTCTACGCAGCAAAGTGTACAGTACCAAAGACCTGTTTCATTAAGAAAAAATAACAGCTAGGGATCAACCTGTATCTTAAACTACATATTAAATATCAACTCCCATAATACTGATGGATATAAAAATGTCTGCTGTAAAACTACCTCATAATTAAAGGATTTATTTTTGGCGGCTGTAAAAAGTTCTTTGAGGACTTGTTTGTCAACTAATACAAAGGAGAATCTGGAACCGGCCCAGCTTTTTGCGGAATGGAGAGGCACCAGATTAAAACTATACACATAAAGGAGGCTATAAAGTCCAAAAATGTTGTTCTGAGAAAAGTAACTGTCATTTATCTTGTGTATTGCTCTGGTATCCAGAAGTATGACATCTTTTCTTACAATAAGTGATATTTGTCAAAGTGGTTTACATTCTACATTCTCTCTTCAGATTAGCTTTTCAAAGAAGTTGCAGTTCACATGATTTATAGAGTTCAATCACCTAGTAAAAGGGTTGCCATGCATTTAACTGGTTTATGGCTGGGTATCTCACAGTGGCTGTAAACTTTTCTTGGCTCCGAAGCCTTTTTTTAAAAAAATTAATAGTACCATGTATGATCTATCAATGATATTTGAAACAATGCAGGAAATATAAATTAGATTATTTCATTTCAGCAGTCATGCAAATGTTTGTATCCTGATCAGACACAACCTTTTTTAAAGGTTCGTAAGTAGCTGCAAATTACATTTAGCGCTACTGTATAAGAAGTACCTTTTCATGGATCAGAACAAAGGTCCAGCATTCTCTTTCCTACGGTAGCCTGCCCAATGCTTCTATGTTTCTCAATAGTATGGCATGAACACCAGAGGTGGTATTCAGCAAGTTTTGACCAGTTCTGGAGAACCGGTAGCAGAAATTTTGAGTAGTTCGGAGAACCGGCACATACCACCTCTGACTGGCCCCGCCCCCATCCATTCTCTGTCTCCCAAGTCCCAGCTGATTGGCTGAGTCTTCTTTTGTTGCCCTGCACAGGAGAATGGAGCTGGAAACCAGGTTATTAGGGTGGGGTGGGAATGGAGATTTTACAGTATCCTTACCCTGCCATGCCCACCAAGCAACGCCCACAGAACCTGTAGTAAAAAATTTTTGAATCCCATCACTGATGAAGACCACAGAAACTTCATTATCAGGAGTAATGGCTACTGATAAGTCTATTCCACATGAAAATATTTCATCCATATAAAACAAGGGTCTTCAAACTTGGCAAGTTTAAGACTTGTGGACTTCAACTCCCAGAATTCCTCAGCTAACATGACTGGAGGAGGAATTCTGGGAGTTGAAGTCCACAAGTCTTAAAGCTGTCAAGTTTGAAGACCCCTGATATAAAATATCTACAGGTAGTCTTCAACTTACAACATTTAACAACTATTCAAAGTTATGACAGAGTCTTCCCCAAAGTTACTTATGAACTGGATATGGGATTCCAAAGGCTAGGACCCCCCTGCATTCACATGATTGCATTTTGGAAATCAGCAACTGGTCCGCATATGATCATAATTTATATTTTTTTTGTCAGAAATCATAGTTTCTTTCCAGTTTCTGGCAAAACAACCTTCCACCCCTTGTGTACAATGAGTTTGCTTAACAATCTCCATATTTGTTTAATGACTACAGCAGAGGTGGTATTCAGCAGGTTCTGACCAGTTCTGGAGAACTGGTAGTGGAAATTTTGAGTAGTTCAGAGAACCCGCCTCTGACCAGAGATTTTACAGTATCCTTCCCCTGTCACACCCACCAAGCCACGCCCACAGAACCAGTAGTAAAAAAAGTTGAATCACACCACTGGACTACAGTGGTTCACTTAACAACCACTACAAAAAGGTTGTAAAAATCAGGTGTGGTTACCTGACTGGCACAACTTATGACCATAATTCCAGCTTTAATTATGGTCACAGGTTGAGGACCACCTGCACAGTAATGGAGTGGTTGAGTTGTTTTACATTTTTTCATTCATCATCTTATAGGGCCCTAGTGGTGAACCTATGGCACGCATGCCATCAGTGGCACGCAGAGCCACCACTGCCAGCACATGAGCACTCGCCCGGAAAAGGTCTACTACGCATGTGTGCACGCCGCCCACCCGACAGCTGATTGTCGGGTATCTGATGCGCATGTGGGGGGGCGTGCAAGAGACACTCGCACATTGTGCAGGGGTGCATGGGAGAGGCGCAAGAGGCATAGGGGGCGCATTGCCTTCTCGGTGATGGCACGTGAGCACAAGCAGGCAAGCATGCACACAGTTATTGACACGGGAGCCCAAAAAGGTTAGCCAGCCCTGTTATAGGGGATTCTCATTTTAAAAGACAATTATATATTACTTTGTATTTTCAAAACAATGCTGTGGGATAAGAACTTGTTTGGATAATGGTGTGCAGTATTATATTTCTTACAAAATGTAGTAAGCCAGACTACCTATATTTAGAGCTCTTGTGCTTGTTTTGATGAATAGAATTATGGTCTATCCTGGCATCGCCATCTTTGGAATTCTATAAAGTTTTTAACTCTTGTGACTACCGTAGAAGTCAAGGCTTCGTTTCATGTAGACTCACTCTCTTACCCCTCTTGGAGTAAGAGGAAGATTAAATTTCCTCCTGAGGAATCCATACAAATTAAGATGTTTTCCACCTAACAACATCCTAGAACCCTGTTTTCCACATATACAAATATTCCTCAACTTACAACAGTTCATTCAATGACCATTCAAAGTTACAACAGCACTGAAAAAAGTGACTTATGACCATTTTTCACACTTACAAGTTAATGGGGAAGCCAGATTCACTTAACAACCATGTTACTAACTGAAGAACTGCAGTGATTCACTTAACAATGGGTAAGAAAGGTCATAAAATGGGGCAAAATTCACTTACCAACTTTTGGGCTCAATTATAGTCATAAATCAAGGACCACCTGTATTAGCCTCTAAGTCAAAGAGAATATAGCTGCTTGTTTCCTAGCCTTGAAGTTTTCTGCCATCTCTCTCTCTTTCTTAACAAACTGGTTTTCACTGGCATGAAAAATCAGAGATTCCTGCTTCACAAGCTGCAACTGTTGATCCTCTGCCTCAGTTTAATTTCCCTCTTTTATAAATGTGGAAGTGCCAAGAGCATCTCCAATCAGAGGAGCACCTAGAAAGACACAGGTGATGTCTAACACCTGTGTGGACTGAAATGTGATGCTTGAGCAAGCTGTGGTTCTGGAAACTCTGTTGAATGAATAGACAAGCCTGTTTCAAGACTAGACAGGAGGTTACAGGAGGAAATTAAATGAGCCATCATACAGGGGGGGTGGAGGGAGTGGGAAGAAACCACCAATGGAATGGCATCCAGGTCCTTGAAATGTGATAAAGTATAAGAAAAACAGTAAAGGTGATAAAATTCAAGGAAACTATATTTCAAGGCCCTGCAGGGGAGCAGGGGAGATGGGACAGTCCAATTCACTTGCCAATAAAAGTGCTAACATTATGAGAGATATGGAAAGACTAAACATTGCCCTTGATATCAGCTCTAACTTGAGGCCCCCAAGAGTTACAGGGACGAAGATAGGTCATTTTCAATGCTCTGAAATATCCAGCTGGTCAATTATTGTGACACAGGGTACTATTTCTTTCCTCAAGGGAAGAGAAATTGTATGTCCAGTCCTTATGATGCCATTCTCCCCATTCCAAAGAAAAAGGAAATGTGATTGATGAGAAATTTCCTCGAGGTCGTTCACCCATTTCCATGCATATGTTGCTGAATACAAGTAATAGATCCACAGCAAATAAAAACTCCGAGGCAGGTGAATTCCTCAAAGAATAGTTTTGTTGGAAATATCATATTGGCACATATCTGGTGAAAACCAACTCTGAGAGGCTCCTTGGTTTTGCACCCAATTAAAAGTCTTTCCCTCAACCCCAAACAATCAATTACATGGCCTAATCATGGCAGCCTCTGGAGTTCTGCTGACATCACTCCTCCTTCCTCCGGCCAGCTGTGAGAATGTCCTTGGTTCCCAGGGAAAAGTATTTTGTTTTGACTACACAGCCCCAGCTATCTCTAATCCCCCACTCCCTATCCCTCGGCTCCAGTGTGGCAGCACTGAGGCTCCAAGATGGCTTCAGCCAGATCAGCTTCATTGTTGACACAGATTCTGTCAATTACGAAACAAGTCTCTCTCGCACTCCCAGAAGGTCATAGGAGACCCCAAGGTTTCCAGACACCAAACAGATTCGTACAAGGAGAAGGATATCAGACAAGAAATATTCTGGCTTATCGCCATGCTTGTTCTATGAGATAGGAATATAAGAGATAGAAAAGTTAAAATGGAAAGAAAATTCTGCTCATCTACCTTGATGCTGTGAAAAGCTCTTAGAGCAGTGGTCCACAACTTTTCTGGCTCTGCGGACCAGAGCTGGCAGCGGGCAGTGGTAGCACCAGAAGAATGGTTTCGCACACACAACCTAATCCCGCATATGCACAAATGGAGCTTTACTCATTCAACAGCCATTTGCTGGTGGGCCATGGACTGGTACTAGGCTGTGGACCAGAGGTTGAAAATCCCTGTATTAGAGGTTTATTAAATGTTCCAAATTTCTCTGTCAGTTCTGACACTGAGAGGGCATTCTGTGATTTAAAGCAAATAATGCCAACATTGAAAAGTGTCTTTGGTGGCCAAAAGCTCCTTGTTAAAAAAATACAACTGTTTCACTCAGCTAGAAGCAGCTGTCTGAAAGAAAAAGATCATAAGGAAGAAGCTGTCATCCAACTCTGGAGTAAATTGAGTAAGCATACTATATACGCATCTGAAGTAGAATTGTCAGCCTGAACCACAAAAGAGAATGTGGGGTCTAGATGATGAAGACAAGATTGAGGAAATTTATTCTTGTTAGTGATTCGTTTTGGGACTTGTTAGCATTTCCGAATCTCACCTAATGACAGTTAAATATCAGATACAGGTTTTTTTCCCTTCTGTTTAATTCTATCTGATATTCAAAGACTGCCTGGACAAGTTCCTGCAGTTTTTTGGCACAGTTTTTCAGAAGTCATTTGCCATTTCCTCCTTCCTAAAGCTGAGAGAAAGTGACTACTACAAAGTCACCCACCTGGCTTTCTGCCTAAGGCAGGACAAAACTCGCAGCCCCCCAGTTTCTAGCCTGATACAAGTTCAACTTTATATAGATCCATAAAGTCCCTCTGAGGAAATACATTGGCACAAATAATTCAATACAGGCAGATTAAAGTGCATTTTTCACCTTAGTGTTGTAGGGATGTCCGTAAGTCTTTCATTTTCAGAGTGAGATCCTCAGGTAATTTAGCAAATGATCTAAAATAAACCATAGGTCATGACAAAAAAAAAACGATTCATGAATCTTTGAAAGACTGCTGATATTGGATTCTAACTTTACATAATTAGAATGCAAAACAGTTAAATATTTGTGTCCTTTTATGAAAATTAAGTTGCAAACTACCCTGAAACTTAATTTGATAAAGATGCAGCCTTACTGTAAATATTACAAAAGTTTGGACATTTATTTATTTATATATTTATTAAATTTATATGGTTGACTCTATCAAGTGACTCTGGGTGGAAATGAGGAGGAAGATAGCAGTTCCTACAAATTATAGAATTTAGAAGCTAGTAATCTATCTTTTTTAAGGAAAAAAAGGTTTTATTGAGAAGAAAGAAGGAAAAATAAAGTCTTCCTGCAAATATTAATCAATAAAGATCCTTTTGAAGGTGAATTATACCTTTGAGACTCTGGTGGAATTTTGTGGGAATTAAGAATTTTAGGAACAAAAGAGAAAATAGGATAAGCAAAATATATAACTGCCAGGCGACATACACTTTTATCTTTAAGTTTTTTATTTGGATTTATGTAGCAATCCTGAGAATTTATCTGATGAAGATATAAAAGTCTTTTAATCTAAAATTGATCTTCTGCAGTTGGATCCTTCACAACAACAATTACTCTTCTGACTATGGAAATGCTTTTTTTAAAAATGAATTTTTATTATGAGTAATTAAAACACTAGGACTGCATGGCTTTCCTGTGTAATGTTATAAAGCATTTATTGATATTTTTGCTCCTAAACTGTATTAACTATCTAATGAGATCTTTGAGAATGGAATTTTATATTTTTCATCAATGAAATATATATTACAATCATACCAATGCATGATAAACATCATATATCTGAGAGGGAGATGGGCAATATCTAAATTAGATAGATAGATAACTAATTATCAATATATTTCATTCATTAATGTACATGTTAAAATTTTAGTTGTTTAACACATACATTTTAATAAGTAATGTTTTCAATAGTTAAGAACAAGCATGTTTTATTAAAACTAGACACAGAACAGATATTTAGCTAGCGATATATTTGTCTCACTTAAATAAAAATAACAACTGCATTTTCGTCAGTACATGAGTGGGAAATCTTTGGTAAAATTTACAGACAATATACGTAAATTACCTAAGTCAAAAATGGATATTCTAAATATGATGCATAATTATAAAGATGCATATTCACAGCATGATAAAAGCAGTGGATTCAGCTGAAATTATATGATCAAGCCATAAGACCAAATATCTTCCTTGTTTGAGCCCATTTGAGACAGCCTCATCCATAAGATGCAAACTTTTTATTAGGAGAAAATTATATACAAAAAACCCCTCTAGATAAATTGTTTCATTTAATAATATAACAAATGCTCACATCTAGGTTCTACATTGCCTGCTGTAGTGAACATAATTTTCCACTGAACAGAGATTCTGATAATCTTATTATATGTGATATCACTACTTGTGAGTATATGTGATGTTACTATTATATGGATATATCATTTTGTTGATATTAAAACTATCTATACTAAAGACCATAATATAACATAGCCGTCTTCCATGATTACTTGGATCCATGGAGTTTATATCAACATCAATACTGGTACCTTGATCAACATACAGTATTACTCTAAAAAATAGGGAAGAAACTTATAAGGGAAGGAAGAAATTGGGGAACATTGTTTATTTCTTTAATCCCCTCATCTCAACCATTACCCTAAATCTTATACAATTTAACAGGATGGTGGGATTGCCCAGAGAAAATATAAAACTAATCATTAATAAGCAGCTAAATTTGGAAAACACATCTCAATGTGATTAATTACTACCTGTCCATTAGCATTCTTTAACACTGAGTTAGAAGGAGTCCTGGTGACACAGTGGTTAAGTTCAGAATTGCAGGAAAATTCTGCCTGTAGCCTGGAGTTCAATCTTGATGGGGCTCAAGGTTGACACATCCTTCCATCTTTTCAAGATCAGTAAGATGAGGACACAAATTGTTGGAGGCAAGATACTGACATTTGTAAACCCCCTAGAGCAGGGGTCCCCAACCACTGGGCTGCGGACCAGTACCGGTCTGTGAACATTTTCTACCGGGCCGTCGGTTTGCTGGGCGCTGCCATCTTGTTTTGATGAGAAAGTGCTTCTGGTGAGCTTTTCCGGTTGGAAAGTGGCGTTTGGGTCCTGAAGGAATCCTCGCGCCTTAGTTTCATCGAAGGGGGGGGGGGCTTCTAACGAAACTAAGGCGCGAGGACTCTTTCAGCACCCAAGGCAAGGCGAGCCGAGCGACCGTCCCGAAGCCGTCCCGAAGCCCATCGACAAAGGTACAAAGGAGGAGTTGAAGGTGGTGGGGAGAAGCGGGGGACGGCTGGCTGGCCGGTCGCTCGGCTCGTCTTGCCTTGTCATGCGTGCTGATGCTGTTACCGGGCTGTGGATCATTTTGTGATGCTGGTACCGGGCCGTGGCACAAAAAAAGGTTGGGGGCCACTGCCCTAGAGAGTGCTATAAAATGCTATAGGGTAGTATATAAGTCTAAATGCTGTTGCCAGAACCTCCTTCTGATTTCAGAAATCTAATGAAAAGCTTTCAAAATGATTCCTAATGTTCCTCTTGAAAATGATGGGTATATGATCAATGCCATATTGTGAAAACCGCTTGGTTTCTTCTGGTGCTTTATTTTAACTTGGAATTTGTGCTTGATAAGCTTATGATCTGTTCCATAGCAAGCCCCTGACCACATCTTTGCTGCTCTTACTGAGCTTTTCTACCTCCCTGGCATTTTTCACACTTCTGTCCCAGGAACAATGCCCACCACCACCATCCAATGAGAGAGCACAGAGGATCTGGAGGATAAGATCTGCTTTTATCAAAAGGCAAACATCAGAAGATTGATTGGATTGATTGATTGATTGATTAGATTAGATTAGATTTTTATCCTGCTTTATTACTTTATAAGTAACTCTGGCTGACGAACATACATAATATTCTTTCCTCCTATTTTTCCTCGCAACAACCACCCTGTGAGGTGGGTTGGACTGAGAGTGAATGACCCAAAGTCACTCAGCCAGCTTTCATATCTAATGTGGAACTAGAACTCACAGCCTTCTGGTTTTATCTTTGTGCCTTAACCACTAGACCAAACTGGCCGTGTACAAACATATTTCCTGTGGTAAAAGTCAGGGGTGGGATTCAAATTTCTTAACTGGTTCTGTGAATGTGGCCTAATTTGTGGGCGTGGCTTAGTGGTCATGTGACTGCCTGGGCATGGCTTGCTGACTGGGCATGGCTTAGTGGTCATGTGACTGGCTGGACATGGCTTGTATGTAGATATTATAAATATTTAGGTAAATATTGAATTTTTTATAAAAAAAGAGCAACTTTTACCCAAAAGCAGGCAGCTAGATTGAGTTGCTCACAGAATCACAGATTCATTCAGAGATCTATCTTTCTGCTATTGGCTACCTGAGTCTGTCATATAAAATTTGTTTGCAAGCAAACTCATAAAATTTGCTAGAAAGCAAACTCACAAAATTAACTCACAACACACCGTGTATATAAATATTGAATTTTTTATATAAAAAAGAGCAACTTTTACCCAAAATCAGGCAGAGCAGGAAGGCAGATTGAGTTGCTCACAGAATCACAGAATCACTTAGATATCTGTGTTTCTGCTATCTGCTACCTGAGCCTGCACTGAATAATAGAAGCTTCAGGCTCAGCTCTGTTTTTAGATTAGTTAGAAAGCAAGAAATCCAATGATTTCCTGCTTTCTAGCTAATCTAAACCTCCCGGCACAGCAGAACAGCTGATGGCCAGGGGAAAATAAAAATAGCAACTTAGCAGGCAAGTTTGATGGCGTGCATGCCAGGTAAGGAGTGAGTGGGCGGGACAGGGCGAGCCAGTGGCATGATTTGCCAGTTCTCCGGCAGGTAGAATCTCACACCTGGTGAGAGTGCATTTTGTGTGCACATGTAGATCATTTCCTAAAAATCTCAGCTGTGCCACCTGGACAGTTGACAAGCACTGTGGGAAGGTGCGCAGCACTTGAAAATCCTCTTCTTTCCTGTTTTTTCAGCCTCAGCTGTGTCGCGCAAAGCAGCTGAGGTTGAAAAAGCAGGAAATAAAGGACAGCCAAGAGCCCGAGCAAGCAGGTAGGCCAAACAGAGCAGCAGACACCAAACTGGTTTGATGTCTGCTGCTCTTCAGAGCTACCAGTTCTATAGAACTGGGCCGAACTAGTAGCATCCCACCCCTGGTGAAAGTTCAAATATCTATGCCACCTTTGAGCAAAAACCTCTACCAAACAGACAACCCAGATTCCTGAGCTGTTTTTCATTTCAACTGTGCAAATCTAAAGAAGTACTTTATTGGCAGATATGGCAAAACCAGCCATCCGTGGAGTTCCTATCCCCAAATGGTAGATTGTCTGCTTCATGTACATGCTGTGGAAACATAATACCAAGTTTCAATTACAAATACGTTCTCAAATTTGGTAAGTAATGGAGCAAGGAGAGAAGAGATAGATGCTTGTTTCCTATAGCGTAGGATTAAAGCAAACAGATATTTTGGCATGCAAGTCTCTTCTGCAGTACTATCTGTGTTCCTCTGAAATGGAGAGTCATTTGAGATTGTAACTTAGACTCTTCCAAGTGAGTGGTGTTTTCCCCATTTGACCTCTCTGCCTTAGTAAGGAAATATTGCAGATGGCTTGTCAAGAATTATTATGGACTACTCAGTGATGGATGCATCTGAAAGGACATATGCTAAAGGTTCAGGTGCTCCTTTTTGCTGCTGATCTTGAGGCAGCCCTGGCATTCTTTTTGCAAGCTTCTGAAATGGAATCCATATCAGATCTGAAGGAGTATTATTCAAGAACTGAAACATGAGTGACTAACTCCCCCAATTTATGGTACACCACCAGTTACTTTTACTTGAACTCTACTTTTGCTCATTTGCACTCCACTGGGTGAAAAGCAAAACAAATGCTAATTGCTCATTGTTCTGAAACCATTGTTAAGTTTAATTATTTAAGGCCATTACAATATCTAACATAAGCCTTAGCTAACCATTTTTGTATCTACACTCATGCTGAGAAATACGCAAGTGTCCCAATTCAATGTAGGTTGTATGTATGCATGCATGCGCGTGTGTGTGTGTGTGTGTGTGTGTGTGTATTGTTTTCGTAGATTTTCACGGGTACAGGTATGTAGGTCAAGGTGTGTTCAGGTCTTTTTCCGTGTAAGATTAAGAGTATCTTGGCAACGTTTCAGCGAGGACCCACTCGCCATCCTCAGGCTGGTGCTTTCGGCTTCGTGCCAGTGCAAGCAGTGTGTGATTGGAGCTGCCGTCTCTCTATAAATACTGGTGGCGGGGGGTGGTATGCTGGGCTGGTTGGCTGCGCTGCTGCCTCTTGATTGGTTGATGGAGATATTACAGCACAAGATCCAGGATATCTCCACAACAAAACTCACAAGGCCATCACACAGCCCATTATATCAACATCAACTCCATCAATGAATCAAGAGGCAGCAGTGCAGCCAGCCAGCCCAGCACACCAGCCCCCCCCACCAGTATTTATAGAGAGACGGCAGCTCTGATCACACACTGCTTGCACTGGCACGAAGCCGAAAGCACCAGCCTGAGGATGGCAAGTGGGATCTTGCCGAAACGTCACCAAAATACTCTTAATCTTACACGGGAAAAGACCCGAACACACCTAGACATACATATATAAGTTTTCGTGGGTACTTACATGTATGGCATTCGGCTTTGTTCGGGTATTTTCCCATGTCATAGTAGTTGTGCTTTTAAAGTTGTAGCGACGTTTCAGCAGAATCTCATCTGCCATCATCAGGCTTCTGTATAGTGTTCATCTGTGATCTCACTGTGTTCATCTGTGTTCATCTGTCATCTCACAGATGAACACTATACAGAAGCCTGATGATGGCAGATGAGATTCTGCCGAAACGTTGCTACAACTTTAAAAGCACAACTACAATGACGTGGGAAAATACCCAAACAAAGCTGAAATATATATATATATACACATACATACATACATTTCGTAAACAAACCCAGAAATTTAGAATTTGTTTATAAAGCCCTTAGTAAGGTCACACTTAGAGTACTGCATTCAGTTTGGGTCACCATATTATAAAAAAGATGTTGAGACTCTAGAAAGAGTATAGAAAAGAGCAGCAAAGATGAATAGGGAACTAGAGGCTAAAACATATGAAGAATGGTTGCAGAAACCAGATTTGTCTAGGCTAGTGAAAAGAAGGACTATCAATGACATGATAGCAGGGGCTGCCACAAAGAGGAGGTCCACCTATTTTCCAAAGCATCAGAAGGCAAGACAAGAAACAATGGATGGAAACTAATCAAGGAAAGAAGCAACCTAGAACTAAGGAGAAATTTCCTAACAGTGAGAACAATTGACCAGTGGAATGACTTCCCTTCAGAAGTTTTGTGTCCTCCATTGCTGGAAGTTTTTAAAAATATACTGGAACCACTGGCCTGGAATAGTATAGGGTTGGACTAGAAGACCTCCAAGATCCCTTCCAAGTCAGTTATTCTGTTATTCTGCTAAAGTTTAAGTCCTATGAACTTAGAAAGACCTATTTCTTAAACAAAATACATGGGAGGATCAGACCATCTACATCAAGGGTCTTCAAACTTGGCAAGTTTTAAGACTTGCGGATTTCAACTCCCAGAATTACTGAGCTAACATGACTGGAGGAGGAATTATGGGAATTGAAGTCCACAAGTCTTAAAGTTGTCAAGTTGGAAGAACCCTGATCTATATCAATAATTATTCCACATAATAATAATGAATCATATGCTGTGCATAAAAAAGCCACCAATGTAACCTACAAAAAGGAATTAATATATAAAATAAAAGCTACCAGATGTACAAGTTAAAATTCAAAAGAAGCAGAGACATTATTATTTCTAAAATATGGTAGTGAAAAAGATGAAGCAATTCCTCCCAAAATACTTATTTTCGCTTTATTAATTACATCAGGCCTTTTTGTTTGCATACATCACAACAAATGGATAAAAAACAAAGATAGAGAGGCTACCCCATAGGCTTATTTAAGAATTTGTATAATACCCAGAAAGCAAGAGTTCAAATGGAATATGAAGCATCTAAATGGCTCAGAATATGGAAAGGAGTACACCAAGGGTGCATCACTGTGTTTAATTTATATGCAGAATATGAATTACTGAAGTAGAAGAAATGCATATTAGAATGAAACTTTCCAGGAGAATTACTGGTAGTCCTGGACTTACAACCACAATTGAGCCCAAAATTTATGTTGCAAAGTGAGACATTTGTTTTGCCCCATTTTGCAGGTTCTCTTGCCACCTTTGTTAAGTGAATCACTGCAATTGTTAAATTAGTAATATGGTTGTTAAGTGAATCCGGCTTCCCCATTGACTTTGCTTGTTCTAAGGTCTCAAAATATGACACAGGGACACGTAAATATGAGTCAGTTGCCAAGCATCCAAATTTTGATTATGTGACCATGCGGCTGCTGCAATTGTCATAAGAGTGAAAAATGGTCATAAGTCACTTTTTTTCAATACTGTTGTAACTTTGAATGGTTACTAAACAGACTGTCATAAATTGAGGACTACCTGTATGAATAATCTGAAGTGTGCTGATGACACGACTTTGATGGCTGGAAGCAAAGAAACTTAGAGAACCTCTTGCTGAAGGTGGAAGAAGAAAAATGCAAAGCCCAGACTGCAGCCCAGGACTAACTCCCCCTCCTCCTTACATTACAGACTAAGTCAACCCAACGCAAACAGGCAAAGAAATTGTTGAAAAACTTGCAAGCCTTATCTTTTTACCCTCCCAAATTTCATGACAAAAGCTATGAAATAAAAGCTACTTGGGGAGAAAATATGACACATCTAGACAAAATATAAACCAGCAGAGACATCACAGTGACAATAACAGGATCTAAGTCAAAGCTGTGGTTTTCTAGGTTGTAAGAGATAAAGGTATGTTGAGCTGAGATAACTGACTATCAGAAAAGCTGAATGGAAAAAAAAAGGATGCCTTTGAATTATAGTGCTGGAGAAAAATTTTGATAATACCTTGGACTGCAAGAACAACATCTCTCTCCGTACTAGATCAAGTAAAGCCATACTAATATCTGGAAGCACTAATAATAAAAGTGAAGTTTAGATATTCTGGTAACATACTGCAGTGGCAAATGTTATTGGTGAAGATTCTGGTGCTTGGAAAGTCAAAGGCAAAACAAATAAAATGAGGCTGGCAGGAGACAAGGTGGCTACCATTTCTTTCAGTAGAAGAAACAAATCCCTCTGCTTCTACTCCATTGAATGTTTTACTGTTCTCTAGGGTTATGGTTCAATCATTCAGCTTAGAGAAAGGAAAACTGAAGTTTAGATATTCTGATATTTAGATATTTAGATATTCTGGGTACATATACATGTTGCCTATATATGTATGTTTCTATGTAAGTATATGTGTATACACATATTGTGTGTGTGTGTGTGTGTGTGTGTGTGTGTGTGTGTGTGTGTTTTCTGAGGTTCTCGCGGGTATTTGTATGTGGATCTTTGGTTGTTCGGGTTTTCTCCCGCGTAAGAAAACCAAAGATCCATATATATATATATATATATATATATATATATATATATATATATATATATATATATATATATATATATGTAGATCTTTGGTTGTTCGGGTTTTCTCCGCGCAAGACCCGAAGCATCCAGGCAACGTTTCGATGAAGTCTCATTCATCATCTTCAGGCTTCTGTCAAAAGATCCGATGGCTCCCTAAGACACACCATCTACCAGAAGAAAACACATACTAACCGCTATCTACATGCACTCACACCACCACCCAGCACAGATCAATTCCGTAGCCAAGACACTCATCTCCAGAACAAAATGCTTAGCGATGAACAACACCAAAAACCGAACTACACACTCTCACCAACGTATTTACAGCCAATGGATTCCAAAGAAAGAAGATTACCCACCTAATCCAAAAAGAAGCCCCAACCAAAATCCAAGACAGAGAACAAGAAAACGGAAAAGCCCTCCTCCCATATATAAAAGGCACTACAGACAAAATTAGCAAGATCCTCCAAAACACAACATCAAAACAGCATTCTGCACAAACAAAAAAATATCCACCATCCTAAGAAACCCCAAAGACAAAATCGAATTAGAAAACCAAGGAGTATACGAAATCCCCTGCACAGCCTGCCCTAACACATACATTGGACAAACTAACAGAAGAATAAGCACACGCATTGAAGAACATAAGAACTCAATCAAAAAAGAAGAAACGACCTCTTCCTGGTCCAACACCTCAAAGCCACAGGACATGAAATTGATTTTAAAAATACCAGAACTATCGCCAAAACCGAACACTTCAACAGCAGAATAATCAGAGAAGCCATAGAGATAGAAAAACGCCCACACAGCATGAACAAACGAGATGACACCTCCCGCCTTCCAGCCATTTGGAAACCCGCCCTCATGAACAGACGAGTACCTAACATGAAGAAGGACACTGGACCCACACCCATGAGAGCCACACAAGATGCCACCACCACACTTCCATGTAGAAAACAGACTCCCACCCATTCAGAAAATGAGAAACGACCATGGACCAGAAGCTGCACTGCAGCTGCATCACTACCCACTTCAAACCCCCGAGCCATACATGAAGCAAACCAACACCCACTATGAAGATGCAGCAGGACCACGAACTAGAAGCCAAACAGCAAGATCACAACTCTCCAGCTCAAATCCCCAGCAACTAAAACTAACCTGAGCACAACCAAGCCCCCTCTGAACAGAACACGCCTCCAACCAATCAGAACACGGCTAACCCCCAACCAATCAGAACACAGCCAAACCCCTACCAATGAGAACACCCCCACCCAATCAGAACAAAGCCAAGCCCCCACCCAATCAAGTTCCACCCCACTGGCAGTTAAAAGGAGGAAGCAGCTGCAATCTCCATTACTCTGAGAAGCACAGAGCTGGAGACAGAAGCCTGAAGATGATGAATGAGACTTCATCGAAACGTTGCCTGGATGCTTCGGTCTTGCGCGGGAGAAAACCGAACAACCAAAGATCTACATATAAATACCCGAGAACCTCAGAAAACAAATATATATATATATATATATATATATACACACATACATACATACATATATTTATATGTATGGTATTCAGCTTTGTTCGGGTATTTTCCCACGTCATTTTAGTTGTGCTTTTAAAGTTGTAGCTATAATGTAAAGTTGTAACTATAATATATAAAGTTATAACTATAATGACGTGGGAAAATACCCAAACAAAGCTGAATAGCATACATATAAATACCCACGAAAACTTAAGAAAACAGTATATGTATGTATGTATGTATGCATGCATACATGTACGTGTGTGTGTGTGTGTGTGTGTGTGTGTGTATACAGCCAATCAAGATACAAAAAGAGCCAAAAAACAGACAGAAGATATTTAGAAAACACCAATCAAGCAGAACAGAGCAAACTCCAAGACCAATAAACAGAGACCAAGACTCCCAACCAATCAGGATGAAGAAAAATCCATTCTGGCAAAGCCCCAAATTTAAATCTGAAACCACTGTAAAAGTCTGACTCACAGATGAACACTATACAGAAGCCTGATGATGGCAGATGAGATTCTGCCGAAACGTTGCTACAACTTTAAAAGCATAACTATAATGACGTGGGAATAAGATCAACAAACCCATAGTTCTTTAAGTAGAAATTTCCTCCCAGCCAGAGGTAGTATTCAGCAGGTTCTGACCAGTTCTGGAGAACCGGTTGCAGAAATTTTGAGTAGTTAGAAAAACTGGGAAATACCACCTCTGATTGGCCCCGCCCCCATTTATTCTGATCAGCTGAGTCTTCTTTTGTTGTCCTGCACAGGGGAAAGGAGCTGGAAAGCAATTTAGTGAAGGGGATGGGGATTTTGCAGTAACCTTCCCCCAGGAATAGGGAGGGAATGGAGATTTTACAGTATCCTTCCCCTGCCATGCCCACCAAGCCACATCATGCCCACCAAGCCACACACACAGAACCAGTAGTATAAATTTTTAATCCCACCACTGCTCCCAGCTGTAAAGCACAGTCGCGATAGCTCAATCCCTTAAGAAATCAAAGCCTTTCCATGACATCTACAAGCAGCTGACTTATTCCATCTCAGAGCAGAACCAGCTTTAGGGCTCCATTTTACTTACTGGAGTACTAAATGGAAGCAGCTCTAAGGTAGCTTTGCCCAACTGGAAGTCCTCTACATGTGGAGAATTCCCAGCTGCTGTGGTCATTATCTCTCTGGAAACCACAAGATCAGAAAAGAGTGTCCCAGAATCATTTCCCATTCTTGACCTATATTTCACTGAGGTGGCATTCATTCATTTTACCCACTGCCACTTGAGGACCAGAATTTGAAACCAAATCCTGTGAGAATCACATATTTAACGTATCTAGATTATGGATTAACATATTTGTTAGTCCAGCTCCTGGATTTTTAAGTCTATGGTGGGAGTGCTGTGTACCTTTCACATCCTCCACAAGTGAAAGGTACATACTCGCAAGTCACGTCTGCACTGAACATGCTGGAGACGCCTCATGCTATTTATATATTTGGAACAATTCACCACCTAATGCTTTCCCTGGTAAATAAATGCCCACACTGCCTGAAATGGATGCCGTGTTTCCAGAGGACCGAGGTTACACACTAAGGGTCAGCTTGGAAAGCCTGATGCCAAAGCTAAGCAGCTGTTTCTCTCACTCAATTACAGCCTGCATTTATGGAACATGGGAAATTCGCTTGTACTCCAAATCCCAAAGTAAGCATATTATATTTGAAAGGTCCCCGGCAATAGCCCGGTTGTCCTACATGGCCCAGCAGTATGAGTGCTAGAAAGAACATCCATCTTTTCCATGCAGAACATGTTTAGCCTTTCTTTTTCCAGTCATTTTCCCCAACACTCCTTTCTCCCAGCTGTTTTTATTTATGCAGCTCTCAAAACTATTTGTCAGGTGAGCGCAGCTTGGATTACTTACAGAGGTACAACAGCTTTGAAGAGAAATGTTTTACGGAAAAACTGAATGGAAGAACTCCATTACCCATCCAGCCCCCCAGTGCCTCTAATCTTTTCCCTCTTGAAAATTTGCAGAATAAAGGGAACCTAATCAGCTTTGTTACATACAATTGCATTGTACATATATAAATTGTGATATCAAAACCAATACCTGGTGTGGAACTTTTGCTTCTTTGTCTATAAAGAGGTGTGGATGATATGAGGCCTGCCCACTGGTAAAGTACATCGCAAGAAGCCTACAAATTATATAATCTAAATCAGGGGGTCATGCCCATTTAGAACAAGACCACAGAAGCAGAGGTGAAAGCATATGCAGCGCCACTTGCACATGCAGCTTCAATTGCGTATACACAGCTCCACTTGCACACGCAGCTTCAATTGCACACGCAGCTCACTGGCTGTTTGTTTAAAGGGAGCCGCATGTACACGCTCGCCTCCTGCTTGTGAGGAGCCATCTCCTCTCCCCGTCCCTGGTCTGCAAAGCTGGAAAGATTGGAGACTACTGGTCTAAATAGTTGAAATGGTTGAAAGTTGACATGGATGGGAAAAAGAAGACTTTTGAAAGAGAGGGGGAGGGTCAGGAGGGGGAGGGGAGGGGGAGACAGAGAGAGTTCAGTATGCTCAGGAGAATTGACAATATGAAAAACATTAAACCTTTTTAAGAACCCAAACAAGGTGAGCCATTCACTCAAAACAGCTTGCTAACTGAGCGGCTCAATGACTTGTAGAAGATACAGAATGCCTGTATTTCATTTTCAACTCACTTTTTACTATTTTGCACCACCACATTCTTGTGTACAAGTTAACATGTGGGTAATCCACAAAAACACATACCACAATCGTTATGTTAATCCCTACAGAAGCCACAAGAATTCCTGACAGGATTAAAAGCTGGTTCACACATTAAGACATGACCAAAATTTTACAACACAGTGGCTGATTTTATACATCACTCTTATCCAAACCAAAAGTCCCCATAGGATGCCTCAGTGTGGTACATGAAAAGCATTTCACTGCAACGAATTAATATAGTGAATCCCTCAGAAGTAAAGCTTAACAATAAATTGTGGATGGGGAAAGCATACAAAATAAAAAACTATGGGAGGGTTGATTTTGTCTGACTCTTAGATCATTATGGTTGGCAATTGTGGGTTTTATAGTCCAGAATCTTTGATATTTTGTCTTGGAAGAGAATGGTATTTTTATCAGAAATAAAACCACTCTCGTTGGGATCTGTTGTGTCTATGTATGACAACGATTACAATACATTATTTTGATAGAAGTCCTTCTCATTTATTTAAGATCTCATTTATCAGTCAAAGGTACTCAGCTTACAAAAATTGTGTGTTGAAATAAGGAGACATTACAACAATGATTACATCCATATCACCAACATTAATATTTGACAGTAGGCATTTGGAGCCCAACCTTTAAATGGAACCCTTTCTAAGTGACTGTGCATAATGTTTCCACTTTCTTTTAAAAAAATATTTATTATCAAAAATTCATCCAATTCACATAATTTCACTCAATCCATAAACCGTCATCATTAGAAACACATCTCAAAGTGGATTTATTCAGTTTGTATCTACTAGGGCTGTGGTGGCGAACCTATGACACGCATGCCACAAGTGGTACGCAGAGCAGAGGTGGTATCCAGCAGGTTCTGACCAGTTCTGGAGAACTGATAGCAAAAATTTTGAGTAGTTCAGAGAACCAGCAAATACCATCTCTGACTGGAGATTTTACAGTATCCTTACCGTGCCACGCCCACCAAGCCACACCACAGAACCGGTAGTAAAAAAATTTGAATCCCACCACTGACGCAGAGCCATTTGTGCTGGCACGCGAGTGGCAGGCAAACTTACCTTACTGCGCATGCACACGCCTCACAGCTGATTTTTTTTTTCCGGTTGGCTTTCCGGTCCTGTAATACTTATTGAAATCATTTTGGTTTTTGGCATTTTTATCTTTTATGTTCCAAAAGAGAGAGAACATGTTGTGATTGCTCTATTTTTCACACACTGGAGATACCAAATAGGAATCAGGTAAGGTATTCCCTGGAAAACAGGTGGCAGCAGCAAAAACTAGCAGATATCATATGCAACTTTCTGTCAATGACAGAACAGCATCTCTAGCTTTCTTCAGAGAGACCCGTGACAAAGTCTTACTCAACAAATTATTGGAATTAAATTTAATTTTTATTTAGGTTTGAATTTTTTCCCCTGTAATGAGAATGTTTGTTCTGTCATGTTAGCCAGAGAAGCCCAAAATATTTCCACACCTTCTTATATGCTAAGATACCGATTGCAGACAGTGAAAGAAAAGCTCCTGAGATACATAGCCATTATCCTACAATAGCATTTTGATAACAGCTTTTGCACAAATGCGATGGGACAAATTTATATAAGGTACCACTGGGATAGCTTGTACCAAAAGCAGAAAGACTACATATGAAAAGGCATTGCAAAACAGTATTTATTAAATGAAGATATCCTGGAATAATCATATCTAACACTTTGATGTCATTTGAACAGATTGCTGAGTTCTTTCTTAACTTGCACAATCTACACCCAGTTGACAAAGGTTTTGTAGGTGTTCAAAAGAAAGGCAGTGGAACTTTGGAATGGTAAGCAAGTCTTGGCTGGCCCTTGGATCCTTAATTATTCACTGATAGTGATATCTAATGTACACTGCTTTACCAGTGTCCCAGTTTTCCAGCTGCAGACATATGATATTGCCATCATTTTTCATGTCAGATGTCCTTCTTTTGCAAGATAAATGGATGTTTGTTCAGCTATCTCATGTAGACTGCCTTTAAGATTGGTCTTGGGGACAACTGCAGAGGATGGCATGATTTATTTATTTATTTGCTAACCATACTTTATGCTGCCACATCATTAAAAAAATGATTCTTAGCTAGAGCCAAATGATTTCATTGTGTCACAGCAGAGGTAAATGACATGCACATATTCCCCTTCCCAAGATACCCAAGCGGGGATATACTCTCTATCCCACCTGACTTTTGAAAATAAATTAAATTTTGAAAGCAAATTAAATTAAATTGAATTGAATTGTAAGGTGCCCTGAATCATTGACTGAGATGAACGGCTGTAGAAATTGAATTAAAAAATAAATAGGAATCTAATACGCAGCAAAGGCAAGTGCTATCAATTAACATTCTCCTATCTCTATTTATAGCAAGAATATAGGCACCCAGAAAAGTCTTGGCATACTGTGAGCCTCCTGGGAGTGATTGCTCCACCTTCTGTGTTTTATGTTGAGCTGTCACCCCTGTGAGGTAGATCAGCTGGAGAAACTAGCACAGCAGGGATTCCATGAATGCTGTTTATAATTGTAGGGTTCTATTGTAAGGTTAAACTTATTAACAGGGCCTTGGAAACCTGTCCAAGATTCTCTCTGTCTCAGCTTCTACCAAAAAAAAATCAAGGCAGGATCATGTTGAGTTTCTCTCTGACACTGTCTGATTTCTCATCAGGATTGACACATCTTTCCTCAAAAAAGGCATCAATTGCAGATTCTCAATATTCCAAATCGATCCTGCCATCCTCTCCCACCAAAAGAAATTTGTGTGGCTGCAAAAAGGAAGTTACAATATACACCAGATTCCAGATCATTTTGAAGCTCAGTGGAAACGCATGGGAAAGCATTTTAAAAAGATTTAGAGTCTTTATCATTTCCAGAAGAGAAGCAGCTATAGAATCACTTTGACAGATTGCATTCATTTATAGCAATAGCAATAGCACTTAGACTTATATACCACTTCACGGTGTTTTACAGCCCTAAGCGGTTTACAGAGTCAGCATATTGCCCCCAACAACCTGGGTCCTCATTTTACCGAACCCGGGCGGATGGGAGGCCAAGTCAACCTTGAGCCGGTGAGATTCAAACTGCAAAACTTCTGGGCTGCCAACAGTCAGCAGAATTAGTCTGCAGTACTGTATTCTAACCACTGTGCCACCACAGCTCTATAGATAGAACATCCTCTTGTCCGATATACACTTTGAAGGGTTTTTTTGGCAGGAGAGGGGGATTAATTAAATTAATCTAAAAATAATTAATTAAAATTAATTTTATTTAAAAGTTTAAAATAAATGTAATAAGTTGAAATTTACAAATAAATAAAAATGGTTTTTAGATCTAATAGCATAAAGGATTTTCAGGGTTTTGCAGGACTTTGGAACTCTAGTGATTTTTATTTTATGTCTGTCCTTGGTTTTTCTATTATTATTTTAAGCTGTTTAGTAAAGCTTGATCATATGCCAGTAAGTGTCATAAATAAAATTATTTCATTTTTTGATATCAATAAATGAAAACAGCAAAATACAGTGGTTTGTTAATTAAGTACTGGCAATTTTTACAAGCAGCTCTTAATGTTCTCACAAAGAAGTGTTGTTTATCCCGTCTTTTTGCTTTCTGCGGCATGGACAACAAACAACAAATAATGGAAGCTACTGAAAAATATATAAGATGATAACTACCTCAGTTTGCACTTGCCAAGAATCTCTCCTGCAACAAAATTCAAAGGAAGGCTGTCCCATGATATGCTACTGTTTGCTTATCACTTAAATGTTGAATTATATATTGTTAAGAATAGTTCTACTGCATATACAGTAAGATCTCTGCTTGTGACTTTCTCCAGTCAACTCAATACTTTAAGATTTTCAGCTAATAGTATCATTTGTATTTGATCATACTTAAAAAATAAAGTATAATTACTATGAATGATTCTATTAGCTGAAAAATTTACCCAACAAAGAATCCATGGAAAATTTAAGTATTTAGCTATTACTGGCTGTTTGTTACAATCATGCTTTAATTAGGACTTTCAAAAAATAGATAGAAAAGCTCATTTGTGATTGCTGTACTCAATTATTGAATTGCCTTTACTCACACATATTCAGTCTCTACGTACATGAAATCCCTATCGGATTTCTAGAATAAGCAATCAGGCCATAAGATTTCTTGAAGGAAATAAAGCCAGCTCTTTCCTATGTTGTCTTTTTCTAGCAGAGACCCGAAACAACTAGCAACAAAGCCCTCTCTCCTGAGTCTTTGGGAGAGAGAGAATGAATCCTTACATTCAGGTAATTCAGTACATGCTTGGGCAAGATATGATTAATTCATATATATATATTCTTGAGACCTCTGAAATACAATCACAGCCCTTTGTCAGAAAATACAAAGCTTCAGGTCATTCACATTGCTAGCTGGACTCACAAAAAACTTTTCGCACTCAGGAATTGCAGAGTATGAAGGGATCCTTAAGAGATCTTTGATGCCAAACCACATCTCCAAATTTTACTATGGCACTTACTGTCACATGGCTTAAAACACTTATTGTGGCAATACAGAAACTATAAAAGATCAAACTAAAAGATAAGTCATGCAGATTTGTTATATAACAGCATCGCCTCACAAGGCAAGGACAGCACCGTGATTTTACACACTGTAACTTGGAAGACCTTTCATTATTTGCTGTGGGTGTAGTGGTTAAGGCATCAGGTTAGAAACCAGGAGATCATAAATTGTAGTCCCACCTTAGACAAAAAGGCAGCTGGGTTCTTTCTCTCAGCCCTAGAAATGAGACAATGGCAAACCACTTCTGAAAAACTTTGCCAAGAAAAAGTACAGGGACTTGTCTAGGCAGTTACCAGGAATGAAAAAAATGACTCAAAGAATCAAAAACAAAACACCTAGCTGAATTGCTAAGGCAATACAATGTTTATTTATTTTTATTTTATTATTTATTTGTCAAAAGCTTACAATATAACAGACACAAGAATAAATGTAAGTTTAAATACAAGAAATAGGAACTAATAATTGGGGACAATAGGACAGGGACGGTAGGCACGATTGTGCACTGCATTTATGTTTTAACTATTTTGATATTTAATTCCATTTCAGTAATCAAGGCCTATGTATAGATGAAGGTGTGTGGTTCTTGTGGAAAGGGAGCAATCAACAACTGAATGGGTGTATATGTATATGTATATATATGAAATGTATGTGTCACATACAAGGTGAAAAGCACAGAAGAGGAAACAAAACAAAAGAAATTATTACATGTAAAAGCATTGATTATACAGCAGTGTCTTCATTAAAAACAACTCTACATCTTTATGATACATTGTACTCCTTTAGAAAATACTCCTTGTAAGAGAAGTTTTACTATAATGCTTAGTCATTCAAATGGCTTTTTATATTACAGAATATTATAAAATACTAATTATAAATATTATATAATATAAAAAGAGTTGCCCTGTGATAAGATGGGTGGCCAATAAACTTTCAAATAAAAATAAATAAAATTTACAGTTCTCTCCCTCCTCCCCGCACCATGTAAAAATAATGTGAGAAGGAAACCTTGTAAATGGTACAACATTCAATGGAAAAAAGAGTTAATTACATAGAATGTGTGTTTAACGGAACAGAAATTAGAATATATTGTGCAGTGTACGAATCCCCCAGTTGAAGATATTCCAAGATTAGGATCAAAGAAAAGTGGTCTTATTTTATTTTACTCATTGATCTGCAAGGAAGGATCCAATATTAATTTGTGATAAGGGCACTCTCAGGCAAGGTACATCTAATATGGACCTTTAGACGATTCTCAATGTTCCATAAACTGAAGCGGGGTTGGATCTGATAGGCTAATCACAAAATGTAGTTGACCCCAAGCAAGTTTCTTGCTTACAATTCGCTGCTTATAAGAAACATTTATTTATTGAACACAGGCATATTGTATGGTAATGCATTGTTTTTATTGGAAATATAAATAATTTGCTTCCAGTTCCAGGCAACCTGAAATCAGCCATTCCTCTCACCCACCCCCATCCTCCTTAGACTGATTTTTAGGGGCATTTTTAACCCTAAATGACACAATATTTTTGTGTGGCAATATCTGTTCCCCTCATACTGCAAGTCATTATGTTTTGAATTTTAGTGTGCATCTCTTTTTAAAATCATGCATTATGTCTTAATGACAAACTTAGGAGTTAGGGACAGAAGGAAGTCCCAGCTACCAATGCAATTAATTCTCCTTTCTTGTCTCATCAAAGTTTCTTCTAAAAAAAAATGAAAGCGTCTGTGTTTCAACTAGTTTATGCTTCCTTAAAGTACTATTCAGTGACAAAAGGCCAAATATCTTTAAACCGAAGATTTTGTCCTGCCAATTCACAAAGAAAGCTTATGATTATTGATGTCTTTAAACATGGGGAATGGGGAGACAATTGAGGAGTTCTAGCAATTGGTTAAATGGAAGAAAAGGCTTAGGATAAACTGCTGTGTCATGGTGTAATACCGTGTTTCTCCAACAATACGCACCCCCCCATAGGAAGACCCAGCATGTTTTCTAGGCATAAAATGAAATTAAGCCCCTCCCCCCAAATTTAGGCCTAGTGTAAAGCATGCAAAATTGGGGGGAAGGCAGGGGGGAACTTGCCATTAGGAGTGCCCCATGGGCAGCTACGCCTCACCATCAGCCGCTCCTAACAGCCAATCATGGTGGAGCATGGAGGGCTCCCTTACCCATCCCTTACCCAGGTCAGCAGGCAGGCGGCGGCGGTGTGGATGTCTGGCAGTGTTTCAGCCGCTTCTCAGTCCTCTGTAGCTTCCACGGTTCCCACCAGTGCTGGCGCCTCTGTCGCCAGTGCCGTCTCCAACAACAGCCTCTGAGTTGCTCCCGCTTTTCCCCCGTCCCCGTAACAACAGGGAAAAAAAAACAATTAGACGTATCTGGGAGCACCACGCGCTGTGTTTTGGTTTAATCTCGAGCAGCTGGGTGGCCATGAGAAGAGCCGAGCGAGCGTCTCTGCTGCTGCTACCCTTGGTGCTCCAGCCTCAGGTTCTGCAAGTTTGCAAAAGTCCCGGTGCAGCAGCCCTTTCCTGCATTCCAAGCGCCCAGGCCAAGTTGCATCTGTCCCTCTCTCACCAGCACTGTCTCCAATAACAGCAGCAGCAGTGGTGGGAACCGTGGAAGTGTTTTAGCTGCTTCTCGAGTGGGGGAGCCGCCTCCGTAACTTCCACGGTTCCCGCCGCTGCTGCCACTGTTGTTGGAGATGGTGCTGGCGAGAGAGGGACAGCTGCAGCTCGGCCTGGGCGCTTGGAATGCAGGAAAGGGCTGCGCACTAGGACTATTGCAAACTTGCAAAGCCTGAGGCTGGAGCACCAAGGGTAGCAGCAGCAGAGACACTTGTTCGGCTCTTCTCACACCCACCCAGATGCTTGGGATTAAACCAAAATGCAGCGCGCGGTGCTCCCACGTACCTCAAAATCTTTTTTCCCCCTGTTGTTACGGGGACGGGGGAAAAGCGGGAGCGACTCAGATGCTGTTATTGGAGATACCGCTGGTGTGTGTGGGGGGGGGGAGAAATTAATTCACCCCCGAAAAGATGTCCTACCCGTTTTTTGGGGGCTCAAAAAAAAAAATAAGGCCCAGCCTTATTTTGTGAGAAACACGGTACTAATACATTGAAGCCAAGATATAACGTAACTTAAACCGAATGCAAATCTCAAAACTCAGTAAAAATACTACTTTGCTTTTGACAGTGTTTATTTATACTAGCGGAGTAGACTGTTTGTTTTTTTTCACAAATCAAAAATAATGAAAACTGCAGAGGTTGAATGGAACACATTCAGAATACATCCTGAGGGGTTTTCTCCTGAATGATTTATTATCACCCATAAAAACAGCATTAAGTTCACCAGCTTGTGTATCCAAGGGCTTTACTAGATATCGTTTAGCTGGCTTTTTTCCTGCTGTGGACTTAAATGGGATTCCTCTTTTGGAAGGGAAACTCTCCAGAGAGGACATCTGCTTTGGAAGAATTGCATCCAGATGCAGACAAATGTACAGATTTAGACTCGAGCCAAATCTAACCTCAGGAGAAGTAGGATTTGGTAACCCGATCAGGATGTCTGCTTGTGGTTGTGGGGGAGAATATTGGGCTACTGACTCTTGAAATAGGCTCCAATCCTCAAAAAGTTTACTTGATAACAAGCTGATTGGGGGAAATGAAAGGTCTGGCTAGAATTGGGGCAGCAAGGCTGGCAAGAGGGATTTGCTTTTGGATATCACAGATTGCCTTAACTAAAGTACAGAAAAGGTATTTGCTTAGTAAATAACATCCACCCTGTAGGTTAGGTTGAAAGTAAAATTGTCTACCAAATTAATTGCAAGATGCTAAAAACACCGCACATTGTTTATTTAAGGGTAGGGAATTATCCAAAACAGTGAATATCATCCACTGTGTTTATGGTTTAAAGATATGTTAGGAAGCAGAACATGCCAGCATACATTTGGAATAATACAGACCACTGGTGGGATTCAAAATTTTTTACTACCGGTTCTGTGGGCATGGCTTAGTGGGCATGGCAGGGGAAGGATACTGTAAAATCCCCAGTCAGAGGTGGTATTTGCCGGTTCCCTGAACTACTCAAAATTTCTGCTACTGATTCTCCAAAACTGGTCAGAACCTGCTGAATACCACCTATACACTTTTGGAACAGTGACATTGGTGTGTTCCAGGAGAAAAACAGAACATTCTGGAAGAAAAATACAACATTCCTTTCTAAACTATCCTGTTTTGCCATCCTGGATTCAAAGAAAAAAACACTTCATCCTGTTTTTCCATCCTGAATTCAAAGAAAAAAACACGTCAGAGGCTGACAATAGGGACAGAAACTGGAGACTCATGAATTCTAGTTGGGTCTTAGGCAGAAAGCCAACTGGATGACTTTGGGCCAGTCACTCTTGCCCAGATGCTAGGAGGAAAACAAGAAGAAACCATTCTAAAAAAATATTGCCAAGCAAGCTGCACAGACTTGCCCATGTAATCACCAGGAATCAAGTCCAATTCCCAGGTCCATGCGCACACTTATACAAAGAGATGTCAAGAATCCTTTTTTTGACTGTAGTCAGAAATGCAACCAATACAACTGAATGTATTTTTCAAACATATCCTTGAATTGCCCAGCAGACTCCCCACCCCCCCCATCCGCTTTAATTTGTACAGGAATGTGTCCATTCATGCCATCTGTTAAAAAGAAGGGGGGAAGAAGATATGGATAGTACATTTGGCAATCTTTATGTTAGTGCTGCTCTCTAATGGCCACAATGGGAAATGACAGCTTTTATCAGAAAAGTCTAAGACGACATATATATTGGATAATAAACATTATGCTGTTCATTATAGGTGTAAACATTTGACAACTTAGCTCCAATACTGAAAAAAACCCCAAGGGGAGAAAACAGAGCTGCTACATCAAGGGCCACATAATTCATTAGACCAAAATCAACATTTTTAATACAGCTGACAGCCTAGAATTATAATTTTTGACTCTTATAATTAGGTTGCATATTCATTTCAGATTAACATTATTCAAGTCATAATTCACGTGTAATCAAACTACACACTAAATATTTATAGAAAACAGTACCAATTCCACAAATTAAGTCTACGGTGTGATTTTTTTTTTTTAGTTCAGAGATACTCATAGAATGAGGACTGATGCCTGCAAAAGCAGATAGAGTAGATCACAATAAGTAGAGTTGGGTAATTCAATATTTTGAAGACAAGGCAAAGATATCTGAGGAGCACAAATATTTGACCCAAACAACAAACAAAAACTCTCTTATAAATTCATAATTACCTGTTTCAGAACAGACATCCATTGCAAAGTTGGGAAAATAGAGGCAAGTCAAGTATATGTAGAAAGCATGGAGTTTTACAATACTGTAATATAAATAAACCTGTCTGAGCATACATAAGATAAAAGGATAGGATAGTCCTGCAATTGGCACACCCATTGCTTATTTCTTGCGAAAGCTTCATTCGGTACTTGCTTCTGCTATTTTTGTCCACTTTGGGCTTTGGACTTGACCTTTGTGTTTAGTTTACTTTACTTTATTGTCATTGCACCTTGTACAACGAAATCAAACACCATCTTCAGTGCATATCATGACCATGAAAATAAACCCAAACACACATCCTTCACCCTCCACACATTGAACCAAAAACCCCCAACACTGCACTATACAGAAGAATTCAAAAGAGCTACTGCCCTGGGATAGAAGCTGTTTTTCAGCCTATTTGTCCTTGTTTTTATTATTCTGTACCAACTGCCAGATGGCAATAGTTCAAAAAAAACCCTTCTTGATATCAATATGCCAAGCCAATAGAATTTTTAAAAATCTTAGTGCTGTGGGTGTTCTGGGTTCTTAATAAGTTTCCATGCATTACAGTATTACACATTTCTGGAAAAAAATCCAATACTCTGCAAATAATAGACCATCAAGGCAGGCCAGGAGAAATTTGAATTTTTCCTGTTTTCTTCCTCCCTTTTTCTTCCTGCAAAGAATAAAGTATGTCAATATAGTCTAAGCATTTGCAATGTTTAAGGTATGAAGAAGGATCAGGATGGCTTAAGATCCAACTAGTCCTTTCTCAACTTTCCAAGGTTTCCCAGCTTATGAGACAGATATCCCTGATTTCAAAGATGGGGATTTAAAGAACCCATTACCAGCAACATATTTAGTAAAATATACAACTATTTACTGGAGTATAAAATGGAAGAGGAAACGGTCAAAGAGGATATGATAACCTGGGCTAAAAATTTTGGCTGTAGTATTGATTTGGAACAATGGGAACATATCTGGCAGTTAAATTATAAGTCAACATTGTCGGGCTCCTATAAGGAGAATTTGTA